>NC_091441.1:74117958-74450087 GCF_964237555.1 Oryctolagus cuniculus
GATTCAGCTTCTTGCTAATTCATCTGGAAAGACAACAGAAGATTGGCCCATTTTCTTAGGCCCCTGCTACACACATGGGAGACCCAGGTAGAGTTCCTGAGTCCTGGATTTTTCCTGACCCAGCCCTGACCATTTCAACCACTCAGGGAGTGAACCAGCAGATGAACAATTCTCTCTCTCTCTCTCTCTCTCTCTCTCTTTTTTTCTTGGGCACTGTTGTTATTAGTTGACAGGTAGAAACATCAAAGATACACGAAGTAGCCTCTGGAGTCCTGGTAATTTTCAGTTTCTTCATTTGGATACTGGCTATATAGATATGTTCACTTTATGAAATTCAGCTGATTTTTCAATTATGCTAGATGCATGTTATACATGGATGTGTTTTATATTAAGACTATCAAAAATATAGAAATAATCATTGAAAATATAATCAAATATGAAACCCCAAGTTAGGTAAGGAATATATCAGATAAATATACAAATAAGATGTTTTGCTAAAAATGATGATAATTTATTCATTTAGACAGAATATGTTTGCAGAGCACTCCTTAGATTCCTGGCACTCCTCTAAACATTGAGGATATAGAATGGAACACAGAACTCCCCACTTCTGGGTAGTGCATGTCTAGGGCAGGGAGGACAAAGTCAATATTGACTACAGAAGCTACATCAGATAATGAAATTGCTATGGGAAATTTAAAAATTTCAAGTTTACTATCAGCAAATGTTAGACAATGGTATTGTTTTTATTATTTGTAGGCATAGTAGTTGAATAGCCTCACACATGTCAAAATGGCAAGGTCTTGCCTTTCTATTGCACTGAGACCTAGTATTATATTTCAAATAACCGTGCCCAGGTGCTTTGTATACCAACAGCAGATCCAGTCACATCAGATTTGCCAAGGTGAACAGAATAGAGAAAGGGGTTTGAAACAATGGAACTAAAGGCTTTAGTTTTTTTTTTTCCTTTTTGGGGACACAAGAGAAGATATTTTTAATGTTTTTCATTCTGCCTTAGAATTAACTACTTTAATCTATACAAGAATTTTCTTGATTATGTTTTCCAGTTCATGGCACAATATCAAGTATCCTTGAAAAACCTTTTCTTTTATTTTACATTTTCCACTCTCATTCACATTCCTTCTCCTTAGGTAACTACTTTGTAATTTATGTCTCACTTTTGTCTGTTTTCTTGTGAAGCTTGTATTATTTGGGGGTTTTGTTTCTGCATATATTTTTATTTTACCTAAATGTGATTTTCCATGGATTTCATTCTGTTTGGTATATTCTCATTCATAGCTCTTTTTTGAAAATAAAATGTGTTTGTTTGAAAGGCAGAATGTCAGAGAGAGCAAGGAGAGAGAGCGATATCAATCTTCTATCCACTGACTCATTTCATATTGGTCTCAACAGCCAGGAGCCAGGAACTCTATTCTAGTCTCCCTCAGGGGTGGCAGGAGTCAAAGTACTTGGGCCATCTTCTGCTGCCTTCCAGGGACATTAGCAGGAGGTTGAACTGGAAGGGGAGTAGTTGGATGCCAACCGGCATTCCAGTATCAGACACTGGCATTGCAAGTGGCAGCTTAACATGCTTTGCCCCCATGCCAGCCCCAGTTCATAACTCTTTTTAAGATCTTTCCATATTTGTGTGTCTGTGTACATCACTGCTTTTAACTGCTGCATGGAATGGACTGTTGAGACAGGGTACCAAACCTGTTCTCTGTCCTTCCTATATCAATGCACATCCATTAACTTCCACAGCCTTGAATCCTTATTTAATTATCTGATGACACTCCCTGACCTCCAGACACAACAGTGGTACCTACAACATGACCAAAGAGTTAAGGTCTGTGTGCATCTTCATGGACATTTTCAGTCAATGACTGACCAGTGTTGGTGCAGAAATTCTCCTCATCCGTGCCCTCTTGTTTGTATTTGACTCTAGGTCAGCTTCAGAGTTTCCCTACACAGTTCAGCTCTAGCACCTGGTTGTTGAATGAACAATACATTCTCTACAGGCCTTCTCTTTCCCTTGACACTTCCCAAACTTCTACATGTTTCCTGCGCATGCCAAATAAGCTCTCCTTGTCACATGGTCTATTTATAGGTGACCTCAAACTAAGAAAGCATTCTATCCACCTGGTTAAACTGACTTAACATTGTGTTATGATTTCCAGTGATGGACTGCAGATTACCTCCTACACACTGTATGGTAATAAATATCCTCATCTGTGTCCTTTTACAAACTGATGAGACAATTTCTCTAGGTGAGGTACACAGTGCCAAGATGGTTAGGCCACAGGGCTCATATGTGATTAAGTGTTGCTAGATTCCTCTCTAAAACAATGCACGTTATTTTCTATGTCCTCGTATCTTGGTCATCCCTATGTTATCCATTTAAAAAGTGTTAGAGGCATATCAATGATTTAGTTTTAATTTTCCTAACTAGTAATGAATATAGGTTCTGTTCATAAGCTTTGAGCCTGCTGTTACGTGAATTTCCTATACATACCCTTTGCCTATTTTCAAATTATATTCCAAATGATTTTTCTTCCAATCCACAATTAGATGGTTATCAAATTTAGATATGGCAAATATCATCTTCTAATCTGCTACCTGTTCACTTTGTGGATGGTGTCATGCTTTGAATAGAAATCCTTGACGTACACCAATTATTCAATTACTCTATACTAGATAGTGTATGTTTTGAAGTGTGTTGTTTAAGCAGTACCTTACTACTCCCGGGACGTAAAGATACCCCATAAAATTATTCTCTGTTACATTTAGAGTTTCACCCTTCGCATTTATCTCTTTAGCTTTTTTTTTTTTCTGGAAAATCACCGTTGGTAGTAACTTTAATGATTCATGAATATTTGTTAATTTTATCTACACAAATGAGTCAATAGCACATTGTTAAAAGATGAATGCAAAAGAAGAAAATTAACAGTAGCAGTAGCAGCATTATTTGCTCTCAATATTTCCATGAATACAATCTTAAATTACTTTGCTTCCCTGAGGGTCACAGTTCTGAGCTTAAATTATGTTACAACTACTAGATGACAGTCTGATTTTACTGATTTTCATTTCTGTTACTGGATCAATTACTCCCATGAGAAGAACAATTTTCATTTGAAAATAATGTGTATATTTGAAAGGCAGAAAGAGAGAGAGAGAGAGAGAGAGAGAGAGAGAGAGAGAGAATCTTCCATCCATTGATTCACTCCACAAAGGCCTACAACAAATAACTAGGACTGGAAAAAGCCAGAAGCCAAAAACTACTTTTTGGTCTCCGACCTGGGTAGCAGGGGTCTAGGTTCTTGAGTCGTCATCTGCTGCCTTCCCAGCACCTTTATTTTTGCTTTTTTGTTAAATGTTGGCATCCTGGACTCTATGTTTTAGCTATTGTCATATGAAGGAACCAGTTATCTTTCTGCTATTCCTCTGAACTGAAGGAGAAAAGATGTCCAAAAATAGAAAATGAGCTTTGTTTGCTGTTGCTGAAATTCAGTTATTCCAGCAGACCAGCTGGACTCTGGAGATACCTCAGAGAGCACAGGACTCCCACTGTGCTTAGGCTGCTGCATCTCACTGGGATCCTTAAGTCCCCTCCGCTTCCAAACCCTAGTTCCAAAAACATGAAAAATACACCCAGCTTCCTGAGCTAACTGTTCAGCTGGATTTCATGAAGCTTGCCTGAATCTGTTACTCTTTTTAGGAGAGATAAAATACTTTTCTGACATTGGTTGTAAAGAGAATTTTCTTGTAGAGGCTAACATTGTGGCACAGTGGGTTAAGCTGTCACCCGCAATTGCCAGCATCTTATACAGGAGCTTCTGTTCCATTCCAGCAGATTCACTTTCAACCCAGCTCCTTGCTAATGTGCCTGGGAAAGCAGCAGAGGGTGGCCCAAGTCCTTGGCCCCCTGCCATCTACGTGGGGGACCGAGATGGAGTTTCTGGCTCCTGGATTTGGCCTTTCCGAGCCCTGGCCATTGCGGCCTTGTGGAGAATAAACCAGGGGGTGGAAAATCTTTCCCTATGTCCGTCTCACCATCTCCATCTGTCATTTTTCCCTTCAAATAAATAAAATAAATCTTTAAAAAAAAGGAATTTTCTTTTAAATATCTTACTAGATTTAAAGATAGATCAGCCCAGGTATAGCCACTATTATTACACAGAGGGAGTGATAAAATCTCGGAATTGTGGAAGAGTTTGCACGATTTTATTCTTTCATAACACAAATATCTATAAAACATGACAATAAAATGTCATGACATTAAAATTTCAGTATTTACTATTTAGTTCTTGATGGATACTTAGAACTCATCCATTCCAATCCATTAAATTGGGGTTATCAGTGAGAATTACCTTTAAAGCTTACTGGCTACCAGTATCCCTCTGCTCCCATCAGAAACTTTGCTGGGGAATATATCTGTAAGCCATGCAGGTTTATTCATCTATTTAGCACAAACCACCTATTGTAAAAATCATAAAATGCTAGTATTAAAATGGAACCTATGGCAAGACTGAACAGTGGTGCCTCAATACCCATTTCCTCTTTTATCCACACATACATAACATTTTCTATCTCAGCCTTTCGCATGTAAGGGCATCATGTGACAATTCTAGACAATGGGATGAAAAGGAGAATGAGTGGATTGGAAGTTACTGATAAGCTTTCTGGGGAAAGACATTATAGAAAATGAAAAATTGCTCTTTTAAAGATAATTCATTTTGCCCGCCGCCATGTTTTTGTTTTCTTTTGCCATGTTTCTTTCCTGTTTTCCTGGTTGCAACACAAATATGATAGCAGTTAATCCAAAAGCCATTAAACAAACATAAGACTAGTCTTCCAGAAGATCTTGCTCTATGAGAACAATAAGTAATTATAATTTTTGATAAGATGTACATAAAATTTCCTTTGTGCAATTATACGTAAGTATATATGGGCATTTGTGTATATGTGTATACCTTTACACATGAACAGATGAAATCAGTACACTACTAGTAGACCACAGCAAGGATAAAAGGCACCACCAAACACAACACATATTGAAAGTGTGTAAGGGGGCTGGCACTGTGGTGTAGTGAGTAAAGCCACCGCCTGCAGTGCCCGCATCCCATATGGACGCTGGTTCAAGTCCCAGCTACTCCACTTCCGATCCAGCTCTCTGCTATGGCCTGTGAAAGCAGTAGAAGATGGCCAAATTCTTGGGCCCCTGCACCCATGTGGGAGACTCTGAAGAAGCTCCTGGCTCCTGGCTTCAGATCGGCACAGCTCTGGCCGTTGCAGCCAAGTGGGGAGTGAACCAGCAGATGGAAGACCTCACTCTCTTTCTCTGCCTCTCCTTCTCTTTCTGTGTAACTCTGAGTTTCAAGTAAATAAATAAATCTTAAAAAAAAAAAAAAAGAAAATGTGTATGGAGTTATCTCACAAACAAACGTACAAGATTGTTATCATTTAGGGGTACAGTGTGGTGTGTTGACATTAGGAAGACTAAAAAAAGATGTTCACCACTTCATTATGATTTTTTCATAATCCCAAAATAAATAATAAAATGAGAAGAACACAGGCAATTCTGTTCATCAAAATTCTACCTAGTCTCTCTTCTCAAAGCATATAAGCTCTTAGAATTCTTTCACCCTAGGGCTAGTTTACTGCAGGAATGGTAGACCATAAGTTCCAGAAGGGAGCTCTGATTTATTTTCCTTAAGGAACATTTCAAGGTGGTGATTGTATATTCTTCCAAGATGACTTAAGGTAAAAGGTCAATGTAAGACTCTAAAATATTGTGTGAAAAGTACATATGTGTGTGCTCATGAGTGTGTATCCAAATGTAATAAAATTTCATGCCAACTGACATACACATGTATGGATGTATATAAATTCTTTGATAATATAATATAATATATACATATATGAGAAAACTTCAAAAAGTTCATAGATAAATGGAGGTTTAAAGTAAATTTGCTTTGTGCAAAAATTTTAAAGTTCATGCATACTTTTTGCTTATACTCATTTTCCGTGATCTTTCTGAATTCTCTTCAGGAGTCTTCCACAAGTTGAATGGAAAGGCATATTATCTTTTAATTCCATATTTCTGTGAACTTTTGGCAGTACCCTCTTATATACCACTCTATTCTTAGCACCTGACACAAAGCCGGAAAAATGATAGCAAATAAATATTTCAGGAATCTGTGAACGAAAGAATGAGAGAAACTGAGAGTGAATGTTTTTGAGTGATATTTCCAGGTCATGTAGGTACTGTAAGTAGTAGGAAGACAAACTGTGAAGTTTACTGTGGCAGTTTACTGAGCTCTTCGTATTCCTAACTCAAACTCTGATTTAGCTGACAAGATATTGTAAATAAATCAACATAAAGCTTTTCTCTTTTTTTCCATTTAGGGAACACAGCTGTAAACAAAAACATTTATCAAACACAGAGTCGTAAATATCTAGGTAGCTATATTCTGCACTAATAACTAAATCCAACCTTATCATTATAATGCTTGAATAAGTTCAATGGAAGCATAGAATTCATGAAAAGGCGAAAAAGAAATAGCAAATCAAGGCATTATAAATATAGATGAATAGATCGTTCTTTTATAATTATGTTTCCTACCAGGGCCACATGAAAGATAATCACACACAGGAAAACATGTATCTGTCTGTTTTCCAAAGGATGATGGGGCACCATGTTTTCCAGTTCATCATTCCAACCAAGAATTATAGAGGCATGCCTGGCTTTGTTCTGTTTCCTTCTAAGGTGTTAATTGCTTAACTTAGTATTTATTTTTCTGTAATAAGTTACTTATTAATTATTTTCCTTATTTCTTTGTAGGTTAGCTTCAATTAGCCATAAAATAAAAATTAAGATTATTAGGCATAGGCATTAATGTGACATTCAAGTAATACAAAGAACAATAACTTTTTAAAAATTTGAGTCTTGGAAATTTAATCACTAACTCAGTTTATTTCCATTCATGCCATTTATTAATACTATTGGCTTAGTTAAATTGGTTTATCATGAAGCTTTAGATGATAAATACAAAAATTAGGAATATTCAAAACTAAAGTACAATAATGTAGAATTCCAAATTTATAAAAAAAAAGTATGTGCATGTGTAAACAAACAAACAAAAAGGGAACAGTCCAACTATACTTTTTGAGAGTAGGTAAAGAAAAGTGATCATATTTAGGTAATGAAACTGTATGTAAAACATGAAAAAGCATACGCTCTCTTCTGGCAATTGTACCAAGACATTAAGAGAACAATGTTTTTAAGATGATTTTTGGAATATTTATCCCTAAATTCTTCTGAGTCTCTTAACTGCCTCATTGAAAAGAAAACATACTTCGTTGATTTTATTTTTTATCCTGTAGTTGAAAAGATATATTAAAGTGAAGTGACTGAAGTATACAACATGATGCAGAACCCAAGGGAAAATAAAATAAAATGGAAGAAAGCACTCTATAGCACAATAGAAAAAGGTCCAATATTCAAATAATTGGACTACCAGAGGAGTAGAGGAAGATCTTGGAACTGAAAGAGTATTTAAAGAAGTAATGGCTGAAAACTTCCCAAATTTGCTCAAAGACCAAACTAAAAACCCAAGACACTGAGTGAACTTAAATTGGGATAAGTCTGAAGAAATCCACTCTAGCCATTACTACTCGTTATGGTTCTGGAAGTTTTAGCCAGAGCAATTAGACAAGGAAAAGAAATCAAAGGGATGCAATGTGGAAAGGAGGAAGTCAGGTTATTCCTTTTTGCAAATGACATGATCCTGATCCTATATAAAAAGGAATCAGAAAGTCTCCAATAAAAGACTATTGGAAAAAAAGATTATTGGAACTCATAAGAGCTCAGCAAAATTACAGGATATAAAATCAACACACAAACATTAATAGCTTCCAAACACACTAATAATGATATAGCTGAGAAAGAACTTGTAAGATCATTCCCAATAGTTCCAAAAAATAATTACCTTAGAATAAATTTAACCAGGAATGTGAAAGATCTCCACAATGAAAATTTAAAAACATTAAGAAAATAAATAGAAAAAAACACCAAAAAATGGAAAAATCTTCCATTTTCATGGATTGGAAGAATTAATCTCATCAAAATGTTCATACTATCTAAAACATTTTACAGATTCAATGTGATCCCAAACAAAATACTAATGACATCCTTCTCAGATGTAGAAAAAGTGATCCTAAAATTCATATGTAAACACAAAGACCTGGAATAGCTAAAGCAATCTCTTTCTCTTTTTCTAAAGATTTATTTATTTATTTGAAAATCAGAGTTACACAGAGAGAAAAGGAGAGGAAGAGGGAGAGGGAGAGGAGAGAGAGAGAGGTCTTCCATCAATTAGTTCACTCCCCAATTAGCTGCAATGGCCGGAGCTGTGCTGATCAGAAGCCAGGAGCCAGAAGCTTCTTCCAGGTCTCCCAATGTGGGTGCAAGTGTTCAAGGACTTGGGGCATCTTCTACTGCTTTCCCAGGCCATAGCAGGGAGCTGGATCAGAAATGAAGTAGCCGGGACTCAAACCGGCACCCATATGGGATGCTGGCACTGCAGGCAGTGGCTTTACCTGCCACGCCACAGCACTGGCCACAAAAAGCAATCTTAAACAACAAAAACAAAGCTGTAGGCATCATAATATCAGATTTCAAGACATGCTATAGGACATTTAAAATCTAAACAGCCCAGTACTGGCACAAAAATAGGCATGTAGATCAATGGAACAGAATAGAAACCCCCAAAATCAATCAATGCGTCTAAAACCAACCAAAATTTGACAAATGAGCTACAATCACTCCCTGAAGAAAGGATGGTCGCTTCAACAAATGGTGTCAGGAAACCGGATCTCCACATACAGAAGAATGAAACAAGACCCCTAACTTACATAATATACCTAATACAATGTTGGTGGGAAAGTCAACTGGTACAACCATTATGTAAGACAGTATGGAGTGTTCTCAGAAGTCTAAAAGAAGATCTACAATGTAACTCACTCATCCTACTCCTGGGAAATTGCCCAAAATCAGTACATGAAAGTTTTTTTTTTTTTGTAACCCTTTCTTTACAGCCAGCTTACTTCACAATAGTTAAGATATGAAATCAACCCAGATGTCCATTAACTGATGACTGGATAAATAAAATGTGGTATATATTCATGATAGAATACTACTCAGCCATAAAATAGAATGAAATCCTGTCTCCTGCAACAAGATGGATTCAACTGGAAACCATTATGCTTAGTGCAATAAGCCAGACCCCAAAAACTAAATATAGCATTTTCTCTGAGTTGTGGTACCTACTATAGAGAGCATGAAAAAAATGTAATGTGTAATTAACATCTTGTGACCTGCTTATTGTTTATTGTCATTATCTATATTCCTGAAGAACAGTGGTTTTTCTACTTTTTTACTTGTTAAACTCTACTCTGTGTAGCATGACTTCTGTGATTATAAAGTTAATTAAAACTATATTATCACAAAATTTAAAAAAGGAAAAAGAAAGAAAGGAAGAGGGAGGGAGGAAATTATCGCTTTATTTTTATAATTGTATCTATAAACTACATGAAATCTGTTATCTTTGTATTATTAAAAAGGGAGAAAATCCACATGTAGACATACCATAATTAAGTTCTTAAGTCTTAAAGATAAAAAAATGGTCTTAAAAGCAGTCAGAGAACAATGATGAATTAACTACAATGGAATGCCAAATTGGATTACAGGAGATTTTTCATTTGAAACTATGGAGGCACAGTATTTACAAATGTTGAAAGAAAAAAACTGTCAAGAGTGAACTCTATATCTGTTGAAACTGTTATTCAGGAATGGAGGGAAATAGTCATTTCAAATAAGGAAATTAACAGAAGTTGTTAGATTTATCTTGAAAAGGCATTAGAAGAAGTTCTTCAGCAAGAAAGAAAATGGTAAAATGAAGAGATCTTGGATTATCAAGAATTATGAGTACATATCACAGTCTGTATTTATCCTTTGATTTTAAAAATTGTATTTGATATTCAAAGAAAAAGTGTGGCACCATCTGCCATCTAAGATAGTAATATTTAAAAGTGGAGAAGGCACAAGACCTGAGTGGAATCACAACACATCACATTGTATGGAACACAGCTAAAGTAGTGCTGAGAGGGAAATTTATAGCATAGAGTATCTACACTAAAAATGAGTAAAGCCTTTAGGTTGATCAATTAAGTTCCTTCCTCAGGAAATTAGAAAAAGTAGATCAAAATAAATATAATGCAAGTAAAAAAGGGAAATAAAAAAGATAAGAGATCAATGGAATTGAACATAAAAAAGAGCATCAATGAATAAATACTATTTCTTCAAAAAACAATGAAATTGAAAATCTCTGTTAAAAATACTAAAATGAAAGAACCCATAAATCACCAATATCAGAATTTAAAAACAGAACATCACTACAGGCCATAAACAGATAATAATGGAGTACTGATAATTTTGACAAGAGAAATAGGCTAATTTCCCAAAAGCCATTCATTACCATACATCATCCAAGATGAAATGAATGATGAAAATAGCCCCATAACCCTTAGAAAAAATGAATTAATTTTTTAAAATATTTTATTTATTCATTTATGTGAAAGGCAGAGTTACAGAGAGGCAGAAGCAGATGCAGAGAGAGAAGTCCTCCATCCACAGGCTCACTTCCCAAATGACAACAACTACTGGAGCTGAGCTGAGCTGATCCGAAGCCAGGAGCCTTAGAGCTTTCCTCTGGTTCTCCCATGTGGGTGCAGGGACCTAAGGACTCAGGCCATCTCCTACTGCTTTCCCAAATCATAGCAGAGAGCTGGATTGGAAGTGGAGCAGCTAGGACTCGAACCAGTGCCCATATGAGATGCCAGCACTACAGGCAGTGGCTTTACCAGCTATGCCACAGCACTGGCCCCAATATATTAATTTTTAAAAGTTTTCATAAAAAGAAATATCTAGGCCTTTATTGTTTCATTATTGTTTTAAAGATAGGGCATGTGTTTTCTGTAATTGTTTCTAGAATACAGAAGAGGAGGGAGCACTTTGCAACTCATTGTATAACAAACCAGATAAAAACATACAAAGGAACACAATATAACCACAAACCAACATCTTCATTGAACATAGACTCTCAAATCTCCAACAACGTATCAGAAAGTGAAATTCAATCATACATATAAAGAATTATACAACATAGCTAATGAGATTTATTCTAGGAATGCAAAGCTATTCAGTAATTAAAAAAATTAGTAGTCAACCCCATCAATACATGTATAGAGAATGCACCATATTTTCATGTCCAATGACTCAAAATAGGTATTTGGCAAAATTCAACATGCATTAATGACATCTCAAAAAATATAACTAGAAGAAAATTTCTTCAACTTAATAACTTGCATCTACAAAACTATCGATAACTAACATTATGATTAATTGTGAAAATCTGCTCCTCTCCCTGAGATTGATCACAAGGGAAAGATGTCTGTTCTCACTATTGCTATTCTGCGTAGGCCTGGAAATTACAGCCAGAACAATAGAAAAAGAAAAAGATTAAAAATCATATGGATTGTCAAGGAAGAAACCTATCTTGATTTGCAAAGGACATAAACATCCCAAGTAATCTATAAAGACAGAGAAAACATCAATAAGAAAAACGCTCATAAAACTAACAAATGAGTTTAGCTAGTTCATAGGATATCATGTTAATACATGAAATCAACCTTATTACTATATATAAATAATGGTAAGCAGAAACTAAAACTAAAACAGGAAATCATTTGCATCACATTATTTACAACAAAAAAAATTGTTGGCCATAACTTTCAAAACATACACGGGCTCTGAATTCTAAAGTTACAAAATTCCAATCAAAGAAATCAAGAATTAATCAAACAGGGAGACAAACTGCATTCACAGATTTGTAGATTGAATTTAATACAGATGTCAATTTATTCCAGATTTATCTATTCATTCAATTCAATACCTGTAAAGATCTCAAGAAATTCAATAATATCAAAACAGTCATGTCAAGGTTTCAGAAAAGGAATTGAACAGGCATTTTTTTAACTTTTATTTAGTAAATATAAATTTCCAAAGTACAGTTCATGGATTACAATGGCTCCCCCGCCCCGTAATTTCCCTCCCACTCACACCCCTCCCATCTCCCGCTCCTTCTCCCATTCCATTCACATCAAAATTCATTTTCAATTATCTTTATATACAGAAGATTGATTTAGTATATATTAAGTAAAGATTTCATCAGTTTGCATGCACACAGAAACACAAAGTGTAAAATACTGTTTGAGTACTAGTTATAGCATTACTTCACATTGGACAACACATTAAGGACAGATCCCACATGAGGAGTAAGTACACAGTGACTCCTGTTGTTGACTTAACAATTTGACACTCTTGTTTATGGCGTCAGTAATCTCCCTAGGCTCTAGTCATGAGTTGCCAAGGCTATGCATTTTTCTAAGAAAGGAAATTCAAACGGCCAACATACACATGAAAAAAATGCTCAGGATCACTAGCCATCAGGTAAATGTAAATCAAAACCACAATGAGATTTCACCTCACTCCAGTTAGAATGGCTGTGACACAGAAATCAACAAACAGCAAATGCTGACAAGGATGTGGGGGAAAAGGTACTCTAATCCACTGTCGGTGGCAATATAACTGGTGCAGCCACTGTGAAAGGTAGTATGGAGATACCTCAGAAATCTGAATATAGATCTACCATTTTACCCAGCCATCCCACTCCTGGGAATTTACCCAAAGGAAATGAAATCAGCATATGAAAGAGTTATCTGCACTCCTATATTTAATATTGCTCAATTCACAATAGCTAAGATATGGAATCAATACACATGTATATCAGCTGAAGACTGGATAAAGAAATTATTGTATATATACCCTATGGAGTACTATCCCGCAGTTAAAAAAGAAATCCTGTGATTTGCAATACAATAGATGCAACTGGAAACCGTTATACTTCGTGAAATAAGCCAGTCCCCAAAATACCATATATTCTCCCTGATCTGAGGTAGCTAATAGAGTATTTAAAAGGTAATCTATAGGTATGAAACTGACATTTTGAGATGCAATGATTTTTAACAGCCCTTGTCTCGACTGTTTAGGAGCAGTGTTTTTATTTTCTTCTTCTTTTTTTTTTTCTTCATACTATTCTTGTTGAACTCTTTACTTAGAGTAGGGTTAATCTTATGAGTATAAAGTTAACTGAAAATAGACCTTTGTGAAAAATAAGAATGAGAATAGGAGAAGCAGGAGAAAGAAGGGTGGGAGCATGGGTAGGAGGGAGAATAGGGTGGAAAATATCACTATGTTCCTGAATCTGTATATATGAAATACTTGAAATTTATATACTTTAAAATAAAAATACAAAAATATAAAATACAAAAAAGTTCCTGGGAAAGTTTTTTTTTGTTTGTTTTTTTGTTTGTTTGTTTGTTTGTTTTTTGACAGGCAGAGTGGATAGTGAGAGAGAGAGACAGAGAGAAAGGTCTTCCTTTTTGCCGTTGGTTCACCTTCCAATGGCCACCACGGCCGGTGCATCGCACTGATCTGAAGGCAGTAGCCAGGTGCTTCTCCTGGTCTCCCATGGGGTGCAGGGCCCAAGCACTTGGACCATCCTTCACTGCACTCCCTGGCCACAGCAGAGAGCTGGCCTGGAAAAGGGGCAACCGGGACAGAATCCGGCGCCCCGACTGGGACTAGAACTCAGTGTGCCGGTGCTGCAAGGCGGAGGATTAGCCTAGTGAGCTGTGGCGCTGGCCCCTGGGAAAGTTTTTATACAGAAAATAAGCTTAATAAAATTCATGTCAAAAGTCATGGATCTAGAACAGCTCAAACAACACAGACAGAGAAGAATAGTGTAAGAGGAATTACTCTATAATATGGAATACTGTAGGATCACATTATGAAGACAGTATAAGGATAGACACATATGTCAAGAGAACAGAATATAGGGCCAGAAATTCTTTGTTCACAAAAATCATTTCAATGGAGAAAGGTTAACATATTAATAAATGTGAGCAATAAGACAATCTTAGGCAAAAAAATATTTGATTTAAATCTCTGGATTTACACAAAAATGTGCCCCAAATGGGTCATTGACTTAAATGTAAAACAGAAATCTGAAAATTTTAGGAATAAAGAATGAAAGAACAATTTGGGATCCGGGGTTAGGCAATGAGTTATTGGAATTTACACAAAAATCATGATCCAGAAAAGGAAAATTTGACAATTTTTGCCTCATCAAATATTTTACAAAAGCATTTGCTCTCTATGTGAAGATGATGAAATTGCAATCTATAAGATAGGGATAAATATTTGCTAGCTTCATGTCTTGCAATATATCAATGTGTAGAGTATAGAAAAAACTCTTAAAACTCAGAAGCTAGAAAAAATTCAGTCAAAAAATGGACAAAAGCCCTTACTGAGTAAAGAACATAGATATAAATGACAATAAAAAGGTATCCACAGAACTATGTGCAACACTATTAGCAATTATGAGGATAAAAATTTAAAATATAATGAAAAAAATCACCATATATTTGGTAAAATTATTAACAGAAAATACTGATATCAAATCATGGTTGGGATGTGTTGAAAGTTTATCAATCAGGGGCCTGCGTAGCAGGTTAATGCCCTGGCCTGAAGCGCTGGCATCCCATATGGGTGCCGGTTCGAAACCCGGCTGCTCCACTTCCAATCCAGCTCTCTGCTATGGCCTGGGAAAGCAGTATAAGATGGCCCAAGGACTTGGACCCCTGCACCCAAGTGGGAAACCCAGAAGAGCCTCCTGGCTCCTGGCTTCGGATCCGCCCAGCTCCGGCTGTTGCAGCCATCTGGGGAGTGAACCATCGGATGGAAGACCTCTCTCTCTTTCATCCTCTCCTCTCTCTGTCTAACTCTGACTTTAAAATAAATAAATAAATATTTAAAAAAGAAAGATGCTTTATCATTCATACTTTGCTTTTTATGAAGTGATGCAGACATTCTGGAAATCAATTTGTTAATTTTTGAAATATTTAAATACGTAAATATTGTATGATCCGGCAGTTTGATTTTTTTTAACATTTATTTATTTGAAAGGCAGAGTTACAGAGAGGCAGAGGCAGAGAGAGAGAGAGAGAGAGAGAGAGAGAGACTTCCATCTGTTGCTTCACTCCCGAATTGGCCACAATGGCTGGACCTGAGCAGATCAGAAGCCAGGAGCTTCTTCCAGGTTTCCCACACAGGTGCAGGGGCCCAGGGACTTGGACCATCTTCCATTGCTTTCTCAGGCCACAGCAGAAAGCTGGATCAGAAGTGGAGCAGCTGGGACTCAAACTGGTGGCCATATGGGATGCCGGCACTGCAGTCAGTGGCTTTACCCACTACACTACAACACAGGCTCCAGTCCAGCAGTTTTAACCCTGGGAATATATCTTGGAAAAATTAAAACATGTTCACATAAAAGCTTGTGCATGAATGTTCACAGAAACATTGTTGCATCAGCCCCAAAACTGATACCAGCCCAGGTGTTCTTCAACAGTGAATGGTAAAACTAGCAAAGGCACATATATACTCCATAGTAGAACTCAGCAATAAAAAGAAACACACTACTTATGTACAAAACAACTTGGATAAATCTTCAGAGAATTAAATCATGATGACAAGGAAAAAATTAATCTCAAAAGTTAATTATACTACAGCCTTTTAAAATGTTACCACTGTAAAGTTTATAAGGACAGTTTTTGAACTTATTTCTTTTTTCTATTGAATATACATAGTTTAATAGCTTTTCATAGTTATTAAATAACTTACATATTTATTTTTGATTTATCTGGTATTAACTTTTTTAACTTTTATTTAATAAATATAAATTTCCAAAGTACAGCTTTTGGATTACACTGGCTTCCCCCCACAACCTCCCTCCCACCCGCAACCCTCCCATCTCCCTCTCCTTCTCCCATCCTATTCACATCAAGATCCATTTTCAATCATCTTTATATATGGAAGATCAAGTTAGTATATACTAAGTAAAAATATCAATAGTTTGCACCCACACAGATACACAAAATGTAAAGTACTGTTTGAGTACTAGTTATACTGTTAATTCACATAGTACAACACATTAAAGACAGAGATCCTACATGGGGAGTAAGTGCACAGTGAATCCTGTTGTTGATTTCACAATTGACACTCTTGTTTATGGTATCAGTAATCACCTGACGCTCTAGTCATGCATTGTTAATGCTATGGAAGCCTTTTGAGTTCACCAACTCTGATCTTATTTAGACAAGATCATAGTCAAAGTGGAAGTTCTCGCCTCCCTTCAGAGAAAGATACCTCCTTCTTTGATGGCCTGTTCTTTCTGCTGGGATCTCACAGAGATTTTTTTTTTTTTTTTGCCACAGTGTCTTGGCTTTCTATATGATCCACAATTTTCTCAATATTTTTAGAAAATAGAGAAATCATCTTCAAGAATTATTCTTGAAGGAAATTTTAGTAAAAATTGAAACTTATACTTTATATCGTTAAATTGTCTTAAAGTAATGTTGACTGTCATGTCTTTTTTCTCTGTGGTTCTATGTTTTTAAGACATGTATGGCATAGTGATTAAGATCAAGGGGATTGGGTCAGCGCTAAGTAGGCTAAGCTTCTACCTGAGGCACTGATATCCCCTATAGGAGCTGGTTCATGTCCCGGTTGTTCCTCTTCTGATACAGCTCTCTGCTATGGCCTGGGAAAGCAGTGGAAGATGACCCAAGTCTTTGGGCCTCTGCACCCACGTGGGAGATCCAAAAGAAGCTCCTGGCTTCAGATCAGCCCAGCTCTGGCCATTGTGGCCAGCTGGGGAGTGAACCAGTGGTTGGAAGACCTTTCTGTCAGTCTCTCCCTCTTTTTCTCAGTAATTCTACCTCTCAAATAAATGAATAAAATCTTAAAAAAAAAAAAAGATCAAGGGAATTGAAATCAGCATTCTAGAATGTTCACCTACTAGCTATCGTGATCTTTGACCAGGTATTTAACATCTCTGAAATTCTGTTTCTGCATTAACACATATAAATCTCAGGCTCTCAGTGTTTGTAGATTACAAGATCAAGTTCAATCAGTTTCTAACAGTGTCAGGCCAGGCTAAAAACATCTGTGGGGTTCTAAAAGTTTGGGGATAAGTAATCTAAGGAAATGCTATGAATGTATTAAAGGAATGCTCTTCACTTGAATATATTCCATCTACAGTACTTTGTGTTTCATATTTATTTTCACATTTATGATCTTGTGATGGTTTGAAAATATGTCCACAGATTCTCAGATACTCTTCCCTTCAAAATTTGGAGCTTAACTCACCATTCTTCCCTCTGCCACCTCCTTCAAGATATGGTAAAAGTAATGGTGTTTGACTGCCAAGAATTGGTCATGCAAGACATCATTCCTCCTGTCTGTTTCATAGATCAATCACTCTAGGGGGAAAACCAGCTGACATACCTTGAAGATGCTTCAGCAGTGTTATGAAGAGGTCCACCTGACAAGGTATTGAAAACCCCTGTCTGTAGTCTACAAGGAACTGGAGATGAGACTAGAATGACCACGGGAGTCCATCACTTTGTAAGTGAATTCCCCTGTCCCAGTCATCAGATGAGTGTAGTCCACTTGTTCTAGATGGTAACCTCTCAGAGCTGAATCCTCCAGCGAAACCACTTCCAACTTCTCCACTTATATGCTTACTGTTTTAGGTTGCTGAGATGTGAAGTAATCGATTTTGGAACAACAGATAATTAATTCATGATCTCTTTTTATTGTTAATGCAGCTTGAAAATCTTCCAACCCAATTCTGGTGTCCAAGTCACAAATTAAGTACCTTGGCACTTCTTCCAGCTTCTATGCTAAACTCTAACTTCAACATCCTGAATCTTCTGTCTAAAAGAGAGGCCGGTTGACAGTTGTGCCCTTTACCTGTATCCTCACTCTTTCTTTCACTCCTCCAGCCTCATTTACAAGGGAGGAATTCAGGGCTCAAGACACGTCTATCTGTAGCTTGTGCCACCCCTCACTTCCAGATCATGTTCTTAGTGGTTGTACCCTTCTGGGACAATTCCATGGTTTATATGGACTTTCTTCATGATATATTCTGAAGGCAGACTGCACAGTGTCTCCAAAATGGCACAGGGCACTATTAATAGAGGTATGTACAGAGCTTAATTGCACATGCACAAGAATCCCAAGTATTTGTGCCAAGATTTTCATAGTTTAAGAGCCTGAGATAGTGGAGCCGGTGCCGCGGCTCACTTGGTTAATCCTCTGCCTGCAGTGCCGGCATCCCATGTGGGCACTGGGTTCTAGTTCCAGTTGCTTCTCTACCAGTCCAGCTCTCTTCCGTGGCCCAAGAGGGCAGTGGAGGATGGCCCAGGTGCTTGGGCCCCTGCACCCGTATGGGAAACCAGGAGGAGGCACCTGGCTCTTGACTTCGGATTGGTGCAGCACTGGCTGTAGTTGCCATTTGGGGAGTGAACCAACAGAAGGAAGGCTTTTCTCTGTCTTTCTCTCTCATTGTTTATAACTATACCTGTCAAGTAAATAAAAAATAAATAAATAAAAAGAGTCTGAGATGGAAAACGAAGGGGGATGGCTGCAGACCATGCTTAGTTTTTTTCTGCAGCACCATGGACTTCAGGGTGTTTGTGAAGGAATTCAAGGTGCACTTGAAGATTGAATGTGGCATTCCTAGTCATTATGAAGGTATATTTATCCAGCTAATAGGGTAGAATCTAAGATCTAATTAACTTTATTGTATAACTTCTAAACATTTATACCTATGGGAAGTAGCCCTCTTGGTATATGGCATAGGAGACGCTTGCCCTGATTCCCTCAAACATGAGTGGCACGCCTGAGCAAGGAGGTATCTGCTGTATTCCCCAGACATTGGGTCAGGGTATCAACCTAAAGTACCAGAACTGTAATTCTACCATCATATCTTCCTAGATTTCTGGACCATCACACTGGATTTGGAAATTATAGAAAACAAATGATGTGGTCTTCTAACTTTATTAATCTACAGGTCCAGTTATAATATAAACCATCATGATTACCATGTGGCAGGGACCATTGTAGTTGCTTTTCATGATTAACTTACGTAACCTTCACAACAACTATGAGAGGTGCATTTTCCCTCATTATGCAGATGAATAAGCCAAGGATCAGATTTTATAAAATTATGTCTCATTCTAAGGCCAGTGCCCATTCTCTGGGGGTGGGAGAGCTATTTTAGAGAATCACATTTCTCTGAGTGTTAGAAGAGAGGAGAAATGTCCTTTGAAAAAGCTATATTACCTCGAGGAAACATTTGCATGAAGGTTCCTAAAAATGTGTTCCAACTCTAAGATTTTATGAGGTTTGCCTATTAGCCACTGATGACATCGAATCTAGGGGCAGAGAAAGTGAGTGAAAGAGGCTTTGGAATATCAGAAGAAAGATATGAAACAAAAATTAGATTTATAGATATTGGAGGGAAAATATTGAAGGAAAACATAAGGAAACTCCCTAGGAACTACGAGTCTACAACCTCATCTGACAGTTTTATGTTGCTCCATAATTTAATAATATGGAGAAATGCAGACTTTAATGTATTCATATTAAAGTATTCATGAATAATAAAATCATCTTCACTTTAGCTGGTCGCATATTCTATTCAAATTATTTTATGGCATCCCAGTAGTGAGAGTGGCAAGGGTTGAATGATGTTAACTTAATATAAAAGCAACTGGTTACATTGCTTAAGCTTAAAATAAGTCCTGTTTTGTGAGAATTGAAAATCACTGATGAGCAAGTAAAGGAGGGAAGACATTTGTAAAGTCATGAAGTATCCCTCAGAAATTATCACATTCTAGTCAACAGTTCATGTAGCACTTTTAGGTTTGAGAGGGATGATTGTGTGGTTTTGTGCAGTATTTTGCAAATTTAGGCAGAAAATTGTATGCTCAGTGCTAATATACTAGCTCTGTCTATATGTACCAGAATCACCATCTTAGAAACATATGTCCCTCAATCTTTCTCCCAAAACTGTGTATATTAATTTACTATTGTACACATGATATATCCCTATAAAAGAAAGCCAAAACTTCTTTTCATATAAAATAATAGTATACCGTATCAACTAGTATTATTACTTACATAAAATTTTCTTTCAGAATGAAGATGCAAGATGAATGGTAAGCTTCTTTCTGAGCTGGCATCCTCAACACAGAAGATGAACTCCTACTACACTGTAAAATCACAGACTGCCTAATATGATAAATTTCTCTTCTGTGTAACATTATCTTTCACCTACTTATTTCTTCCAGCTTTCATCCATGGAGTTTTACATTATTTTCATATTGTATACAATGAGCCAGTCATGCTTCACAACTAAATAATCTTTGTCCTTGACAAATCTATTAAAAACAAAAGGAGTAAGACCCTGGCTTTAAGCTGGGCATGATTTGTTCTCTTGGATATAATATACATGTGAATTTTAACCACTCTCCAATTTATTTGACTTTATGTCCTTTGCCTATTTTATTTTACATCTTAGTGCTTTAGCTGAGAAATTCATAAGCTTCCAAATTATATATAGAGAGAGATGAATTATTTTTGCTTTGCCAAATTGTGCAAACAGTTTTCTCTCAAAATCCCAAAGTAAATTTTAAAATTCTTATTTGCCCTCAATAAGTCTTCATCTGTTTGTCTAAAATCCTTCTCTTCAAATTTGTTTTGTAATAAGAACATAGCATAAATTTGTGCATACCACCAAATAGATGAATTACACTATCCATGTACATACATGTATATATGAATGCATATATATACATACAAATGCATATACCTAGTATAGCTGAAAAGCTCACCTTCTCAGCTCCTAATGCAACTTGTTCCAAATTCATTTTCATTTTCCATCAGCAAAGTGTGTTTTTTTTTCGTTTTCATCTAATATCAAACAAAAGACATGACAGTAAATTTAGAGTTTCCTACTTATATTCCAAAAAATTATCCCGTGGAAGGTGGCAATGAGGTTTTACTCCTCTAGAGAAAGAAACCAATCTTCAAAATAATGTGCTGGGAAATAGCTTTTCCCTGAGATTTTCTTCTTTATTTTAAAAAGGGAAAAGAATACAAATAGAGAAGGCATTTGAGCAAATCAAATGGCAAGAAGTTTCCACATTAGCCACACTTTTCTTTTCCTATTTAGAAAAGAAAAGTAGTTTATCTTATTCTGTGTATACTGCAGAATATTAAGAAAAGCATTTACTCTCGTGTATTCCTGAATTCTTTAGTGTCTTTTCTAAGACTTAGCCCCTATTCAAATAATCATGATAATCATTCTCACAGCTAAGATTATTTTTAGGGAATGTGAAAAGGGGAAAAGATCTTTGAAATTAAAATAGCTGAATTTGTATCTCCAAGAAAAATCCAAGGCCCCAACAATTTCCCATAATGTTAATTTTCATGGAGAAAGGCCATCCAATTAATCTGAAGTGAAATGCAAGCATCTGTCATGGGCATTGTATTTCTTGTTTGTGGATGAATAATATGATCAAGTCTTATAACCACATTTAAATCTTATATAAAAAACATGAAAAACCAGAGAAGATTTTTCATTTTCTTATAAAATTGAGAATTTTTCTGAAATGTTAACTCTTTTTCTAACAGTACTCTAGTATAGAAATTTGTTTTTTAAAAAAATGTTCATTTATTTATCGGAAAGATGAAATTACAGGGTGGGGAAGAGAGAGAGAGTCTTCCATATGCTTGTTCATTCCCTAAATGACTGCAATAGCCAGAGATGGGACGATCTGAAGCCAAGAGCCTGGTGCTTCTTCCAGGTCTCCCACGTGGATGCAGGGGCCCAATGACTTGTGCCACCTTCTACTGCTTTCTCAGGCCATAGCAGAGAACTGGATTGTAAGTAGAGCTGCTGAGTCTCAAAATGGCACTTATATGGGATGCTGTCACTGCAGGTGGTAGTTGTACTGGCTACAGCACAGTGCCAGTCCCAGAAATTTGTTTTTAATAATTCTATGATTTATTGATTCCAGGCTTTCAAGTCAGACAACCTGAGTTCAAGACCTTGCTGTTGTTATATGGCATTCTAGACTGCCTCTTCCTCTGTAAAATGGGCATTGCTAGATTTGGACCAGTGTAGTAGCATAAAGTGGCCTCTGTACTTGAATGATGAGTTGAACTCAAGATGCGTCACCTGAAACTTAATCTTCTTGATGGCAAGCAGGTGGTGATCTAAGAGCATGCCCTTGCTGTTGGGCAGCTAAGTCTCAGCCAATCACTTCACTCCTTGAAGCTGTCATTGTTAAAATATTGTACTCATCATGAAATAAGCAAATACACAAAATTATGAAAAAAGAAATTTTGTGGTGGTTATTCAAAAATGGCCAAGACAGTTTGTAGTCAATTCACAATATTAAGGAGATAATAAAGAATTTAAGGGAGAAAGACATTTGGTACAGCAGTTAAGATGGTGCTTGCATCTCATGCAGAAGGGCCTGAGTTCAAGTCCTGGATTCCTTTCCATTGCTTTCCAATTCCAGATTTTTGCTAATGTACACCCTCGGAAGAAGTAAGTGATGGCTCAAGTAGTAGGTTCCTGCCACACATGTGGGAGGCTTGGACAGAGTTCTTGGCTTTTGACTGGGCCTGGCTGGCTTGGTACAGCTTCACCTTTACATGCATTTGGAAAGGAGAGTATATCAGCAGATGGATGATCTCTCTCTCCCTCTCTCTCTTTTTCTCTCTCTCCCCCTCTCCCCCCCCCGTCTCTCTCTCCCCTCCTTTTCAAAAAAAAAAAAAATGAAGTAAAAAAAAAAAACTTAACAAAGATAAAATTTCAAGTAGTGCAGGCAATGAATCATTTGAACATTCACAGATAGACTTCATTCCGTTTCCACCCTCAATGCAGTGCTAGAATGTACTTGTAACAGTTTGCATGCTTTCCAGTCAGATAAAATCTCTCCCATGGAGAAAAGTGGATGCTATGACAATGGGTAAGAAACTGTTAAAAATTATGTTTCGTCTAATGGGCCATGCCTGGACAATTTCCTAGTGTCAGAGGAACCTGTTTTCCTGGGCAAACTATAAAGCAACCAAATAAAATCCTGTAAGCAGAATGGCATTATCAATGTCCCTATCACATTTAATGAAGGAATGGTACCTTGAAATTGATTCTGGGGAGTTAACTGAATCAATTGGATTGCTTTGACCACCAAAACTTCCATTGGCTTTACTGGGAATCGAATCCATTACTATTAGAAAACACATGTTGACCCTTTATGAAACAATTACTGGAAAGCCTATGCCCCTAATAATTAAGTCTCAAGTGACTCCCACTCTTTTGAATACTGATATAACAGGCATTGGGAAGCCTTTGATTTATTATGCCAAAAAGTATTTCCATTAGGAAAAAAGCTTTTGTACAAATTTTACACAGTCTTGAACTTGGAGACTGGGTCTTCTGGAGATAAGACCTAGGGAAAATTGCCCTTGGAAAGAATACTACCAAGAACTTGTCACCACCCACACTGCAGAAAAGCTTCAAGGCATCCAACCATGGATCCATAGCTCACATCTTAAAAAGATCTCAGCAGGCTATAGGTAACTGCACTCCTACTAGAGTAAGACAAAGCTCACCAAGGAAATCTTAACTACAAATAGGCTATGGCATAACACACATAGTCAACTCAAGATGGGGGACCATGCCTGCTCTGTTGGGGATAGCATTGTAACACAGGGGATTAAGCCACCTCCTGTAACACTGGCATCCCATTTGGGCACAGTTCTAGCTCCAGCTACTCTACTTCTGAGCCAACTCTCTGCTAATGAGCCTGGGAAGGCAGCAGAAGATGGCCAAAGTACTTGGGCTCTCCTGCCACCCACGTGGGAGACCTGGAAGAAGATCCTGTGATGCTTGGGAAAACGTTGAGCTTGAAATCCAACTCCAAACCCCATGGACTTTGCTTTCCCACACATAACAAATCCACACATTACACACCAGACCAGGTAAGGGGATCTTTCTTTTCACCTGATTCATAGATATACGTAATAAATTACTGCTCCAAGGTTTTCTCTCCTAAGTTTCGCAATCTGAGTGGCTTTTAGGAAGCCCTTTGACAAACTCAGAGGCATCTGAGTGTCTTGAAGGATCTCTCCAGTTCCTGTTAAGTATAAATAGTCCTTGGAAAAATTTTATCACAGAACCCTTCAGGAAAAGTTGCTTGATTGATATCTGAGTGTGCATGGGTAGACGAAGTGGGGGCTGGGTACAGAACAAGAAATGGATGACAAGTCCAATGGAGACAGCAAAATAGTGAGAAGATATTCCAAGTATGGAGTACTTTTGGTGAAATAATCACTATGTTTCTTGTAATTCATCTTTTACTTGTCCATGGAGGCCTGACTACTGCTTACCAAAGTCGTATTTTCTGGGAAATATGTACAGAAATTACACTGGCTTAGCAAAAAGGAATTCTGTGTTTTAGTCACAGATCTGTCATTTATTATCCATGTGAATGGGCAAATTAATGCATATCTCTGCCTCAGGTTCTTCATTGATAGTAATTTTCTTTCTTCCTCACAGGTTTGTTATGAAAAAAGTGACTTAGTATTTAATAAAAAGTTCTTCAAAAAGCCCATGGAAATGGAATTGTAAAATATGTTTATGTCAATGCAAAAAAGTTTTGAAATACTTGTGTATGAGGGTTTTTCAAAAAGTTCATGGGAAATCATGTTGTGGAAAGACTACACATAGATTTCAATGCACAAAAATGAACAGAACTTCTAATTCCATTTTTTAAAAACATTTGAAGGAGCTTAATGTATTAAAGCATGTGAGAAAAATAAGAATAACACTAATAAAAACAAATTATTGTTCGACAATAATTGCTGAAAGAAATATTTAGCAACCTGAATTTTATGTAATAGACTGTTTTACTCTAGATTAGCTAGGGTAAACCAAGTGTTAATCTTAGTTACTATCCAAGAAAATCGCTATTATTAGTTTTTACTTATTCTGAATTCATACACAGAGGCAACATACAGTGCTACTAATGGAATCTTATGTCTGTTTTAACCACAGTCATTAGTTTCCCCAGTCTCTCCTTCAACCACACCATCACGAATAGGGCAAGCTTCCCATCCACTCAGTTCCTCTCTAAATGAGTCAGAACTTGAATCTGGGCCCCATGCTAATGCAGATCTTGAAGGGATCCAGTTGGCAAGCTTGGTTTTGCATATTCTTTCATATTCGCAGAAGTTTTCTCCCTTCTACTTCGGTTCCAACCTAAAGAATAATTGAGGAAGAAATCTATTTTTCAAATCCCAAGGAAAAGGATAATTAACTGCTAAGAACCTATGGCTGCTATTGTGGTCTGCAGGGCAGATATTTTACTTAGAGAATCTCCCTTAACCCACACCAGTATATCTCATTTATCAAGGCAGTGAATTCTTCTTCAAGGTGCCTCAATTGTGAAAGCGTAAAGCCGGCTTTCACTAACGTGTCATCTCTCCTTGCTGCTCTATTCCCTAACCATGGAACATAACTTCATTGTCCAAAGCCCTTTCCTTCAAAATAAGGTAAAATTTGGACCTATTCATATTTATTTCTTTCCGATAATCTCCTTCATTTTTATCACCATTGTCTTGGTACTTTGTAATCACAGCATTTCTTTACATCCGTCACCTTTCTTGGACTTTGCTTGCTTACTTCCATAAACAACATCAGGGAAGAAAAAAAAGTAAAACTAAATTTCATGGTGGGTCAATGAGGATTTGAATCTTTTATTTACTACGGTAATCACAAAGCAGAATTGCTTCCTTTAAATTACACTCATAAATTATCAGCTATTATGCCTTAGTGCATTGGTGCAAAGGTTGATGCTGAATAAAGTTTTAGAGGGACAGGAGAACTTGTAATTTATATGTCACATGTGATCACAACATACCTACTTGTCACTCGCTCGAGTACCTCCAGAGTTGGGGGAAGAAAAAAAATGGAGGAGAGCTAATATACCCACAGGGATGCCAAAAGCACCTCTTCAAATGCTGTGATGCATCCAGAAAGCAAGCTGGTGAATTCTGAGACCAACTTGCTTCCTTAGCTACTCAATTTTCCATTTGCAGTTCCAGAGGAACCAGCTATTTCTCTTTAGGAACAATGCGAGCAAATAATGAAGTATACACATTTTTAAACACAGAGGATTATTTCTGTTCCCCTAAGGTTAAAACCAGCAACAAAAACCCCACAGACACATGCTCAGCCTTTCATTTTGACCATAGGCGATTGTATATTTATTCCTTCCCAGAGGAGCAAGGTGAAATTAACTATGGAATATGGACAAGGGGATATTTAAATCTATTTCCCTCACTGAGCTCATCGTTCATTGTTTATGAAGACTATTAAGCCAAGGACTCATTATTCATCCTGCAGTGAAGCTGACCCTCAGGTGTGCAATTCTTTCAAAATAAGAACAACATCTCTGCATTGTAAGTGGAGAAAAGAATTAATACATACAGTCATTGATGCTAGTCCTAGCATTAAGTTTTTTGGCAAAGAGTTAACCAAAGTTAAGAGTAAAAAGACATGCCACAGAGTGTGAACATCTATTTACAACTCGTGACTAAAGAGACTTCACATAAAATACAAAATATTCTAAAAAAAAAGAAAGAAAGAAAGAAAGAAAAAACTAACGTCAGCCTAATTTTAAAAATGACAAAAGGGGTATAGCACCCCATATGGTCACCAGTTTGAGACCCAGCTGCTTTACTTCCAATCCAGCTCTCTGCTATGGCCTGGGAAAGCAGTAAAAGATGGCCCAAGTGCTTGGGCCCCTGCACCTACATGGGAGACCTGGAAGAAGTTCCTAGTTCCTGGCTTTCAATAGGACCAGTTCTGGACATTGTGGCTGATTGGAAAATAAACCAGTGGATAGAAGACTTTTGTCTCTCTCTCTACCTCTGCCTCTCTGTGACTCTCTGCCTTTCAAATAAATAAATAAATAAATGTTTAAAAATAATAAATACATAAATAAATAAATAAATAAATAATGACAATAGTAAGTGAGTAGGTACTTCATGTAAGGAATCCAAATGTCTAATAAACAAATATAAAACTGCTTACCTCATGGCCAAGTTAGAAAATAAAAATGACAATGTAATAACAATACACAAAAACAGCAAAAATTAAAGTATTTAAAAATGTAACAAGTTTGTGAGTACATAGAACAACAAAGAGCTTTCACAAATTATTGTCTAGGATATAAACTGCATTTTGAAAATCAATCTAATATTACCCATTAGAGTTGAAGATATGGATACCTGAAGACACAGAATATTTAGCCTAGAGAAATTTCTGTACATTTATTCCAGGATACAGGTAAAAGAGGATCGCTAGCAGAATAATACTTAATTCTACCAAACAAGAGTAAGCCAAACATACATCAAGATGGAAGGAAGATATAAATTTTTGTATGCTCATAAAACAGAACACTGCATAGCAATGAAAAGGAATGAGCTACTGGTACACAAAATAATATGGGTAAGTTCCATGGTTATATTGCAAATAATTAATAATTGGATTGGCACTGGCTCTGAACAAACAGAAAATATGCTAGATACAACTCACATGAGCCTGTTTGAAGAATATTAACAAACACTGAATAAATCTCTAAAATATCATGTCCCCCAAAATAAAAAAAGTATATTCAATGAAGTTCAAGAAAAGGCAAAATTAAAGTTTATGTTTGGAAAAGAACAATGACTTACAAAGTTAAAGCTGAAAGCAAGGAAATAATTTTCACAAAAAGTTACTTACTAGGGAATAAGCAAGAAATATGATGCAAATACTATATGATAAACATGATAAGAGTGCTTTTAGGGAGCTGGTCATCTTCTATTTTTTGGGGAAGTGGTGTTATTCATTCACTGTATAGTCATTCTAATATTTGAACTTGAGTGTCTTAGGCTATTTTCCATGTGTAGAATATATTATGGGCATTTAAAACATTCATAAGAAATGCATGTTTTGAAAAACCTTGTATGGATTTCAAAAAAGCTTGCACCAAAATATGTTCAATTTTAATTCCTTTTCCATGAACTTTTTGGAGAATTCACATATTGTAAAAAAAATATATACTCAAAATGACAGGAGAAAGCCAATACCTTACAGACACATACATATGCAAGTGAATATTCTAGCAATGGGAAGAGAAACTGATTGGGCCTCTTATTGTTCTTAGGCTATCATTTGTTTCATCAAGATTTACATAGTTGTTTCACTATTTTTACAACCCTGGTTACCTCCAGACCATGTAACTCTAATGCATTTTCAGAACTCAGTACTGATTCTTCTACCTGCACCTCCTCCCTATTCATCCAGGACAGCCTTAGGAACAGTGCATTGGTGAGGTCAGGGGTAATCTCTTTAATAATCACTGCCACACTTGCCATCTTCTCATGAGTGACCCAAAAGGATTCATCTGGAACATCTCCTTTCCAGGGCCAATTCTGGTACCCAAAGCAAATGCTAAGGTAGATGCTTGCATGCAGGTACTCTATGGAGAGAATGATTCAGGTAACATGAATAAGACATAGGAAAGAAGAACAATATAAGAATACATATTAATACTCGTAGCAAACAGGGAGGGCAAAAGGCAGAGGCATTTATCCATTAGTTTTTGTCCCCCATTGATCAAGGATGATCCCAGGGATGTTAATGTTTTCCTACCTCTAGGTGGCACTTGAGCACCAAACAATTTCATGTGGGCAACAAGTACCATAGAGTCAGAGAAGCCCCAGGGGAGGAACCAAGAACAGGTAGTATGTGATTGAATTGAATTTCTGCTATTATCACTTTCAGAAAGATGTTCAAAGCTTTCAAGGAAGAGATCACCACAAGAATTTTTGGAAAAGCCGTTAGTGAGAGAAGTGGTGTCTAGCATGCCTGTAAATCACCCTCACTTGTAATAGAATCTGCATTTCTTTGAAGAGCCAGTCACCCTCCACTTCATGTCCCTGTGATTAGTCTGGAGCTGACTTTTTACTAAATTCCAGGAGTGAGCTTGTGTGACTCAGATCTTTTCTTTTCTTTTTCCAAGATTTATTTATTAGATCCAAGATGGCTGAATAGTGAAGCCACACTGAGTACATCTCACCCTGGGATTCCAAACAACAAAAACAAAGAAAGGACTACATTTCCAGGGGTCTGACAGAAATTTTTCAGTGGTGACATGAAAAAAAAAGAATGAATATTCCATGCAGCAGTGAAAAAAGAAGAAAAAAACACATGGCTGAGATGCAGCTGAGGTTTGCTGTGCAATGCAGTGAGCTGGGAGTTGCCATCTTACCAAGTCAAGGTGGGAAGAACTGGGTGTGCATGGATGTGCACCCCACCACCTGCAGCTTTAGCTGAGGGAGAACTCTATGGTCACCCACTGGCTGCAACTTCACCCTGGGAGGCTGTCTGGGATCTGAACAACAGCTGCACTCCAAGAAGGGAGGCCACATTGCCTGCATCCCCTCCTCCACCCCTACAGAGCAGCAGGTTCAGCTGTGAAAAGGTGCACAATGGATCTCTGTCCTGCTGCTACCAGAAGTATCAAAGTCAGGGCAACTTGTGGGGCAGAGAACATAGCTCTTGCATCTTGCAACTGTGGGAGTTTTTGGGTATTAGCCCTGGAGCTGTGCTTATTTGTACTATGTGAGCCAGAGGGATTTCCCTTAAGTTAATTGGGAACTAACTCCAGCAGCAGCCCATAACAATCCATACCCGCTCTGGAAAATCTGGATAATAACCCCATTATACCCTGCAACAACAGTACTGTAACAATCAGTTCTAATTTCCTCAGTCCCATTGGAATCTACCCAGTGGACATAAGAAAGAATATAGCTGCATTTCACCTCTCTGGATCCATACCTGCTAGAGCAAAATCTCCTGTATATCCTGTAGTCACCCTGCAGGACTGAAGTATAGTTCAAATCACATTTCCTGGTCCCAGGATAAGGGTTGTTATAAGACATAGCACCAGCTACCATCTCCTAATGAGACTGTGGGAGGAAGGACCCTCCCAAATCACACAACTCTACAGTCACAGCGACTGGTGCCACAAGCCCCAGCATCATGCAGCCTGGCCAGAGGTAGTCTCCCTCAGCACCAAGAACAACGCCCCCACTATCACAATCCCTAGTATGAGTGACACCGAACTCTCAGTGGACGAAAGATTATCTTATGCACTGCAGCAGACTAGACCACTGTGTCACTGATAGACACAACTGATATTGATTGGAACAAAATAAATCATTCAGAGACTACAATTCTGGGCTCACCTAGAACTAAAACCAAAGCAACAAGCCAAGTAAAATCCTGCATTCCATCTAGACCATTAACTCTCTTCCAAGAAATACTTCTCCACAAAGAATATACCAAATGTGCAGATCACACACAGAGGCACAGAAAACATGAAGAAGGAAGGCTGCATGATATCTCCAAAAGACCAAAATCATTCTCCAGAATTAGACCCTGATATGAAGGAAATTTATGAAATGCCAGAAATAGAATTCAACATAATGATTATAAGAAAACTCAACATGATGCAAGAGAATGTAGACAGATTAGAGAAAACAGGAAATCAATGAATAACATGAAAGAAAATATTACTAAGGAGATAGAAATCATTAAGAAGAACCAAACAGAAACTTTAGAGCTGAAATCTTCAATTAGTAAAATAAAAAAACAAATGGTTGACAGCTTTAATAGCAGAATAGAGCAAGTGGAGGAAAGAATTCCAGACCTCAAGGTCAAGACTTCTGAAATACCCCAATAAGACAAGAGAAAATCATTAAAAAGAGTGAAGATAGTCCAAGTGAAAGTTGGGACAACATTTAATGATTAAATATTTGTATTATAGAAATTCCTGAAGGAGAAGAGAAGGAAAAAGACATTGAGAACCTGCTAAATGAAATAATAGTTGAAAATTCCTTAGATCTTACAGGAGACTTGGACATCTAGATTAAGGAAGTTCGAAGGACCTGAAGCAGACTCAACAAAAAAGATCTTCTCCAAGGTAAATTATATTCCAATTGTCAAACATTAAGAATAAGGAGAGATTCCCTAAGATTCTAAGAGAAAAGTGCCAAGTTACATGTAAAGCAAAACCAATTAGACTAATATCAGCCTTCTCAGGAGAAATCCTACAGGTCAGAAGAGAGTGGAATGATATATTCCAGCTCATTTTTTTATTTAAAGATTTATTTATTTATTTGAAAGGCGCAGTTACAGAGAGACAGAGAGAGAAACAGAGACAGAGGTCTTCCACCCGCAGGTTCACTCCCCAGATGGCTGCAACTGGCAGAGCTGGGATGATCTGAAGCCAGGAGCCAGGAGCTTCTTCCATGTCTTCCACATGGATGCAGGGCCCCCAGGCACCTTAGATATCTTCCACTGTTTTCCCAAGCACAATATTAGGGAGCTGGATTGGAAGTAGAGCAGCCAGGACTCCAACCGGCACCCATATGAGATGCTGGCATAGCAGTTGGTGGCTCTACCCACTATACAACATTGCCAGTCCCATCAAAATCTTCCAAAAAACTTCCAACTAAGAAGAGTCTATCCAGTAAAACTATCCTTTAGATGTGGAGGTGAAATAAGGTATTTTCCAGATAAGCAAAACCTGAGAGAATTCACCACCTGTAGACCAGCCGAATAAATTCTGAAGGGAGTCCTGCATTAGAAGTAGACACAGAAGGAAACACATGACATCACTAAATTCAGCAACAGAGCAGGTAAAGTCAGTACCCAATCAAGGAAATACGAACTTTGAATGTAATTGGATTAAATTCAACAGCCAAGAGATTTAGATTGGCTGAATGGAGAAAAATGCCAAGACCCCACTATGCATTCCCTGCAAGGAACTCACCTCACAAAAAAAAGGTACACATAGACTGAAAGAGAAGGGCTGGGTAAACACATACCAGGAAAATGAAAACGAAAACACAACTGCCTTATATCAAACAGACTTTAAATCCAAAACAGTAAGAAGAGACAAAGGAGGACATTATATTTTGATAAAAAGTTTGATTCAGCAAGAGTATATGACAATCATAAATATACATGCACCCAACACAAGACAACCCAGAAAAATACAGTAAATACTATTAGACCTAAAAGGAGAGAGATTCCAACAGAGTAAGAGATGGTGACTTTAACACTGTACACTCATGAAAGACAGACCACCCAGACAGAAAATAAGTAAAGATACATACTATTGAGCAAATGGACCTAACAGACATTTACAGGGCATTTTACCCGATATCTATAGAATACACATTCTTCTCATCAGCACATTGAACACTTTTTAGGACATACCATATGTTAGGCCACAAATCAAGTTTCAAGAAATTTAAAAAAGATTGAAATCATTCTGTATATTGTCTCAGAACACAATGGAATGAAACTAGATATCAACTAGAAGTAGAATAACAGAACACTCATAAATACATGAAAATTAAGCAAAGTGCTACTGAATGATCAATAGATCATTGAAGATATCAATAGATCATTGAAGAAATTTAAAAAAGACAAAAAATTCTTGAAATAAATGAAACTTTAAACACAACATATCAAAACTTGTGGGATAAGCAAAAGTAGTGTTAGGAGTGAGGTTTATAGCACTGAATGCTTATATTGAAGAAAAGAGAAATGTCTCAAGTAAATGATCTACATCTCAAAGACAGAAAAATAAGAACAAAGCATACCACAGATCAGCAGGAGGCAAGAAATAATAAGGATCAGGCATAAATAAGTGAAATTGAATCTAAAAAGTAATACAAAAGATCAACAGACAAAAAGCCGTTTTTTAGGAAGATAAGCAAAATAGACAAACCTCTAGACACACTAACAAAAAAAGAGAGTAAACTCAATAAAATTAAAGATGAAAAAGAGGACATTACAACCAACACCATGGAAATACAAATGATTATAAGAAACTACTATGAAAAACTATAGGCTAATAAACTAAGAAGCCTTGAAGAAATGGATAAATTCCTGGATATATATATATATATATATATATATATATATATTGCAAGACAATATAGACAATATGAACAGACCTACTATGAGATTGAAACAGTAATTAAAATCTTCCATCAAGGAAAGTCCAGGACCTGATGGCTTTACTGCTGAATTCTACAAAACATTTAAAGAGGAAATAACTGCCATACTTTTCAAATTATTCCAAAATATCAAACAGGGTAGATTGCTGCCAAACTGTTTTTATGAGGCCAGCATCACTCTGATACCAAAAATGAGCAAAGACAGAAAGTGAAAAGAATGCAACAGATTTATATCCTTAATGAAGATAGATGCAAAGATTCTCAACAAAATACTAGCAAACTGACTCCAAAATCACTTCAAAAAGATCATGCATCATGATCAAGTGGGATTTGTCCCAGAGATGCAAGGATGGTCCAACATTCACCAGTCAATAAGCACCATAATTTACACAAACAAAATGAAGAACCAAAACCATATTGTCATCTCAGTAGATGAGGAGAAGGCATTTGATAAGACTCAAAACCCCTTTGTTATAAAACCCTCCACAAATTAGGTACAGCAGGAATATACCTCAAAATTATAAAGGCTATATATGACAAACAGCCAATATCCTGCTGAATGGGGGGGGGGGTAGCTGAAAGCATTTCCCACCATATCTGGAACAAGACAAAAATGTCCACTTTAACCACTCTTATTCAATGTAGTACTGAAATTAAAAGCAAGAAGATCAAAACGGTAAAGACATGTAAAATTGAACATTTTAATCCTGATGTATACTGTCTTACTTAGCATTTTGGGGAGTAACTGCCTCTGACTTCAACTCAAGAAAACACTGTTTTGTTGCTAATGTAACCTGTTTTGTAATGGCATCAGCAAATAAAGGGATGCTTATTGTTAAAAATAATAATAATAATAATAAAGAACAATTGGGAAGGAGAAAGAAATAAAGGGCATCAAAATTAGAAAAGAAGTAAAAATATCTGTTTGCAAATGACATGATATTGTACATAGAAAATATTAACTAAACACTCCATTGAAAAGCTGTTAGAAATCCTAAACCACCCCAGACACTCAGGAGGTGGAGCCATGATAGCGGAATAGTGAGGGCATGCACCAATAGTCCAGGAAAAGATAGTTTAATAAAAGTGGAGTTACGATAGCCTGAGGAAAAGGATCAGGGAAAAATTGCAGAGGAAACTCTTCCAGATCTAGTGGCTGTGATTCAGAGGACCTACCGTGGGGGAGAGCAAGGTCGTCCACCACGTGGAAGCCGAGCTGCAGGAGCCGCAGGAGCCGCCGGACCCGCCGGACCCGCCGGACCCGCCGGAGCTGCAGAGTCTGCGTGCCAGAGCTGCAAGGGGAGGTGAGATAACCTCTTGGTAATCTGAGACATTGGCGGGGAAAGGCAGAAAGAGCCTGCAGAGAACGAGGCCTGAAACCCCATTGGGGAAAGTTCACCAGACTTGCTGGAGGAGAGAAAAAAATCAAATAAATAAGGGGAACCTGCACAGACATTTAGCCTCTCTCTCCACTCACCTTACAAAGCCGAGCAAGACAAAGGGCAGGTGCCATTTTATGTAAGTAGAGCTGTGCGCACCATTTTGCATATGTAAAGCGGGTGCCCCTCATTAGCCAAGCAGAAAAACCTGACTCTGGTAAGCAAATGAGTACCCGCAGGGGCCAGATTTCATACATCAACTACTCTCAATTCCACTCAGCTGTGTGGAATAACTTCCCAACTGAGTCAAAAAAAAAAAAAAAAAAAAAAAAGAGAGAGAGAGAGAGCACGCAAGAGAACAATCAGGGTGAATCATCTTTGGGACACCCTTCACCCTGTAGAACCAGAGCTCTCTGGCAACACCCATCACAGCCTCTAAGGATCCATCAAAAGCAGACAGTCCTCTTAATCTAGAGTCACAGTATAACGAGAAAATACCAAAGAATATCTCCAATATGCCAAAAAAACCACAAAAGTCGAGGTAACAAGAACAAGGAAGACACTATGACGCCCCCAAATGAAATAGACACCCCAATTCAAGATTATGAAGATGATGAGATAGAAGAAATGCAAGAAGCGGATCTCAAAAAATTGATAAGAACATTAAGAAGTTCTCAAAAACAAATACTCGAACTACAGAAATCCTTAATGGACAAGATAGAAAATCTCTCTCGTGAAAATGAAATATTAAGGAGGAATCAAAATGAAATGAAACAACTAGTAGAAAATGAAACTGTGATAGTGACGAGAAATCATAATGAAATGAAGGATTCAATAGATCAAATGACAAACACGTTAGAGAGCCTTAAAAACAGAATGGATGAAGCAGAAGAAAGAATATCAGACTTAGAAGACAGAGCACAGGAAAATATACAATCAAACCAAAGAAAAGAAGAGGAAATTAGAAATCTAAAAAATATTGTCGGGAATCTTTAGGATACTATTAAAAAACCCAACATTCAGGTTCTAGGAGTTCCTGAAGGCATGGAGAGGGAGAAAGGATTAGAAGGCCTTTTTAGTGAGATACTAGCAGAAAATTTCCCACGTTTGGAGGACAGAGACATCTTAGTATAAGAAGCTCATAGAACCCCTAATAAACATAACCATAAGAGATCCTCACCACGACACATTGTAATTAAACTCACCACAGTGAAACATAAAGAAAAGATCCTAAAATGTGCAAGAGAGAAACATCAGATTACTCTCAGAGGATCTCCAATCAGACTCACAGCTGACTTCTCATCAGAAACCCTATAAGCTAGGAGGGAATGGTGAGATATAGCCCAGGTACTAAGAGAGAAAAATTGCCAGCCCAGAATATTATATCCTGCTAAGCTCTCATTTGTGAATGAAGGTGAAATAAAGACCTTTCACAGCAAACAGAAATTGAAAGAATTTGTCGCTACTCGTCCAGCCCTGCAAAAGATGTTTAAAGATGTGTTACACACAGAAACACAGAAACACGGTCATCAATATGAAAGAAGGTAAATGAAGGAAATCTCACACCAAAAGATCACAGGAAGTTCAAAACATATATCAGAAAATATCTTTGGCAAATGGCAGGGCAAAGCTACTACTTATCAATAGTCACATTGATGGCCTGAACTGTCCAGTTAAAAGACATTGATTGGCTGATTGGGTAAAGGAACAAAACCCATCTATTTGCTACTTACAAGAAACACATCTTTCCAATAAAGATCCATACAGACTGAAAGTGAAAGGCTGGAAAAAGATATACCATGCCAGCAGAAATGAAAAAAGAGCGGACAACATAAACTTTACCACAAAACCTGTTAGGAGAGACAAAGAGGGGCACTATATAATCATTAACGGATCAATTCAACAGGAAGATATAACAATTATCAATGTATATGCACCTAATTACAGGGAACCGGTTTATTTAAAAGATTTGTTAAGGGACTTAAAGGGAGACTTAGACCCCAATACAATAATACTGGGGGACTTCAATACCCCACTCTCAGAAATAGACAGATCAACAGGACAGAAGATCAACAAGGATACAGTAGATTTAAATGACACTATAGCCCAAATGATCTAACAGATATATACAGAACTTTCAATCCTACACAGAAAGCATTTACATTCTTCTCAGCAGTACATGGAACCTTCTCTAGGATTGACCACATACTAGGCCATAAAGCAAGTCTCAGCAAATTCAAAAGAATTAGAATCATACCATGCAGCTTCTCAGACCATAAAGGAATGAAGTTGGAAATTAGCAACTCAGGAATCCCTAAAGCATATGCAAACGCATGGAGATTGAACAACATGCTCCTAAATGAACAATGGGTCATAGAAGAAATTAAAAGAGAAATCAAAAATTTTCTGGAAGTAAATGAGGATAACAGCACAACATACCAAAATTTATGGGATACAGCAAAAGCAGTGTTAAGAGGAAAGTTTATATCAATAGTTGCCTACATCAAGAAATTGGAAAGGCACCAAATAGATGAGCTTTCACTGCATCTCAAGGATCTAGAAAATCTGCAGTAAACCAGACCCAAATCTAGTAGGAGAAAAGAAATAATTAAAATCAGAGAAGAAATCAACAGGATTGAATCCAAAACAAAAAATTACAAAAAATCAGCCAAACTAGGAGCTGGTTTTTTGAAAAAATAAACAAAATTGACACCCCATTGGCCCAACTAACTAAAAAAAGAAAAGACCCAAATCAATAAAATCAGAGATGAAAAAGGAAATGTAACAACAGACACCACAGAAATAAAAAGACTCATCAGAAATTACTACAAGGACCTGTATGCCAGCAAACAGGGAAACCTATCTGAAATGGATAGATTCCTGAGCGAGATACTCAGCAGACTCATAGAATGGCAGATGTCCTAAATAGCACTCTGGCCTCAGAATCAGCCCTAAAGGCATTCGGAGCTGGCTGAAAAGCCCATGAGAGTATTTCAGGCATAGAAAGCCAAGACACTCTGGCAAAAAGATCTCTGTGAGTGAGATCCCAGTGGAAAGAACAGGTCTTCAAAGAAGGAGATACCTTTCTCTGAAGGGAGGAGAGAACCTCCACTTTGACTATGACCTTGTCTAAACAAGATAAGAGTCGGAGAACTCAGAGGGCTTCCATAGCCTTGGAAACTCATGACTGGAGCATAGGGAGATTACTGATGCCATAGACAGGAGTGTCAATTGGTAAAGTCAACAACAGGAGTCACTGTGCACTTACTCCTCATGTAGGATCTCTGTCCATAATGTGCTGTACATTGAGATTTAATGCTATAACGAGTACTCAAACAATATATTTCACTTTGTGTTTCTATGTGGGTGCAAACTGTTGAAATCTTTACTTAATGCATACTAAACTGATCTTCTGTAAAAAAAAAAAAAAAAAGAAAGAAATTATCAATTCCCAACTTGACTCTCACTGAGATTAAACATGACAATAGGTCTGATCTGATTTCATCATCACTTAAAAAATCATCTATTATTTTGCACTTTATGTTTCTGTGTGGGAGCAAACTGTTGAAATCCTTACTTAATGTATACTAAGCTGATCTTCTGTATATTAAGAGAATCGAAAATGAATCTTGATGTGAATGGAAGGGGAGAGGGAGTGGGAAAGGGGAGGGTTGTGGGTGGGAGGGACGGTATGGGGGGGAAGCCATTGTAATCCATAAGCTATACTTTGGAAATTTATATTCATTAAATAAAAGTTAAAAAAAAAAGAAATGGATAGATTCCTGGACACATGCAACCTAACTAAATTGAACCAGGAAGACATAGAAAACCTAAACAGACCCATAACTGAGACAGAAATTGATACAGTAATAAAGGCCCTCCCCACAAAGAAAGCCCAGGACCAGACGGATTCACTGCTGCATTCTACCAGAAATTTAAAGAAGAACTAACTCCAATTCTTCTCAAACTATTCAGAACAATCAAAAAAGAGGGAATCCTCCCAAATTCTTTCTATGAAGCCAGCATCACCTTAATTCCTAAGCCAGAAAAAGAAGGAAGAAAAGTGATCCCTGTTAGGAATTTGGAAAGCATTATGCTGAGTGAAATAAGCCAGTCCCAAAGGGACAAATACCATATGTTCTCCCTGATCGGTGACAACTAACTGAGCACCAAAAAGGAAACCTGTTAAAGTGAAATGAACACTATGAGAACGGTGACATGATCAACCCTCGCCCTGACTGTTGATGAACAACTTAATACGTTATCCCTCTTAGTATTTTTTTTGTTTGTTCTACTTAATACTTTTGGTTGAATACTGTAATCAATACACAGTTATTCGCAAGTGTTGAAACTTAACTGAAAAGTGATCGCTGTTAAATATAAGAGTGGGAATAAGAGAGGGAAGAGATGTGCAATTCAGGACATGCCCAAGCTGACTTACCTCAAACAGTAGAGTTAGAAACATACCAGGGGATTCCAATTCAATCCCATTAAGGTGGCATGTACCAATGCCATCTCACTAGTCCAAGTGATCAATTTCTGTTCACAATTGATCGTAATGATAGGACTAAGAACCAAAGGGATCACATAAACAAGAATAGTGTCTGCAAATACTAGCTGATAGAATCAAAAAGGGAGAGAATGATCCAACATGGGAAGTGAGATACACAGCAGACCCATAGAATGGCAGATGTCCTAAACAGCACTTTGGCCTCAGAATCAGCCCTTAAGGCACTCAGATATGGCTGAAAAGCCCATGAGAGTATTTCAGGCCTGGATAGTCAAGACACTCTGGAAAAAAAAAAAAAAAAAAAAAAACCTAGATGAAAGATCTCCGCGAGTGAGGTCCCAGTGAAAAGAACAGGTCATCAAAGAAGGAGGTACCTTTCTCTGAAGGGAGGAGATAACTTTCACTTTGACTATGACCTTGTCTAAATATGATCAGAGTTGGTGAACTCAAAAGGCTTCCATAGCCTTGACAACTCATGACAAGAGCCTAGGGTGATTACTGATGCCATAAACAAGAGTGTCAATTTGTAAAGTCAACAACAGGAGTCACTGTGCACTTACTCCTCATGTAGTATCTCTGTCCTTCATGTGCTGTACATTGTGATTTAATGCTGTAACTAGTACTCAAACAGTATTTTTCACTTTGTGTTTCTATGTGGGTGCAAACTGTTGAAATCTTTACTTAATATATGCTAAACTGATCTTCTGTATATAAAGAGAATTGAAAATGAATCTTGATGTGAATGGAAGGGGGGAGGGAGAGGGAAAGGGGAGGGTTGCAGGTGGGAGGGAAGTTGGCGGGGGGAACCATTGTAATCCATAAGCTGTACTTTGGAAATTTATATTCATTAAATAAAAGTTAAAAAAAAAAGAAATCCTAAACCAATTCAGTAAAATTGCTGGTTACAAAATAAACATACAAAAATGGTAGCTTTTGTGCTATTGATGACCTCACTGAGAGAAATTAAGAAAGAAATCCCATTCACAATAACTACAAATATATTGAAGTATTTAGGAATAAATATATGCAGAGAAGTGGAAGATTTCTACAATGAAAATTATAAAACATTGGTGAAATAAATCATCATGGACACAAAAAAATGGAAAGATATTCATTGTTCATGGTTTGGAAGAATCAATAGCATTAAAATGTCTATACTTCCACAAGTTCAATGAAATCCTTATCAAAATACCAATGGCATTCTTTGCAGAATTAGAAAAAACCTATAATATATGGATCACAAAAGACCCAGAGTAACCAAAGTGATGTTGGGGGTTGGGGGGAATCAAATTGGAGGTATCACAATACTTGATTTCAAAGCATACTACAAAGCTATGGTTATTAAAGCAGCACAATACTGGCATAAAAACCTAGACATAGATCTATTGAACTGTGGACAGAAGCCTTTGTCTTTTAATTAAACTTGTTTCTAACCAACATGATTAAAGTTGTAGTAGAGGCCTTCCCAAGGTCAAAAGAAGAAAAATGGAAGAATGGGAATGAAATGTGGTTGTTACCTACTTGCCTGTGAATGCTTCATCTGTAATCCCTATCTGCTTATAGGTAAGCATTTCAGGTTCTGCTTGTTAGTACAGAGCAATGATGTTAACCCCTGCTCAGTATGCCTGTGAAAAAATTGTCATCAGTAACTAAGTTTGCATGTGCAGTATTGTATCAATCCTGTGGCCGTTATGTAACATTAGAATATCCAATCAAATGCATACATGTAATCACTAGAGGGCAACAAAGAGACTAAAACCATATATAGGGGGAAAAAAAATCCTTCTTGTTCCAGGCTCAGGCTTTTGGATAAGAAATTCCAGCTGGGCCTTATGCCAGCATAATAAAAGACTACTGCCTATTAAATGGACTTGGTGCTTTGTCTCAGTACATGAATCCTGCTACAGAACAGAATAGAGAGCCCAGAAATTAATCCACATACATAAAGCCAACTGATTTTTGATAAAAGTGCCCAAATCCTACATTGGAGTAAGGGTAATATCTTCAACAAATGATGGTGGCAAAGTTGGATGTATATATGTAGAAGAATGAAACTAGTTTAATACCTCTTACCATATACAAAAATCAACTTAAGATGAATCAAAGAACTAAATTTAAGATGTAAGACTATGAAGTTGATGGAAAAAAACATAGGCGAAACATACCAAAACATTGGTGTGTATGACAACTTCTTGGAATAGACCCAAAACACAGGTGCCAAAAGCAAAATAAACAAAGGAGATTATATAAAATTTACATGCTTTTGCACAACAAAGAAGATGATCAATAGAGTGAAAATACATCCAACAGGATGGGAAAAAATATTTGCATGCTACCTATCTGACAACAGATTAATATAGAAAATATATCAGCAACACAAAAAACTCAACAAAAATAACAAAACCAACCCAGTTAAGAAATGAGCAAGGAACCACGATAGAGTTGTCAAGAGAAGAAATGCAAATGGCCTACACAATTATGAAAAAGTGTTCAACATCACTAATCATCAGGGAAAAACAGTGCAAAACCACAATGAGATATATTACCTCATGCTTGTCAGAATGGCTAAAATGCAAAAGACAGTGAGTTACAAATGTTGATGAGGATGTGGAGAAGAGGGAACATCTTTACAATATTGATAAAAATGTAAATTAGTGCAGCCACTATGGAAAACAGTATGGAGAATTCTTAAAAAACTAGAAATAGACCTGCCATGTGATCTAGCATTTCTTCTACTGGATATATACCCTAAAGACCTGAACACAATGTATCAATGGGATACTGGCACCGCCATATTGATAGCAGCACTGTTCACAACAGACAACAGCCAAAACAAGGAATCAACCAAGGTGTCCATCATCAGATGAATGCATAAATAAAATGTTATATATATATATATGTGTGTGTGTGTGTGTATGTGTATATATATATATATATATATATATATAAAGGAACATTATTCAGCTATGAAAAGAATGACATTCTACATTTGTATCCAAATAGTGCAACTAGAAGACATCATGTTGACTGAACTAAGCAAGACACAGACAAATACCACATGTTCTCCCTTTTATATGGGAAGTAAAGTTAAAAAAAAAGAAATAAAAATAATGCAAGAAATGTTTGTGTATCAGTATTGCTACATACATTTTTGTCAAACTTTGTTTTATATCTTTCTCAAACCAGTGATTAACAATGTTATAGTACTATAGTTTTAATGATCTGTGGATATTTTAAAATTTACTGTATATGAATGAAATGATTATTTTTCCACTTGATCATTGTTTATGGCTCTTGTTTGTGGTACTGCTGAACTAGGGTCTTTCTGTTTTCTACTTGTTGATCTCTTTATTCAGTGAGGCATTATGCCATTGAGTGTAAAGTTAATTGAAATATGTTATCTCAAAAAACATGAAATGAAACAAGGGCACTTAGGCAGCTGACATTATGTTGACTTCCCAAATAAAGCTTGGTAGGAAAAAAAAAATTATTTATTTGAAAGGCAGAGTGACCAAGTGAGAGAAAATATCTTCCATGTGCTGGTTCACTCCCCAAATGGCCACAACAGCTAAGCCTGAACCAGGCTGAAGCCAGGAGCCAGGAACTCTATCCTGGTCTTCTTTCAGGGGCCCAAGTACTTAGGCCATCATCCACTGCCTTCCCAGTTGCATTAACAAGGGGATGCATTGGAAATGGAGCAGATGGGACTCAAATGAACAGTCTGATATGGGATGCTGGCATCGTAAGCAGCAGGCTAACCTACTGCACCACAATTCTGGCCCCAAGAAGAGCTTTTCTAATATTAACTTTAGAAATACGTGTGCCTGAAGCTGCTGAGAATCACCAAGGGAACTCAACTGGCTATGCATGAAGTGAACACAATGGAAAGCCAGGTGCAGAGAAGGATTCAGAAAGATTTTCAATAATGTTACTTAAGTGTCTGGATATAACCTTGCCTGAAGCTGCCATAACATGAGCCAATAAATCTTTTCTTAAGTCTATTTGGGTGTGTCACTAGAAACTGAAACATCTAACATTTTAAGTTCTTGATGAGAGACACTATGCCTGTTCCTCTTCTCATATGGTGCTGCTTGCAAACCTCTAGTAGACTTCAGTCAGTAAGAGACAAATTCAAGTGCAAAGTGGAAACACTTAACAGCCAATGAGGTAATTGGGAATGAAAGAAGTTAGAAACACAGTTTGGCCAGAAAATAAGATATTATTAGGCCCCAAATAAACAGAGGTTTTCTTGATTCTCTCTGATGTAATTTTTCAGATGTCATTCCAATGTGCAACCAGCGTTAACAATGGATAGGATTTTGTTATGGGGAAAGGTGGGCATTTTAGAATGTCACTTCTGAAAAGTAACATAAAATTCTAGCACATATCTGAAACTTTATAAAGAAAAAGCGGTTCTGATTTCAGAAGATAATGCATAATATCCTATAGAAGCAGCTAGTAATTTGCTACATAGAAAGTGACCACAGGGGCCAGCACTGTGGCGTAGTGGGCTGAGCCGTCTCCTTCAGTGCCAGAATCCCATATGGGCACTAGTTCAAGTCCTGGCTGCTCCTCTTCCAATCCAGCTCTCTGTTATGCTCCAGGAAAGCAGTGGAGGTGTTTGGGCCCCCACACCTCAGTGGGAGACCTGGCAGAAGCTCCTGTCTTCTGGTCGGCTCAGCTCTCCAGCTGTTGTGGCTCTCTGGGAAGTGAACCAGTGGGATGGAAGAAATTTCTCTCTGTCTTTCCCTCTCTCTGTAACTTTGCCTCTCAAATAAATAAATATTTTTTTTAAAAAAGTGACCACACAAACAGGTCATCTCAGATTAGCATTTACCTTGTGTATCCATTCCCATTCAAAGGAATGTCAAACCCTGTGTCACTGACTCAGGATTGGATTGTTGTTTAAAACTAAGGATTGATTGATAAAATCAGAATGCTCAATAATGGCATATTATTAGAAATATCACAGGAATAAACTGAATGATTGAAATATATGATGGCAAAACAATCTGATAACCTATCACATCCATTTGAAAGTTAATTACCCTGCCAGAAATCTACTAGTTCAATTGTTAAAATGAGGATTGGCTGGGGGCCGGCTTACTTGGTTAATCCTCTGCCTGAGGTGCCAGCATCCCATATAGGCTCCAGGTTCTAGTCCCGGTTGCTCCTCTTCCAGTCCAGCTCTCTGCCTGGGAGGGCAGTGGAGGATGGCCCAAGTGCTTAGGCCCCTGCACCCACACCGGAGACCAGGAAGAGGCACCTGGCTCCTGGCTTCGGATCCGTGCAGCGCCAGCCTTAGCGGCCATTTGGGAAGTGAGCCAGCGGAGGGAAAACCTTTCTCTCTGCCTCTCTCTCTCACTGTCTATAACTAACCTGCCAAATAAAAAATAAATAAAAAGCTTTAAAACAAAATGATTGAGCCGGTGCTGCGGCTCACTAGGCTAATCCTCTGCCTTGTGGCACCGGCACACCGGGTTCTAGTCCAGGTCGGGGCGCCGGATTCTGTCCTGGTTGCCCCTCTTCCAGGCCAGCTCTCTGCTGTGGCCCGGGAGTGCAGTGGAGGATGGCCCAGGTGCTTGGGTCCTGCACCCCATGGGAGACCAGGAGAAGCACCTGGCTCCTGCCATCGGATCAGCGCGGTACGCCGGCCGCGGCCGCCGTTGGAGGGTGAACCAACGGCAAAGGAAGACCTTTCTCTCTGTCTCTCTCTCTCACTGTCCACTCTGCCTGTCAAAAAAAAAAAAAAAAATGATTGGCACTGTTTGTCTCTTTGTCTCTTTGCTTTAATTTTTATAAACTTCTAAGAATAAACACCCCACTTCTACAACACCTTTTAAGTCATACAGTCTTTGGATCTGTTAAAGCTTCACCATATGGCTTTAAGGGGTATTTGCAAGTCTGTTCTCTGGTTTTTAAAAAAAAAAAAAAAAAAAAAAAAGAAGAGGAAGCTTTCCTTCCTCAAAGAAAAAAAAATTATTTCCCACTTCCAAGTTTCTAACTGATAGGGATGACTGGAGGCAAAGGATTCATTTCCCAATAACTCTCAAGGGCTGCAGCACAAATTATGATACTTGGACTTTTTTATTCAATAAGATCAGAGACCTCTTGAAATATTAATATAATATCTGGTATAATATTTGGGCATTAAAATTGTGTATCCTTCAAATTCAAGTTCTTGTCTTTTCTGAAGCAGTTCATAAACAACCCAAGAAAACCTTCATTTAAAATTGCTTTAAAATAAGAATGAAACTTAAGCCTGAGGTTGTGTATGCATCTGTGACATTGTTTTTGCACAGCTTTTACAGGCAGCTCACATGTGTGCATTCCTGGTCTCCTTAACGGGGCCTACCAAATATATTGGAGGAATGAGACCACTTCAATAGACAAACCTGACTCCTCAGGGAAATGAGAAATATAAATACAGGAGATTCTGAAGATTTGGAAGATTGGGGGCCAGCGCTGAGGCACAGCGGGCTAATGCCTTGTCCTGGAGTGCTGGCATCCCATATGGGCGCCAGTTCGAGACCCGGCTGTTCCTCTTCCAGTCAAGCTCTCTGCTATGGCTTGGGAAAGCAGTAAGAGATGGCCCAAGTCCTTGGGCCCCTGCACCCACGTGGGAGACGCAGAGGAAGCTCCTGGCTCCTGGCTTCGGATCAGTGCAGCTCCGCCCATTGCGGCCGATTGGGAAGTGAACCACCAGATGGAAGACTTCTCTTTCTCTCTACTTCTCCTCTCTGTGTAACTCTTTCAAATAAATAAATAAATCTTTATAAAAAAAAAAAGATTTGGATGATTGAAAGTATAACACATGGCTGCAGGTCTCTCCATAAAAATTTCCTTGACTGGTACTTATTGTCTGAGCACTAAAGCTAGTGCCTCCTAAAAAAACGAAAGCATTTCCCCAAACTTCAAGTTTGTACAAGGCAAGACAAGGACAAGTGCGTAATTACCTAAAAAGTGCTTTCTTCTTTTTCTTTAGCACAACAATGCAGTAGAAATTCACATTCTTGTCTGAGGAACATGGAGCTGTTAATACACAATTTAAATGCAGTGGTTCTCTGTGGCAGAAATTCTGAGAATATTTGTTCCATAGGAATCACAACAAACTTCTTCAAGTGCATAATGATGGAGGTATACTGAATTAATCTAGAAGTCACTGGAAAACTTTGTCCTTAAGTCAGGGTTCCACTCATTTAAACCACCAATTTCTGTTGTGCTGTCCTTTTCAGATGCCTGTTATGCGGGTCGTTTGCTAGGATAAGAGCTTCACTTTGGTCTCCAGACCCTTGCATTTCTATGCGAGAACTCTGAGATGGAGAATGTCATCTAGAGCAGAGAATAAAATAAGTAATTACACAGATGGCTTTTCTAAAAAAAGCCTACAAATGATTGATAACCAACTCGAATTATTTGGAAGTTTCAGCCTTAACTTGAAAAGAGAATTTAAAAGAAAAGGGGATTCAATTTTCCACATGGTTGGGGGCACTATCTGAGCTGCACGTGACCCCTACAAATCCCCCTTTCTTCCTGCGTCCCTGAACATCATAAAAGGAATTGGCTTTTTTTTTTTTTGCCTTTAAACTTTTATTCCTTTGAGCTGTCAAAGCAGTTTTGTCAACCTTCTTGAATAGATCCTCCGTCATCATTTCATTTAAAGTATATATATAAACATAAAATGTGTCTCCTTGCCAGAAAAATTTAAATTTAGTTTGTTACAGTCATTTTAATGAAAGAAAATTGTCCCCCACAAAAGGTATCTTTTATACCTCATACTGTGCTAGTTTCTAATACATCAGTTATATTTTACATTCAACTTACAGTCTTCAGTTATTTTAAGCTATGAGATTAATCAAAAATGGACATGGGGACAGGCATTTGGCACAGCAGTGAAAATGCCACTCAGGATGACTACATCCCAAATGAGAGTACTCACTTTGAGGCCTGACTCAGCTCCTGATTCCAGCTTCCTGCTAATGCAGACTTTGGAGGAAACAGTGTTGCTACAAGTAATTGGGTAACTGCCATCCATGTGGGAGACCAGATTGATTCCTGGGACCTTGCTATTGAAGGAACTTGAGGAGTGACTCAGCAGTGAGTTCTCTCTCTCTCTCTGTGTGTGTGTGTGTGTGTGTGACTGTCTGTCTGTTTCTCCGTGTCTCTCTCTCTCATAAAGTGAAGTAAACTAAAAAATTCTAATGGTCATTCAGTTCTCTGCATTTAGTCATTGGTAGACTTGATCAACTACAGTGACTTTAATAAGCATATTATTTCAAGCAACAGAAACTAACATTAGCTATCTTAAGCCTGGAAAGACAATTGGTAGATAAAATTAAGGTAAGATGATAAAATGAAATTGTAAAAGCATCTATTGGAAGGATATGGAAATAGAAGGAAACCTACATGGTCTGTTTTAGAACAGACAAGAACCAAAGCAACTCTAGTGTCTTGGTAAACAGTACTAATGGTCAGTGACTTCATGGAATAAACCAATAAAGAAATCACAATACATATTGTACTTGGGTTATCTCATTGGGACTGAAATCTCAAGAAAGATAGAGGCCTTAGAAAAGGACAGCCCTGTTTATTTAGGCTATCCCCCTTCAAAGATAGCCTACAATAGAGAAAGAATAGCTTCCCAAAGAAAAATCTATGGAGCTATTACAAAAAGAAAAGAAAAATTAAAAGAGAACAGAGGTTGATCAATGATAATGAGCCTCCCGATCAAATCATTAGAACTCCCAGATATATTAATCACATCTACTTCATAATCTCACCTCACCTTTAATACTTGCTTATTAGTCTTTGGATTTTTAATTTTTGCTTCCTACATGATCATAGTCTCTCTAATGTTTTATATTCCCTACTTAAGGTAAATATTTTGCCAGCCCTGGCCCAACAATAGTAGTCCTCAGTTTATGGAGCATGAACTGTCCCAGCTCAATGAAAGGGACCCATGGTAAAAGCTATTTTCCACTTATCCTTTCAAATGTGATGGATGCTTTCTTAGGTGTGGTAGTAGTTGTAGAGAGGGGAAACAAGGTGAGTCAAGCAAAAGATTCAGCCTTTCACCTTTCACGGAGATCACTCTTGAGAGGCAGAGACAGACACTAAGCCATGATGCCTGCCAAGGAGATGAGTCATGACAGTGAGTAGTGGCACAAGGTAGAGACCCATCTAACTATTAGAGGTGATTTGACCTGATCTGTCAGGCCCTGGAAGATTTTCTTGAAGGAACAACAAATACACTGGGATCTAAGGAAAAACAGAAACCACATAAATAAAAGATCAGGGAAATGGTAAGCATTGAGAACATGCTAAGCAGAAGAACAGGTTTTGCTAAAATCCTGAGATGAAATGTATGTGCACCTGTTCAATGAAAAGAAAAAAAAATCTAGGGAGGGTGTACACAGTGACAGCTGTGGGAAGGTGATCTGGGGATTTTGGATTTGGTTTGGATTGATAGGAGGTTATGTTGGAAAATTAGGCAGATGCCAAACAATTCAGGATTTTATAAGCCATGTTAAGGATTTGATCTGTATCCAAAGAGTAATGAAAAGCCAATGGAATGTTTTAAGCATGACCACATTTGCATTCAATAAAAATGTCTTTATCTGCAGAGTAGAAAAAATGTTGGAGAGTAGCCAGAATGGGTATTGGTGTTCCAAGTAGAAAACTGTGGCAGGAGTCTGGGTTGTGATGATGATTGTTTGGTTTAGGCTGATAGAAATGGAGAACTGGAAGAGTTGAGACTTGAAAATAAATTTAGAAGTTAATTGTCAAAATTTCATAATGTGTTGTACATGGCAAAAGGGTGGGGAATGAGAGAGAGGGAGTTTATAGCAGAGTACATATGGTACTTTTCTCTAAAAGGAGCAGAACTCAGATTTGGACTGGGACTGATGGATTCTGGACATGCTATTTTGAGATTCCTTTGAGATATAAAGTGAAGATATCAAATGGGCAATTGGATATGTGGTTCTGTTGCTCAGAAGAGATATCTGAACAATAGACATAAATGTGTGAGTCGTCTGAAGACTGAGGTATAAATCTGACATCTTCTAATCAAGTCTCACCTGTAAATCTCATTTGAAGAAGTTTAAAATTAAAAATAGTCTTCAGAATTGTAGGCTGTAATCTGATAATTACACTTATAATAGAAGCAGAGCTATGAAATGGAAAGATGGCAGCATTTTCTAAGACCTGGATTCAAGTTTCAATGATGTCTCTTAAATAATTTTGTAATTTTCAGTAAATCTCTTTCACACCTCGAAATTCAAATTTCTAGTCTGCAACATAATGATCTCTCTCTCTCTCTGATTGTTTTCCCATGAAGTACTGTGATGATATCCATGATGAGGGTATACAGGTGCTTTGTAAATGGCTGCAAACACCCTTCTAATTTTATTCCAAAATCTGTACTTCTGTTTGTGCATAATCAGTGTACACTATGCTCAACACACGCCATCAAAGCTGCACAGGTCTTTGAGGATTATCAGTCTAAAGGGGGATAATAGGGACAAGCATTGTGCTGCAAAAATTTAAGCTGTTCCCTGCAACACAGGCATTACATATGAGTGCCTTTTGAGTCTCAGTTGTTCCACTTCCCATCCAGCTCCCTGCTAATGCACATGAAAAAGCAGCAAGTGTTTGGGCACCTGCCACCTACTAGGGAGACAGATGGTGTTCTAGGCTCCTGGCTTCAGCCTGAACCAGTCTTGGCTGTTGGTGACCATTTAGCGAGTAAATCAATAGATGGAAGATCTCTCTTTCTCTCTCTCTCTCGCTCTTGCTCTCTCTCTGTCTCTTCCTTATTCTTTCAAATAAATAAAATGAGATTTTTAAAAGATAAAGGGGCATGTTAGATATTGCTGCTTCATTGATTGCCTGAGACCTATTAAAAAAATGTGTTTGTGTGTGTATGTGGGGGGATCCAAAATCTGTTCCCTGGCATTATAAGGAGTTCTATATCATGAATCCATTCTTTCTTTAATTATATGTAAAAAATACAGAAAAGACTGCTCCAACATGAGAATTTAGTTGATATAGCAAGTGTTTGCTGTTTCATTTCATATCATGTCTTGAAAGACCAAGCATCAAAACAGGCTATGGTTACTTTTTTATAGATGAACTTTTGTTTTACTCTTTTGTGTGCTAGATATTACACATGCCATCTTTCCCACTGCAAGATGAGGAAGTACTCTCTATGGAGCACTGGACTTAGCCCTAACAAGTCTTGAAAGCAGGTGCAAATTAAAACCATAGGAAACATTTTCAGGGTGCACTCCATCAACATCCGATGAAAGTTAGAGAGCTTCCTTTGGGATTTTGGGGAAATCAGCAGAGATGGCAATAGGATTGAAGAAAATAAAAGACAATGTCACTGAACTTTCAGATTTGTTACAATATGTGTAAGAAATTTCTGGCCAAAAGTCACTTACCAGCAGTGAAATGAATATTCTATTTCAGAAAACATCTGAGTAAGCAACAATAAAGAAAATTTCTGAGTAAATATCCCTCATACAGCACAGTATTCATCTGTTAAACCCTTACTCAGCCGTAGAAATTAAATCTAGCCAATTTAATGTAGTTAACATTAGTTTTCATTTCCTTGTGAACAAGAACAACAAAATATGGGAAGAATTAATATTTTTATTTTAAACTTATTTTCAACAAGTATACAAAAGTCAACTTTACTCAAATATAGACTTTACCGAGGGCTAATTATTATAATTTGCAATGTGCTAATTTAAGATAGCATCTAATTTGGAGATGCTAAAGCTGTTTTCAGGAAGACTTAAATATTAACAGCTTTTACCTTTTATTTTTTTCTGATTACAAATAAAAGTTACCTTGACCAAGAAATTTAAGTTAAAATGATCTGTAATGTGATGTTCATACCGTCACTTTCATGTACCTCTTAATATATTGCAATAGGAAAACAATAACATTTACTTTTGCTATTCTGGCAAGTTAAACCTTTCTCAAATCATAACAAGCCTCAGACAGGGCCAAATAGAGGGATATTCTACAAAATAATTGGCAAGGACTTTTAAAAGAGAAAATAAAATATAGCCAATAAAGATGGAGACCCTTACTGGCGGTGACTAAGGAGACATGAAACCTATAGCAACATAGGAGCCTTGTTTGAATACTGGGCTGAGAAAGTCCATAGATGGAATGATTGGAGAAATTTGAATAACAGCTGACTAGTATTGGACCAATACTACATTTATGCACAAAAAAATTTGAGGAAGCTGTGTGAAGGCTGTATGAGAAATCTACATGTAACTTTTGCAACTTTGTGGCTTAGTTTCTTTCTTTTATTTTATTTATTTATTTTTTTGACAAACCCTGACAGGCAGAGTGGACGGTGAGAGAGAGAGACAGAGAGAGAAAGGTCTTCCTCTGCCATTGGTTCACCCTCCAATGGCCGCTGCGGCTGGCGCATGGCGCTGATCCGAAGGCAGGAGCCAGGTACTTATCCTGGTCTGCCATGGGGTGCAGGCCCCAAGTACTTGGGCCATCCTCCACTGCACTCCCTGGCCACAGTAGAGAGCTGGCCTGGAAGAGGGGCAACCGGGACAGAATCCGGCGCCCCAACCAGGACTAGAACCCGGTGTGCCGGCCCCGCAAGGCGGAGGATTAGCCTAGTGAGCCGCGGCACCGGCATGGCTGTTTCATAAACTCAAATATATTTCAAATTTTAAAATTTTTTTAAGATACACACTTTTTTGCAAAACTGAAGCTTAGATTTTATAGACATTTGTGTATGTTGTAAAATTTGTTAAAGATTATTCACTATTTTAGATGTTGCTTTGCTTCATTAAATCACTTCAGTAATTGATTTTATGACATATATACCCAGAAATTTATTTATTGCAAACTGTTATTTTTACTGTGAAGTAATTTTTCTACTAGATTTTTACATTTTCATGTAAAAATTCCATTTAAAATGCCTATACCTGGTTTTTGTAGTCTTTGTAGTCATTATTCGAACACAATAGCAGTTCAGGTAATAGTTCAGTTCTCCTTTCACAGTAACAGACATAGAAGTATGAAGATAATCAAATAATTCAAAATAATCCATTATGAGAATCCTGAGAAATATAGTCATTAAGAAAGGGCTCAAAAAGTTATGTGACTTGCCTTGTGTCACTACTTGGTGAAAGATGGCAGAGCTTTAGGTCTTATCTCTGAATATGAATGGTAATTTATCATGCTTCCTAATTCAACAGAGACTACTTTAAAATATTCTTTTAAAATTATAAACAATAATTATACTTAATTATAGGGTATGTGGTGACTTTTTTTTAAAGATTTATTTATTTATTTGAAAGTTAGAGTTACACAGAGAGTGTAGGAGAGGCAGAGAGAGAGAGAGAGGTCTTCCATTCTACTGGTTCACTACCCAAATAACTGCAATGGCCAGAGCTGAGCTGATCTGAAGCCGGGAGCCAGGAGCTTATTCCAGGTCTCCCATGAGGGAGCAGGGGCCCATGACTTGGGCCATCTTCTACTGCTATCCCAGGCCATACCAGAGAGCTGGATCAGAAGTGGAGCAGCTAGGACTCAAATCGGTGCCCATGTGGGATGCCGGTACTGCAGGTGGTGGCTTTACCCACTACACCACAGAGCTGCCCTTGTGGTAATATTTTAATGCATATATATAATGTGTACTGATCAAAACAGGGTAATCAATATTTCCCTTTCTTTGACATTGCCTTATACTGGAAACATAAGGCTTCTTTCTTTTGATTGTTCATACAATATCTGCTAGGTTATTGTGAACTATTGTTTCACCAATATTTTCATTTACATAGATTTCTATCTTGACCTTAAGAAATTTATTGAAGCCCAATTCTAGGGTTTAATGAATTCAGTTCTGTCACCAAGTCACTTTCTATCATGTTGGAAACCTACATGCACACCACTTACTTACCATGAGGGTGAAGAGATAGCCAATTTCACAGACTGGGATCCCCAAAACCATGTTTCATAACTGTATTGTGAATTAACAGGCTGAAAGGAACTTGCGGGTTTTTTGTTTGTTTGTTTATTTGTTGTTTGAATCATGAGATGGAAACACAAAAGGAGACAACAGTGGCAGAGGTTACTTCTATCCAGAGCCAACATGAAGACACCTCGGACTGTACCACATGGTTGTACTCCCTGTACTCTTTCTGTTCACATTCCCTCCTTTCCCCCTTCCTTCCTCCCTTCCTCCCTTCCTCCCTTACACCCTTCCTCCTTCCTTCCCTCTCTTCCTTCCTTCCTTCCTTCCTTCCTTCTCCCCCTCCTTCCCTTCTTCCTTTCTTCTTTCCCTGTAGCAGCTACCACAATGAATTGCTAACCTTGTCCTTTCCTGACTTCTCAGAACTGTTGTTTTCTGGGTAGTGTCCTATTTAAGAAAACAATTGAATCAGTGTGATTCTGCTATATGCTTTAGAATCCAAGGTAATTTGACATTACAAGGAATTCTCAGGATGCCTGCTTTTTCCATGAAACCAATTTCAAGTTGTTCTGATATCAAGCAACAACAATATTAAAGAAACAAAAATTACTGGCATAGTTCCATCAATGAAAGTACTGAAGTGTAATGTGAATTTTTTTTCTAAGACTAGAAGGAAGTTGTCCATAACCTGTAATAATAAAATTCCTTATCCTCCTTAATCAACCCTTTCTCTGGTCCAAATATTTCTCCACCAGCCACATCTTCTTCTCCTTACTCTCTTTTCTCCCACACAATCACCTGTGTTTTGTCTATCTACATAGCTCCTCCTAAGAATGTTCTCTTTTAAGAAGATTTACTATTTATGTATTGATTTGAAAGGCAGAGTGGCAGAGAGAGAAAGAAGGAAAGAGAGATCTTCCAACCAAGAGTTCACTCCCCAAATGTCTACAACAGCTGGGGATGGCTGAGACCAAAGTCGGGAGCCCAGAATGCGATCCATGTCTCTCATGCTGTTTGTCAGAAACTCAAGTACTTGACACATCATCCACAACTTTGCAGATGCATAAGTAGAGCAGCTAGAACTTGAACTGGTTACTCCATCCAGTACATTATGGGATGCCACAAAGTAGCAGGTGGCAGCTTAACCCACTATGCCAAATACTGGCCCCCACCAAAGTCCTTCAGTGTAATCCAGCCAACACCCCAACAGCTCAAATCCAAACCATTTTTTTTAATCTTCAGGGACTCTTTCCCCTGGGGTCTCCCTTCAATGTTAACCTTCAGATCCAAGATCAAGATAGCATTTTACCTTCAAATAGCAAAATGAGATATATTATTCAAGACTGTTATGATTTATAGGGTGAATTTCAGAGCCAATCAGTGAAATTTTTTCTGTATCTGTAGAACAAGAATGTAAATTCTGGTACTTTCTAGTTGGATTAATTGGCATAAAGAGTTCAGAACTTTTGTCTTCGAAGGCTGACGTTATCCCTTGAGCTAACTGGGATATGCGCAATGAAAGAAGATGATCCAGATGAAATTTGCAGATTACTTTTGACATTTTGTGGTATATTCTTGAAAAATTAGATTACTTTGTTTTCCTAGATTTATATGCAGACAGATTTTACATCAACATGCAGAATTCCAAAGGCTGCTCTTACAAATTAGCAACCAATTGAATTCACATTACAAGCATCAGTGGTCACCAGGGACTTGAAAAGGAGCCACGATCTGTCTACTGGGAATCTGATTCCCAGTCCCGATTCCTCCTTATTGTCTTCTGTCTGACCCATTTCACTGATTTTCATTGCCTGGCTGGCTCCTAGTACCATTTCCTTTTGCAAACCTGGCTTAAATGTAAATTAATATCAACTTAGGAAGAGCATTAAAGAACCTTTTAACATTTATTAATGAAAGCACTGGAAATGATTTTGAAAAAGAAAAGTACACATTATCAGAGAATTAGAGACACATGCACATGCAAATATGAGCTGAATAATATGCAATAGGAAAATAAAATATGTTAATATATTCCAGAGAAATAGTACATTTGCTACCTTAAGTTGAATATTGTTTTCATCTCAAATAAAAGCATTATGTAAAAGTAATAAAAGACCAATATATTTAAGTGTGTTTGTGTGGAACATTAATGAACTCTAAAAACTGTAAAATAATACAAAGGGCTCTGAATATTTTTAAAGATTTTTTTAACAGATGATGCACTTATTTTTTCTCAGGTTCAAAACAATTCTACTAATTAACTTATTTAATCTGAAAAGATTATTTAGACAGTAGCAATAAAACAAAAAATGATAAAATTATTAGGATTGCAGATCTATGTTAATGCATTCCTTGGATGTTCTCATAATAAAATAGGTTAAAAAACAGATTAATCGTATGCTTTTCCTTCCAGAGAAATAGACATGTGGGTGTTACTATAGCAACTACATACAATTCCAACTATTAACTTTCTTATTACAGGAAAAATCAATAGCAACATAGTTTACTTAAGATAACAAATAGCTTTGGAAGATATCTATTTATATACCCAGTATTATTGTGGCAACTGCCTTACTATGAAAAGTCAAAGGCAAATACTTTTTAAAAATGAGTATATAGAAGTGAAACATGTGTTAGCAAAACCAGCCACACTGTCCTCTTCTCAGCAACTCCAACTCGTGTCTAGACTAATTACATAGAAAACAGAATCCACACTGGCCACTCATGCTGTTGTAATTGCTCATGCTATGCCCATAAAAACATACCACTAACCTTGGCAATTTCCTTTAAAATTAAAACAGCAGTTAACTTTTCTTCAGTTCAACTAAATGTTTATGGCCTGGATTTTCCAGAACTGGGTTAGCATACTAAAATGTAGATCGATGAGGTCTTTTTTCTTAGAAACGCTGTCAAATTAAATGTTAGATATCTATTGGGATTTATCTCAATGTTTGCTTGATCCACATTACACACAGGAATGGGTTTGGTACTTGTGGCTTTCTGTTTTGTCTCACAGACTCAAGTGCTTTGTTTAACAATGGAACAAACAGGTTTAAGTGAGAGTTGTAGAGGATGAGCAGGAAAGACAAGCTCAGGCCTGGGGAATAAGACATTCTCATCTCATTACACTTGCATCTGCTCGGTTGTTACAGCTCAGTGTACCAAACATGGCTGCCTTTATTTGGAAAGAAAGATGTGCCTGGGAAATATTTTCCCACTTTTTCTACCTAAACTTTTTATCCATTTTATTAATGAGAAAGATGTTGGGGTCATTTTATTTTGGGAAATATGAAAAATATACACAGAAAATTATAGCCCAAACACTAACTAGTATTCTCATCTCTACTTCCCCCAAAGCAGAGTCAAAAAGGGAACACTATTATATTATTTGGCTATTTCTCTCTCCCTCTCCCTCTCTCCCTCTCCTTCTCCCTCTCTCCCTTTCCCTCTCCCTCTCTCTTTCCCCCACCCCCTTGGCTGAAGACTGAAATAAAAATGAAACTGCATGATACCTACTAGTTAAAAGTGTTCATGGCTTTATCCTACAGTGAAAATGAGCCTCATGCTTTCAATGTGAAGCACTGTGTTATACTTTGATCTCAGTGTTCTTGTCCCACTCACTGAACAATGGCATCAGAAATTTGGCTCAAGGTGTCAAAAATTTTGCTTCTTTTCAACCTAAAACAAGCACAGTGCAGGACGTGAAAGTAAAGCAGCTGACTGGATGATAGTTCTCTGAAAACTTAGATCCGGAAGAGTTATTGCTATTTGTTAATATCTTTCTATATAGATTACGGTAACATATAAAATAATTCTTATTAGATCTCATTTTAGTCAACTTTTTGGATAATCACATTGCTCTGATGCACCTTGATTCTCTTCAAATGATGACACTGTTAGAATTTGCTGTTAGAGATTGAGTACACCGACCTATGTTGACTCCCTGTTAAAAACATTTCCTACTTTTCCATTCATCTCCACTAACTCCGTAATTGCCTTAATATCTATCATGCTTTTGTATTTCCAATCCATTGCCATTTGTCTTACTGTTACCTACAAAGAAAAACATCAAAATAAAAAGTCTGCAATAGCTTTATCCAATTCTGAGGTGGAATTCTGAGTGGGCATGTAACTGTTTTCCTATCTTCATGCAGCACTTTCAGTTTATTGAATTTCACTTTATTGAAATCAAGTCAAGCAGTGTTGAGTTGGACATTTGCCTCATCACCATGCCATACCAATACACTAAAAAGATCTTCTTTTTTAAGACTTTATTTCAATTATTTCAATTATTTGTAAGGATGGGTAGTAGAGAAAGAGAGACAGAGAGAGAGACAGAGATCTTCTACCTGCTGGATCAATCCCTCAATGATCACAACAGCTGGGTTTGGGGCAGGCCGAAACCAGGAGACTGCAACTCTATCCAGGCCTCCCATGTGGGTAGGGACCCAAGCCTTGGGCCATCTTCTGCTGCTTTCCCAGAGGCCTTAGCAGGGAGCTGGATCAGAAACACAGCAGGTGGAACACAAACTATTGCTAAGATCTAGGATGCCTGTTGCAGGCTGGGGCTTGGTCCATTGCATCCACACGCTGATCCCTAAGAACAGCTTTTAGTGAGAAACAATAACTCAAGTCATGGTGGTTCCTCTCATTTGAGGCATTTTTCACAATATCCACACCATTCCCTTCCTTACATGTAGTTGATGTCTCCCTATTTCCAGATAGGTGCTGAATACTCACAAGTAGACCCTTACTCATGCAGGTGGGAAGGCATCCTTGAGCACATTCCTGTAAGCAGCACACCACACTGTGTTTCCCCACATTCAGCAGAGAATCTGATCATGCTTGTTCAACAGGTCACCAACTGTTAAGTTTTAGTTGATGTATCATTTTCCAGACAGGAATATCCGTTGTCTGAAAGAATAATAACACAGATTTTTTGAGACAAAGATCACCCCTAATCTAAGTATTGTAATTGATCTTCCATTATGATACCAGAATGCCTATTATTCACTGGAATACTGTGCTTTCTTTTTTAGATTTTTAAAATTTACTTCTTTGAAAGGCAGAGTTACAGAGAGAGAAGTAGAGACACAGACAGAGACTGTGAACCTGCTGATTCACTCCCCCAAATAGTCACAATGGCCAGGGCTGAGCCAGGTCAAAGCCAGGAGCAAGTAGTTTCTTCTGGGTCTCCCACATGCATGCAGGGGCCCAAGGACTTGGGCCATCTTCCACTGCTTTTTCCAGGTCATTAGCAGGGAGCTAGATTGGAAGTGGGGCAACGGGGACTTGAACCAGCACCCATGTGGGATGCTGGCATGGCTGACGGCAGCTTAACCTACTGCACCTCAGTGCCAACCGGCATGTACTTTTTCAAATTGGACAAATATTCAATGTGTTTTGATTAGTCTGTTCTAGGTAGGTAGAACCAGCTGACCATGTCAACTTCAATAGATGATAAACTGTATTAATTAATAGCCTAAGCACACAAGCTTGCCTCATCTCGTGACATAAAAATATAAATTCTATTTTTGTTGCTATTGTTTTCTTTTAAAAAAAGATTTATTTATCTATTTATTCAAAAGGCAGAGTAACAGAAAGGCAGAGGAAGGTCTTCCTACGAGAGAGAGGTCTTTCATCTGCTGGTTCAAGCCCCAGATGGCCACAATGGCAGGAGTTGCACCAATCAAAGCCAGGAGCTTCTTCTGGGTCTCCCATGCCGGTACAGGGGCCCAAGGGCTTGGGCCATCTTCTACTGCTTTCCCAAGCCTTAGCAGAGAGCTGGATCAGAAGTGGAGCAGCCAGGTAAAGCAGCGGCTTTACTCACTATGCCACAGCGTCAACCCCTGTTACAGGTTTTTAACTGTCATTTTTGCCCACAAAAGGAATTTAAATCCTATTCTGTGTTCTATTCATGAACTATACATTCCTAAAGTATATAATTAATCCCAAAGCGGATGACTTTATATTATGATATTTCTAAAAGAGTGAATATGGTTATCATGCTGGTTTTAAATGGATTTGGAGACAAGCCTACCCATTATGGCGTGGGACACTTATCCATTTTATTCAGGATACAACAAAAGGAAAAATGAAATGTCATGCTAAAACTGGAATAAGTGGACCTTTTTTTTGTCTTTGAGACACAAAGTCGCAAGACTTTCCTTCTATATTGAAATATCAGAATTTTTATATTAAGTATTTTTTTTCTTATGGACTCAAAATAAATCACAACAAAATGATGCATGAAATACTTTTCACCTAATTTACATAGAGTTTTAATGTGTTCTCTTCAGTTAGTTAATGAAGCCTTATTTAATGTTATTTAGCCATACCACCTGGGAGATGATGAATACAAAAATCCTTCACTTTAGTTTATATATAAACACCCAAATGGTAGCATCCTCCATAGAACAAAATTAATATTTTAGTCAATTTATAGGATTGCATTTCCTTACAACTGTTTCTGCTACATTAGATGCTCCAAACTGCCTCACCTGTCCATCATTTCCCACTCTCAATCTCCTACTTTCTCCTCTGTCTCACACATATGCTTCTTTACTGTATGATTTCTAGAGAAATTATCCTCCAATCACAATGGAAATAACCTATTGTTTTAAAAGTAGTGTTTGTCTTATGGCTAGATATTTATAACCAAGAAATTATCTGCATCAACTACTATGATCTAAGACCATCTTCTATTTCAGTCTGCACCCTAATATTAATGTGGAGTTTTTGTGTATAATTGCAAATAGGACTCACCCCTAGAAATTTACCTGTGAGATTTCAGACTTTTTCAGTGATAGTTTATGTATTTCCAGCCATGTTAAAGGGGAATTTTCAGGCCTTCACTAACTGATGTCAGATCTCTGTGAAATAAATGGTGTTAAAAAATCTTAAAAATCTGTCAAACCTAAAGTCATTTTCATTACTAAAACATAAAAGTTGAATTTTTGCAAATAACACACCATGGAGTTCAAAAACTGAGATGACCCACTTATATTCAAAATAATTTATTTTTGGAAAATTGCTACTCTAGAAAATGTATTTGAATTGAGCTCCTCCTATTCTTCTTACATTTTCTCTCCTTTTCAAATTAGACTCACAAGTCGGTTGGCTCATCTCAAATACTTGTGTTTAAAAAAGAAACACTCCACGCAATACAGTGATTCTTTCCATTTTTCAACAATCCTTTATTACACATTTATCAAGTTTAATTTTTTGCATCGATTGAGTTGAACATTTTTGTTAACATTCAACATTTAAAAAAAATTACACTGAGAAAAATGCCCTATGTGTCAGGTATCCAGAAACAGCTCTGAATCTTAACAATACTAAAAGATGAGAAAGCTGAAAGCAGTTATCTGAATATAACAATTTCTAGCTATATAATGGCAATCCAATCTTTGGCCAAAAATTAATTTGATATTTCTATGGAAATAACCTGGTGATCACCTCCTGTCTCATAGGACATTTCTAAAGCACATGTACAGTTTCATGATGCGTTGACCTTGGACGCACTTCAGTGCACGTAGCAAACCACAGGTGACTTTCCTTGGGGGAGGAGAGAGAAGAAAGACAGGAAGGCATGACTGTTACAAAATAACAATTAACACTTCCATTGCATTTTTTTTTCCTCAGAAAATTTAAACTATTGAAAACTGAACTTTTACTATTGGAAAGATTATTTTGATAAGGAGTTCAAAGATCTTAGGGAAGATAATGTAGGAATATTACAATTGAGTGGAAAAGAAAAGGAAATGTCATGGCATGAATGTACTTATTATTTATGAGATGAAAGAACAGCTCCAGTGTCAGAATTTTACTAGTCTCTGAGCCGGAACCTCAAGCCTGGAGTTCCAAAGAAGACACCTGCACTCTTGTGGGTTTGCTCCTTTCTGTATCGTCTTAAGCTAGACCTCAGTTCCTCATCCTGAGCACTCATCAGATGTGGGACCAGGGAACTCTTGGTGGTGGAAGCAGTCCTATGAACTGCAGTATGTTTCGAAGCATCCCTGGCAGGTACCCCAGATGCCAACAGCATCTCCCGTTGACCCGATGACTACCAACAGTGTTTGCCAAAGGCCAATGTCCCATCGCGCAGGGGAGTAAATTTCCTTTCAGTTGAGAAATCCTAAGCTAGAATGAGAAAGAATTAATAGTTCCTATAAAAAATAAAACCTAGGAACCAAAGCTAAAATAAGTGTTTTAGTTTGGGTTCTCCCAGAAGCTGAGTAGGAAGTAAGGATTTGAAGGCAGGTGGCTCATTTTTAGATGGTCACAGTGGAGGTGCAGAAAATGAGTAGAGATCAGTAAATAAGCAGATTATTGCTCTATGCTACTTGGACTTAATCCTGCCTGGGAGACTGTAAAGAATATGCCTCACGTTCCACCTGAGAGGTGAGAGACATGAGACATTGATTCAACAATTCCCCTTTCTCATTGCTATTTTCTATTCCTGAGGTCATTTATTCCTTGGTAATTTACCCCTGCCTCATAGGACCACTATTCATAACCTGGGACCAGAGAAAGACCTCAGGGAAAGTGACAGATGTTGGCAGCTGGAAGCTTTGGATTACCTTATAGCACTGCATCTCAAAGTGTGATCCCTGGGCGGGCAGCACGGGCGTCACCTGAGAACTTACCAGCCTGCAAAATTTTAAGCCACACCCAAATCTTGCAGCAAGGATTTTGGAGCAGAGACTCATCAGAATGTGCCTTAGACAAACTTTACATGTTAGCTGAGCTCCAGTGTGAATCACTGCTCTAGGTCAGTTGTCGCTCCCCCTCTTCGTGGAGGAACGACACTAAACCCTGCCTAGGTTTCCTATCCAAGTCACGGCACCATTATGTCGCTCCCCCTCTTTGTGGAGGAACTACACAGGACCCTGTGCTGTTCTTTTGTCTGCTCGGCCCTCCCCGGGTTTGTTGCTGGTTCTTCCCGGGTTGGCTACCGTCCCTTCCACCTCCGTGGAAGGGCGGTTCCCCCTGCCACTTTCCCCACTTCCGCGGGGGAGCGGCACACCGCCGGCCGGCTCTCTCGAGGGCTGCACAGGTGTTCCTTCAGATAGATGTTCCTGGTGCATGTTGTCTCTCTCCTCCTTTATAGTCCTCTTCCACCAATCCCAACTCTGCTACCCACATGCCGAGTACGCTGCTCTCCTCCAATCAGGAGCAGGATCAGCTCCTGCAGGTCATCACTCAAGTTGGCGAGAGGCAGCTGCGTAGAAGTTGTTACTCCCTTCTCAGCGCCATATTGTGGGAGAGCAGATGCATAGAATAAGTCTTAATTCCAGTAACAGTCTAGTCCGAGTTGCTCCCCACAGTCAGTGTTCTTAACTGAGGCCAATTTTGCTCTTGGGGGATATTTGACAATGTCTGGAGACATTGCTGGAAGCCCTAACCAGAGAGAGAGAGGAGAGGGCAGCACAGTGCTACTGACATCTAGGAAGTCTGGAGTCCAAGGTGATGCTAAACATTCTACAATACACTGGGCATGAAGGTTTATCCTACCCAAAATGTCAGCAGTACCAGGTTGAGAAGCTGTTCTAGGGATATGGGGAGGCATGAAAGGATGCTCGCAGGGTATTGGCAGCATCTCTCACATTTTGCTTTTTTGTGTATGTTTAATTTTTTCAAAGTGCTGTTGTGTTTCTAATATTGTCAGCATTACTAAACCACCAAGTAATCAGTCTAGATTCCATGCACACAGTACTCTTACTCTTACTTTTTTTTTTTTTTTTTACCCTGGAAAAAGCTCAGTAAGCCTCCTTTTCTGTCTCTGTTCAACTGGTCTCCTTGGAATGTCCTTTGTTGCCTTGAATGAGATAACTGTGCTCTTCTAAAAATCCTCTATCTTTCTTCCCTGTATACAGCTAGATCTGCTGTCACGATGCCAGTGTCTCCTGTCACATTTATTCATTCATTCATAACCTCAGGGCTACCTCAAAAAGGCAGGTTCCCCTAACATAAGCAAGAAGCTGTCTAATCATCAATATGCTCCATTTCCAGTCCTAAAACCTCAGAAATGTGTAAGGATTAATGCATCCTCTCTAGTTTCAGCTGCTCTGATTCCCATGAATAAAGTTGCCATTAAAATACTCCGGTATGACCACCTTTACAATAAGGCATCGTAACTGTGATGAGTAATATGCCATGGAAATACTTCAGGTTAGCACATTAATTTTGAAAATATAGACCCACAGTGCTGGTGCTGTGGCATAGCAGGTAAAGCTGCCACCTGCAGCTTGGCATGCTTATGGGTGCTGGTTGGAGTCCCGCTTGTTCCACTTCTGCTCCAGCTCCCTGCTAATGCAACTGGAAAGGCAATGCAGGATGGTGCAAGTACTTGGGTCCCTGCACTCATGAGGGAGAACCAAATGAAGCTACTGGCTCCTGGCTTTGGATGTGTCCAGCTCTGGCTGTTGCAGCCATCTGGGGTGTGAATCAGCAATGGGAAATCTCTCTCTCTCCCTCTCTGCCTCTCTCTCCCTCTCTCTCCCTCTCTCCCTCTCTCCCTTTCTTTCTTTCTCTCTCTGTTATTCTGCCTTTCAAATAAATAAGTAAATTTTTTAAAAAAAGTATGAACCGACACATCACTGAGGCGCTGTGCTCCGTGTTGCTTTAAACAATTAATATTGGCATTCACTATTTTAAAAATTGCATGCTAAATACTTTACAAACTGTGGTAGACAGAATTTTAGTCCCTGTGGCCTTTGACACATTGTGAAACCTCTGCAAGTATGTTGATTGGTAAGTGTACTTTACAGAGCTCAGCAAAGTCACCAGTCAGTCTGCTTTTGGATGGCGATGGTTGTGCCAGCATTGTGGTACCAAGGGTAAAGCCTCTGTTGCAAATCAGAGCATTTGTTGCATTTCTGATGCAGCTTTTTGCTAATGCAGCTGGGAAGGCAGCTTAGATGTCCCAAGTGATCAGGTGCCTTCCATCCATGCAGGAGACTTGAGGAGTGAACCAGCAGATGGAAGATTTCTATCTCTGATTTTCCCTCTCTCTGTCACTCTGTCTTTCAAACTAAAAAAAATCTTTAAAAAATTAATAATAAATTGGGGTCAGCATTATGATGTAGCCGGGTAAGTGACCACTTGCAATGCTGGCATCCCATATGGGTACTGGATGGAGTCTCAGATGCTCCATTTCCAATCCAGTCCCCTGCTAATATGCCTGGGAAGGCATTGGAAGATGGCCCAAGTTCTTGGGCCCCTGCACCCATGTGGGAGACCCAGATGAAGCTCCTGGCTCCTGGCTTTAGCCTGACCCAGGTCCAGACATTGTCACTACTTGGGAATGGACCAGCAGTTGGAAGACCTCTCTGTCTCTCTCACTGCAACTCTACTTTTCGAATAAATAAAAATAAATCTAAAAAAGTAACAATAAAATGGTGATAGTTCCTTGGATTCTGCAAGCAGATCCAACATAATCACATGCACTCTCATTTGCAGACATGGAGGAAGACTTGAGGGGAATCCACACAAAGGAAGGCAGAGAGATTCTGAACAGAACCTTTCAAAGATGAACAGAGCACTAGACTGGGAAAGGAGGCCACCTGGAGAAGCTAAAAGGTCTTCTCTCTGACAGCCTGCAGGGAAGTGAGGGATTCAGTCCAAAATGCAAGGAACCAAAATCTGGAGACAACCTGAATAAGCTTGAAAACAAGCCCCCCCAAGAGGTAAGAGCCCAGGCAGGCTGAGACTGGACACCTTCCTTTATAGCCTCATGAAACCCTGAGCTGAGTATGCAATTGAGCCCCTCTGAACTTCTGACTTACAGAACTGGGGAGTAATCAAATTGGTGTCGGGTTAGCACACTGAATGTGTGGCAGTGTGCTATGCAGCAATTGAAAGCTCTTGCATAAGCAGTATTTCCCTTTATGCTCTTGGGAACACTATAAGGTAAGATAAGAAACCATATTGAATATTTTGATCAAGGTTACAATGTTAACAAGCCAGAGAATTGAGGTCAGACGTTAGATGTGTTTGTCACTAAGTGCCATAACTTTACTACCAACTTTTCAATTCTGCCTTCAAAGGCAAGCAATCTAAAATCAAGAACAGATTTTTCTCGTTTGTTAGTTTATTTGGTGATATTTCCTATGGATTTGAACAATTGAGTCATTCAACTGAATTAGATAAATCTAGTGAGGAAATAAACAATTCATTAATCATACATGCATAAGATTAAAGAACTTGCGTTAGATTTTTGAGTACTAAGTGCTCCCCAAAAACTGATCACAATAATACAATTGAAAGGAAGAAAGTTTGTCACCAGGTGCAAGGAGTATAAACAGAATATTGTAGTCCAATTTTTTAAAGAAATAATTCATTTCACTTAGGACTTGATAAGAAAACCATTGATGCTATGTACTTCATGATGGTAGCTTTTGCCTTTCATTCTTTCCTATCCACTTTCAAATCTACCAATAGATTAATTCTTTTGAAAGCACCATAGCTTTACAGTACAAAGTCAACATTAAAGACTCGTCCACAAAGACACTGGAAAAAGAGGAGCACCTGTCCTCATGTTATGCAATGTAGGAAGATCTTTTCTTCATTTTTCAGGTCTTATTTAACTTGGGGACGACACTCAGCAGGTTGTGTGAGGCCTTTTGTATAAATACAATTGTAGTTAATTCAGCGAAAGGAACTTGAAAATGAACAGATTAAGCAGAACACATTTTCATTTCACGTTTAAAGCCTGGAGAAAAGGAAAGGCTACCAAAAGAGGTTAAAGAAATGAAGATGAATAAATAAAATATGTTCATGACAGGATAACAATCTGGGCCCAGCTGCTGCTGAACAAACATTTATTATTACCATCCATCTGAGGTTTAGTAGAAAATAGAATTTCCAGAAAGACACCGAACAGGAAATGCATATCTGATAATCAAATATGCAAAGCTCCCAACTCCTAAGGATAATTGTTTTCCAGAGAAAGGCTTGTGCTTGTTTAAGTGACATATAAATAACTCAAGGCTTGCATTGGAATAAAAGGAACAGAACTTAAATCTGTACATTGCCAGACCAAGAAACAAATACCATATCACTTTGGCAGAAAAATATGATAGTAGCTAGATCTTCCAAATTTGTCCTAAGTTTCACAGTTTGAAAGAATTTTGCTGGTGAGTTGCACAACATGGAAGTCTGACCCTTTCTCAGTAGCTATACTTTCATCTCCTAGGTCTGAGCTACTTTCATTCCCCACCTAGTTCAGAGTAGGAGCCTGCAAGTTGACCTCTGCACCCATCTTGATTTCCACACTACCTGTCTAATCTCCCACACTCTCTCCTCTCCACCCTCAGCCCCTGCTACCCTCTATTTTTTTAAGATTCATTCTTAATTATTTGAAAGACAGACTTATAGAGAGAAGTAGAGACACATACACACAGAGAGAGGTCTTCCATCCACTGGTTCACTCCTCAAATGGCTGCAACAGCTGGAGTTGGACTGATCCGAAGTCTGAAGCTGGGAGCTTCTTCCAGGTCTCCCATGCAGGTGCAGGGGCCCAAGCACTTGGGTCATCTTCTACTGCTCTCCCAGGACATAGCAGAGAGCTGGACTGAAAGAGGAGTAGCCAGGACTAGAACGGGCACCCATATGGGATGCTGGTGCTTCAGGCCAGGGCTTTAACCCACTGTGCCAAAGCCCCGGCACCCCCTGTTACCCTCTTTTAAGCCTTACTCTGCTCCAGCTCTGGAGATCTTTTGTGGCTCATCAGATAAGTTAGGCATGCTTCCCTGCTAAACTCTTTGTCCTTGTTGTTTCTACTGCCTCAACCCTCCTCTTCCATACCTGAATGAGTCTTTATTAAAATATTCTAATTTGCTAGAGCACCCTGTAGTCACCCTCATATTGAGAAATGCCTCACCACTCCATCACACATGATCCCTTTGGGCTGTTCTGTTTTTCCTTCTTCCCATAGCACTCATCACCTTCTGCCTGCCTTGCCATTCATTCATGTTACTGTATAGTGTTGATTGTCCGGTTTCTACCACTAGAATTCAAGCTCTGTAAAGACCGAGTCTTTGCTGAGAATCAGAAGAGTATTGTCCAATAAAAATGCAATGAGAGCCACATGCATAAAGTTTTCTAGAAGCTTCACTTCGAAAATAATAAGTGGAACAGGTGTTTGGCACAGCAGTTTAGAAGCCACTTGAGATACCTTCATCCTATACTGGAGTGCCTGGCTTCAGGTACTGGCTCCACTCCCAGTTCCTCCTATCTGGGAGGCAGCAAGTGATGGCACAAGCAGTTGAGATCTGGGACGCCTGAGTTGACTTCCTGGCTCCCAGTTTCATTTGGATCAGCCTTGGCCATTAAGGGCATTAGGGTCTCTGTTTGTCTCTCTGTCCCCCTGTCTCTCAAATAAATAAATAAGGAAACAGACAAAATTAATGTAAAATAAAATTACTGTATGTCATAACATAAATTCCCAAAATATTATCATTTCTATTTGTGACATTGGCCACATTTCGTTGCTCAATATTCATATGTGGCTAATGGATCCATATTGGAAATTCAGGTCTGGAACAATCTTGACACATAGTAACTTCTGAATGTCTAGGTTCAATTTTCTGTCATTAATAATAAAAGGGCACATAAAGACACTCTGGCAAAAAAAAATGACCTAAATGAAAAATCTCTATGAGTGAGATCCCAGTGGAAAGAACGGGCCATCAAAGAAGGAGGTACCTTTCTCTGAAGGGAGGAGATAACTTCCACTTTGACTGTAACCTTGTCTAATTAAGATCAGAGTTGGCGAACTCAAAAGGCTTCCTTGGTAACTCATGACTAGAGCCTAGGGTGATTACTGACACCATAAACAAGAGTGTCAATTGTTAAATCAACAACAGGATTCACTGTGTATTTACTCCCCATGTAGGATCTCTGTCCTTAATGTGTTGTTCAATGTGAATTAATGCTATAACTAGTACTCAAACAGTACTTTATACTTTGTGTTTCTGTGTGGGTGCAAACTGTTGAAATCTTTACTTAATATATATTAAATTGATCTTCTGTATATAAAGATAATTGAAAATGGACCTTGATGTGAATGGGATGGGAGAGGGAGAGGGAGATGGGAGGGTTGCAGGTGGGAGGGAAGTTATGGGGGTGGGGGAAGCCAGTGTAATCCATAAGCTGTACTTTGGAAATTTATATTTATTAAATAAAAGTTAAAAAAGGGCACATAACTTTTGTTCAGTGCCTAGAACTTATGGAGCATTTTACAAGTTTCTTCTCATTTCATCTTTCTGATAAATGCATAGGATACGAATTCCACCCTCAATTATTGAGTAAGGGCACTGACATTCAGAAATGTTAACATATCTAAAGTTAGAAGAAAAACTAGCTGAGAGAGTCTTGGGAAAAATCTAGATATATTTGACTCCACTGCATTTGGATCACTTAGCACCCATTCTGCCACTACCTACAGTCAGTGGCACCTCTTCTCTCCTCTTTTGTCGTCAGTGGGGCCAGTGTGGAATCTACATGGAAGACAGTGTGAAGTAGAAGTTTGGCTTAGAAAGTTAAATCTGTGCTGTGGCTTTATGACTGATCAGAGTCAATGAAGTGCCATGACACCTTTGTGAGAATGTTTGGAAAAAATAACTCATCCTTTCTGAATTATTTCAAGCTGAGATAATATATATTTTAAGGGGTGGACTTTTGGCATAGCAGTTAAGATGCCCACATCACATAAGGGCTTGAGTTCTGGTTCAAATCCTGTGAATCCTACTTCCTGTTAATATACACCAAGGGAAGCAGCATGTGGTGGTTCAAGCAGTTGAGTCTCTGCCAACCATGTGGGAGACCTGGATTGAATTCCCAGATCCTAGCTTTGGCCTAGAACATTTTGGTAGTGAACCAGCAAATGAGCATGTGCTTGTTCTCTCTCTCTCTCTCTCTCTCTCTCTCTGAAATAAACAAATAAGAATCAAAATAAATTTTGGAAGTGCTGATATAGGTCATACTGAGAAACTGCTATCAAAGCCTCCAAGACTGAATCTGAGGCTATTCCTACTAGCTGAGTATACCAGTTGTACAAGAAAATTAATGTCATGATGACTTTTTCCAGTTTTTGTGCAACTCTTCTATTTCTTACAACTGAAGGGAAGTTAATGAATATAGGGCCCTAAATACATTTGCAATCACACGTGTCGGTGTCCACAACTACATGACCTCTTTCAAATGTGCAGCAAAGGTGTACATGTTTCTAAGACCATTTGTAAGGATATTATTATTTTTGCTTTTTAAGAAATCTTTGACATGATTTTCCCTGTGTGGAAAAATTACAGGTCCATAGCTTTCATTCTTATATTGATGAGGCTCTAATACAACATGCAAATTCATTTTTCATTCTATCAGAGTATTTGTTATTGTGGAGGGCTTATACTCTGGCGATGATAATAGCTTCCACCCTTCACCTCAAACAGTTTATTCTCAATGTAGCAGCAAGAGTAATTGTGTTTTGGGAAAATGACAACAAAATGAGATACCATTTTGCACTCACTAACAAGGGTATAATAATAAAGATAGGCAATAACAAGTGTTGGCCAAGATGTGGAGAGAACGATGGTGGGAATGTAAAATGATGCAGCCACTATGGAGAGGAGATCTGAGGTTTTCCAAAGGGCTAAATACAGAATTAGCTTATGACCATACAATTTCATTCCTCTGTGTATATTCAAAAGAACTGAGAAAAGGTACTAAAACAAACATTTCTGCACAAATATTACAAATAAATATACTATTCACAATAGCCAAAGGTAGAAACAATTGACCAGTGGATCAACAGACAACTGGATTTTAAAATGTGGTGTTTACATAACATAGACTCTTATTCATGCATAAAAAGGAGGAAGCACTGAAACATGCAGCAGGGGAGATGGATTTTGAAAACATGCTTAGTGAATGAAGTCAGACAGAAGTGATCCCATGTCAAAAGCTTCCATTTATACACATGATACACCAGCACAAGTCAATCCATAGAGAGAGAGGGGGTCCTCAGCAGAGCTAGGGAGGGAAGGAAAATGAATGACTGCTTAATTGGAGCAGAATCTTCTTTTGGTGTGATGGAAGTACTTTGGAATTTGATCTTGGTGGCTTTGGATAACCTTATGATTGTACTACTTACACTGAACTTTTCATTTTTAAAGGGCTAATTTTATTAATTTCATATTATGTGGATTTCTTGTCAGGTTTTTTTGCCTTTTTTTTTAAATGGGAAAAAGCAAGAGTTCAAATCGGTCATCTCATCAAACCCCTCTCATGGCTTCCCAGTTCTCTCTGGGTAAGAGACAAAGCCTCTCCCATTCCCCACACAGTCTGATACTCTGCTACTCTCAGCCTTTAACATTTCACACTGGCTTTTATGCTTCTCTTTAAATATTCAAATCTGCTCTTCACTTCTCAAGGCCTTTGAACTTGCTGTTCCCTCTAGCTAGAATGCTCTTTCTCCAGGTGTCTGCAGGAAGACACTCTCTCCATCCCTTCCTGTGGGGTTCTGTTCTGAGATTTTTGCTGATCAACATATTTAAATGATGCACTCTCACTGATGGCACTGTGTACTTATCTCTCCTTCTACTTCTCCAGACCACTTATCTACAAAAAACACTGTGGGTGTTATTTGCTTCCCATTTCATGGGAATGCAGTAAGTAAGACCCATGACTACAAGGCTCTCTCTTATTTCCTGTTGTCTACCCAGTGCCTAACTCACTGTCTAGCAAATTGAAGTCACTCTGGTCTTCCACAAACGCTTACTGACTTCTTGCTACCTGTATGTTCTATGAATCATACCCTACTGGAAGCCTGATTCAAAACTATATCAACTTGGGGAGGAAGACAAAGATGTTACTTGTGTGGTTCAAGTTCAAGTGGGAGCTTCTGGAGTTGACAGCAGGGGCAGACTTCTCTGATCATGGTATAGAGAGTAGATATTTTGGAGGCCCAGTTCTGTCTTGAGTTTTGAGAATCGTACTGAAAGCTCACAGTAGAGTTTGTTTCTCTAACTTTCCCAATGCTTCTATCAACCATTTATGTCCCTTAATGAAGCCCCTGATACTGATGCTTAATTGAACAAAATAGATTCTGCTGTCTTCAAATGAGAATCTTGAATGATAATATGATACAGGTAAAAGAAAATTGCAAATTTATTCTGTATTAAATAAACGAATTGCCCAATTTCTCAATCAGGCAAATAGTTAATACAAGGGAACTTAAAAAGCTCATGGAAAAATGTATTAAAAAGTAAGTGTATTTTGGGGCTAATGTGTTGTAATGGGTAAAGTTGCTGCCTGTGATGCTGGCATCCCATCTGGGCACCTGTTCGTATCTGGGCTGCTCCACGTCTGATCCAGCTCCCTGCTAATGGCCTGGGAAAAGAAGCAGAAGATGGCCGGGGTACTTGGGCTCTTGTCACCCACATGAGAGATCTGGAAGAAGCTACTGGCTCCTGGCTTCAGCCTGGCCCAGCCACAGTCATTGAAGCATATAGGGAGTGAACCAGTAGGGGAAGAACTCTTTCTCTCTGTTTCTCCTTCTTTTTCTGTAGTTCTGACTTTCATATAAGTAAATAAATAAATAAATCTTTTTGAAAAAGTAAATGTATTTTGATGCAAAAAAATGGACTTATATATATGAAAGGTCTTCAAATTACTAAAATATTTACTCTTAAAATGAGTAACTTACTTGTGCGTGCTGGTTAAAAGAATAGTTATGGGGCTGGTGCTGTGGTACAGCGGGTTAAAGCCCTGGCCTGAAGTGCTGGCATCCCATATGGGTGCCGGTTCTAGTCCTGGCTGCTCCTCTTCCAATCCAGCTCTCTGCTATGGCCTGGGATAGCAGTAGAAGATGGCCCAAGTTCTCCATGCTCCTGCACCCATATGGGAGACCTGGAAGAAGCTCCTGGCTCCTGGCTTCGGATTGGCACAGCTATGGCCATTGAGGCCAATTGGGAATGAACCAGTGGATGGAAGACCTCTCTCTCTCTCTCTCTGCCTCTTCTTCTCTCTGTGTGTAACTCTGGCTTTCAAATAAATAAATAAATCTTAAAAAAAAAGAATAGTTATGTGTGACTATTCTATTAGTTAGTTCTACATATTCTTTCCCTACATTTCTGTATCAATTAAGTTCTGTTGCCTACCCAATAACCACAGAAGATACTTGGTAGTGGCAATAAGCCATTAGTCATCATGCATCTGTGGGTGAGTTGTTAGCTGTTAGCTATTCTGGAGAGAGAACACGTGAGTGACTTTACATTGTGCTGTAGAACTGAGCTTTGTTGTTGTCGTTGCTGTTTAAGATTGTATTTATTTATTTGTTAGGCAGAGTTACAGACAGACAGAGGGAGAGATAGAGAGTAAGGCCTTCCATCTGCTAGTTCACTCCCCAAATGACCATAATGGGTCAGAGCTGGGCCAATCCTAAGCCAGGAGCAGAAGCTATTTAGCACTTGGGCCATCTTCTACTGCTTTCCCAGGGCATAAGCAGAGAGCTGGATGGAAAGAGGAGCAGCCAGGACACAAACCAGTGCCCATATGGGATGCTGGCACTGAAGGTGAAGGCTTAGCTAACTATGCCACAACGCCAGCCAGAACTTACTGACTTTGACTCTTAGCTCAGGTCTGGTCTCAGCAAAGGTGTTATGGGTGAAACAGCAGCAGAGAAAGATTACCTCACCTCGGTTCTTTGCCTCACATAGAAGAAGAATTTCCACATGGACAAGGCAGAGGAAAAAGCAACACTTATATAAGTCAGAGAACTCCTACAAAAGTGGCCAAGAGGGGGCCTCCAAGAGAGACAAAACCCTAAGGGGCTGATGGTAATGGGGTTTTTAAGCATCGTTTTGGGAAAAATAAGACAATCTGTTACAAGACAGGACAAAACCCGTCAGAAGATCCCATTTGTAATCTTATTTGCCCTGTCTGACTTGTTCAGTAAAAAAATTAACTGAAAATTTGATCTCTGTTAAAAATAAGAAAGGGAAAGGAAGAGGGAGGAAGAAGAAAGGGGGGGTATGGGTGGGAGAGATGTAGTGGGGGGAGAATCAGCATGTTCCCAAATCTGTATATATTAAATGCATGAAGTTGTATTCCTTAAATAAAATTTTAAAAATTATCATTATGATAAAAAAAAAAATCTGGAAAGGTGGGATAGGTAACTTGTTTTCAGTAAACTTGGAGTTCAGAAGGGTGGGATCAACACTCCCTTTGCTGTTCTCATGACATAATTGGGAGCTCCCAAGAAGTGGGACAGGCACTTTGACCTTTCTAAGGATAACTTTCTGGGGAAGGCAAGCATGTTGTACTCTCCTTTTCCTCATTTTCCACTGATACCAAACTGCCTATTGACCCATCTGACTCCTCCCTGGGGCAAAGTATTTTCATTGGAATGCAGAGGAGTCAGTGGAAACTCAAGCCCTGTCTAAACCCCTGCTCCACCACTGTCCACCATCCAAGGCAATCCCATGGTGTATAGAAGGGCTTGTGTTTGGAAAACCTGCAAAGATTCATGGAAAAGAGCAGAGATTCTGGAAAAGATGTAAAACTCAGCCCATTAACTCAATCTTTCCCATCTCTAGCTTCCTTATTAGGAGACTCAGAGCAATCAGAAAGCAGACTCCAAGTTGGCTACGAGTCATTATTAATTTCCTATAATTGGGAGGATCCGTTTTATAGCTTTTGTCTTAAAAATTAACAAAGAACATCTACTTAATCGTTTGTTAATTTAACTCTCATAAACCATTTACATGTACATTATAAGGAAATAAAGACTCCAAATACTAACACGACATGCATTTCCTTTTGCTGTAATGAATGAATACCTTCACCCAGCATGGAGGTCGAGTCAAATTCTGAGCCTTTCACTTTCAGGAAGGCACAAAAGATGACCATAAATTTATAAAATGTGACATTTTAATCAAGCCCCAAGCTGTTGGCTAATTACATTGCACTGCACTTAAAGGGGAAAACAGGAGATGTCAGGTTGGTACTGAGATGAACAGAGAATTGTCCTTAGTACTTCACTGATCATTATGAACATCATGGTATCAAATTACCCAGAAAAGGGAGCAGTAAATCCTTCTAAAAGTCATATTTCCAATTTTCTTTTCAATTTCATTTTGGAGTAAATTTGGACACAGTTTTATTCAAAGGCTGACATTTTCTTTCAGTATATTTTTTCTGTACAAAAATACATATAATAGATCTACCAGTAGCATCAGAGACCATTAAGCTACAGAAGCATGAAATCAACTAGAAATTATTATTTTAATTCTATGCACTTGTGCATAACAGGATGAACACTGTGCCAAATAAACCTTCATCAGGATTCTACCTGGTTTTCCACATACTAATGGGGCTTGAAGTTTAGAATTCAGATGTGTGGGGCTGCAGCCAGAGAGATATAATCAAAATCAAAGGATTGGTTGCCTATCTTCAAAGATGTGTCAGATACTGAACTAAGAACTGGGGCAAAACACATAACACCCTTCTACTGTCATTGTCCTTTGGCTTCTGTCCTTGGTAACAGAACTGAACTAACCCACTCTGGTTTCCTAAGGATATAGAATGTAAAATAATCAAGAGGCACTACTGCCATATCAAGGAATATTCTCTCTCTCGCCCTGTCTGCACCCCCTTGATCTTTCTCTCTCCCTCTCCCCTTTCCAACAGACTAGTGATATTTACCATATTGAGACACAAAAAAAGATAACTGAACAAAGTTACTATCCATTATTTCTGCTCACAAAAGTGATAAGTGAGTATTTGACACTATTCCCTTCTGCGTTTTTTCCCACAAGGTAATCTCACATTCCAATGAGCTATTTGCTGATATGAATAACAATTTAAAGTGAGAGGGTGGTGAAGAGTAGGAAAGTTATTTTGTATTTTATTGCTTTTGTGTGTTCTGAAAAGAGAAGGGTCAGAGTGGATAGCAAGGATAATTGATAGTGAAGGCAAATCATCTGTTAAAAACAGAACATGTTCATCTTCTTTAGACTTGCTTCCCATTTGAAAATCAACAGCTTCACAGGGCTAGAAGGGAAATGCTCTGCCCATTCCTTTGCTCGAGGCAAGACCACAAAGAAAGGAGCAAGAGGGTGACTGAAACTTGAAATGCGATTCTGCACTTTTTCCTTGTACAATCTGGCTTAAAGAAAAACTGGTGTTTTGTGTCACTTGCTTCCTGAATGTTTCAGAAAATCCATGTTACAGAGACACATTCTGTACCTAAAATCTAGTCACGAAAGAGATAGATAAAAATGTAAGGTGATGATACAACTCCTATCATTATTTTGGGTTTGGTTTTTGGCCAAGATGAAACCTCCTGTTAACCACCCCCCTTCTTTGGATTATGAGGAGGGGGAAGGACATCGGGAAGGGAAGTAGGAAGGGAGGGGGAGAAAGGAATCTTTCTTAAATATTGCAATTGATAAAGAAAAGTCATTACCCTTTCCTTCACCTAGTTATAGTTCTTCACAGATGATATGTGTTCCAAAAAAGAAAATAAACTGAGAATATGTGCATTTCACAGCTTAAATTTCTTCATTCCCTAGATGCTCAAATTAGCCAGAGGGCAGAAGCTGAAAGCTGGGAACTTGATCTGAACGTTCCTCCAAATGAATGGCAGGAACCCAACCACTTCAGTCATCACTACTGTCCTCCAGGGTCTGTGTTAACAGGAAGCTGGAGTCAGCAGCCAAGTTGGAGAGTGAACCAGTGGCTCTGATGTAGAATGCTAGCATCCTAACTGCTAGGCCAAACGCCTCCTTCTGCTTCTCCAAGGTTCTTAAAATTTGTGTGCATGTACTCCCAAGGCATCTACCTTGCTAAAAGCATTTCTTGTGTAATTTTATTTTCAGAAATAAGAGGTTGTGAAAGTATGATTTTAAGTTCTCTAGAATGGATATTTCATGAGTTTTTGCTTCATTTTTCAGCATTTCCATTATCAGTTCTCAGGAGAAGCACGCAATTTAAGTAAGACTCCTGGAAATTTTATGAAATAACAACAAAGGGACATGGGCTCGTTCTGTTAATGATAGCATTCTCTACCAAATTACCGCCTCAGTTGAAGTGAGTTAGGTGGGATGTGTTTCACCAAATCACAGTGATATTCCTACACTTGATCTTAGCCAAAAGGCCGAGAAGCAATAACAATATTCCTAAAAAGTGAACTTTTCCAACGTTCTAACACCCAAGACTGTGGGGAACAACTGGGAGCAACTCGGACTAGACTAAGTTACTGGAATTAAGACTTATTCTATGCATCTGCTCTCCCACAATATGGTGCTGAGAAGGGAGAAACAGCTTCTACACAGCTGCCTCCAGTTCAACCAATAAACTGTAGGACCTGCTCCTGATTGGAGGAGAGCAGCATACTCGGCGTGTGGGTAGCAGAGTTGGGATTGGTGGAAGAGGACTATAAAGGAGGAGAGAGACAACATGCACCAGGAACATCTAAGGGGAACATCTATCTGAAGGAACACCTGTGCAGCCCCCGAGACAGCCGGCCGGCGGTGTGCCGCTCCCCCGCGGAAGTGGGGAATGTGGCAGGGGGAACCGCCCTTCCATGGAGGTGGAAGGGACGGTAGCCAACCCGGGAAGAACCAGCAGCAAACCCGGGAAGGGCCGAGCAGACAAAAGAACAGCGCAGGGTCCTGTGTCATTCCTCCACGAAGACGGGGAGTGACACAAGACTATGAAAATAAACCTCATAACTATAATTTTGAGGAATTTAATCTCATAAATCACATGATTATTGAATATCATTATAGAGTTTATAGCCAAATAAGCTGCTATGTTAATATCCCTGAACTTACTGATCGAAAATATCTCTGTCTTCTTTTGTGAGAAGGTCAGAAAATGTGTGTTTGTTTAAGATGAAATATGTCAAGCTAGGATTTGCAAACTTCTTTCAATCGTAATTTTGCCCAAGCCCTCAAATTTATTTATAATGCCATTCATTATGTACTAGAAGCTATCTAAATCGTGCTTAAGATTTTCAAATGCCTGATCTAAAATGGAAATTGCATTCAGAGACTCAAGAGAGATTTTTCTAATAGCATGCCAAGCTAAGAAAACCCAACAGCCAGAACCCTCAAATACGTTCTGCAAACTCAGTGTGTCAAACATCAGGGTAGTTTGCTATTTCCATTTGCAAATAAATAATGTGTTCACAGTTAATCCTTTCTGTAATGACTGCCCCCTAAATTCCATCGGTTATTAAAAAGCTAGAGAGACCACCAGATGCAGTGGTGAAAGGGGATGGGATTGTTCAGAAGAGAACTTCTAAGCTATTGTCTTAGGATAAAAGCTGAATTCTATATGAACCTCTGAAACTTTGCGATGTACTAACTGTAACCCCCCCGCTGTGCAATCTGCCCATACAGAGGAAAATCCCCTTTGAAGAGATTAGCTGAGGTGGTTGTGTGTGACCATAGCAGTTGAGATGATGTGTGACTCTTGCCTAGCTTAAAGTGGATTAATAAAACTTAAAACATGGAAAATCGTTTTATGCACAGCTCACCATATTTTTGGAAACATAAATGAAGTCACATTCTATGAACTTAAAACTGATTTCTATTAGTTCAATGTGGTGACAATCCCCTTCTAAGATTGAAACAAAAAAAGGCTAGTGACTTTCCAAAATTCACATTGGCTAATCATGATTGTTACACATTTTCAAAACAATTGCTTAGAATTTCTTTCACAGACACAAGTGCCTTGATAGAACATGTGATGAAATAGATACAGATTGGGTAAGAAACAAGAATAATCAGGTTCTGTTCCCAGTTCAGCCAGTGACTCTCAGTCTGGGTGACCTTGGATAAAACACTTGACTTGACTTTTATCTATAAAATGAGAGAATGCACACCCTACAATCCTTACCATTTTGCAAGGAGTATCTAAATGTATTGTGTATTTGAGAGAACATTAAAAGCAATGAAATATTCTTTATTTCAGTTATTACTGCTAGCCAAACCTTTGGTTATAACTACTGTCACATAATAAAGCTATTAATTAACGTATTATTTCTCCATAAACTGTCTGATCCTATAGTAAGAAGACTCAGGATGCCTTGCACAATATGTATTAGAAAGTGCATCAGGGTGTTTAGATGTGGTTTTATGCCTCCTCTTCCCTCAGTAAAATTCATCACTGACTCTCACATCACTTTGTCTTTTACAACTATGAAAAACAAAATCTAATCCACAAGTTTAGTAGTGATCCATGAACAGATTTTGTCCTCACAAGAAAAAGTGTCTTACAAAGGCAAAAATAAAGTCCTTAGAGAAGTACTTATCTGTCTTTACTGTTCTATGGGCCTCTCTCCATCGTCAGTCTTTACAAAGAACAATTCGAAGTCATTAGATTATAAATAAGTGTCAGCAATCTGTTTTTACCTCTTTTCTTCATTGATTATTTAAAATTTCCATTGTTTTTATTTTTATTTATTTGAAAGAGAGAGATGAACACGGAGAGAGAGCTCACATTGGCTCATTTACTACCCAAATGAATTCAGTGGACCAGGTGCTGAAGGGGTAATCCAGGAACTCAACCCAGGTGTCCCACATTGGGAGCAACTAACTATGTTAGTTATCACCTGCTGTTTCCCCAGGTACACAACAGCAGAAGCTGGAATCGCGAACTCACTCCAACATGGGATACGGATATCCCAAGCAGCGTCTTAACCCCTCTGCCAAAAGTCTGCTTCTGCTCAGTGGTTCTTTAAAGGTGACTACAGGGAAAAAATTCACCCCAAAGCTGAAGAACACAGAAATCTATTGACCATTAAGGTAAAAGTTGAATGTTCTCACTTTTAGAATTTAGGGATTTCCCAGAATAGCACCTGCTCTGTTCTGCTATCACTTAACTAGACACAGTACTTCAATACAGAATGAGAATTCTCAATTAGAAGCAAAATAAAAATAAAACATACAGCAAAGTATATTTAAGAGCCAGAAAATAATAGAAAAAAATGAAATGGCATATCACTTAATCACTGACATTCTTCTAAAATAATAAATTTTTGACCTGATACAGATTTGTACTTTAGACATCTATTCCACTTACAAGGCAGAAACTAATCAAATCCATATATTTGAAATATAGGAGAGATTATCTTCAGGAATGACAGAAAATTTAAGGAAAATAATACACATCACCTTCTTACAGACCATCTTCTTCCTTTTTATTCACCATCCCAATTAATCACATAATTTCATTAATCTTGAGTCCATAGTTCTGATGACAGAACAAATATTTACAGAGATTAAATAGCAGCTAGAATTTGACTTCCAGGAGCATGATTCAAAGCTCATTTATAATCTCATAGAATACATCATGGTAAAACAAACAACTTGACTATTTTTAGCAAATAATAAATAGCTTATAATTATCAGTAAAATTATAAATACATTTATGACATAGTAGATGCAAAAATATAAGACTAATCAATATCAGGATATCAAGGTGGACAAATGGCACATGGCATTATTGAAATATTACGGTATCTTTCATCATTGTTTGAACCTTAATAAAAGCATTTGTCTGGCCCTTGATTTAAAGCCACTTTAGAATTATTGGAAAACTGCTGGAAATCCTACGAAATGGCAACCGTTTGAATGGTGGAGCTTTTACAATGGATATTTGAACAAGATTCAGCAATTCAAGTGCCTATTATAAAACCCAACCTCACTGGGTCATTGTGAATCAAGCCCAGGACTATGGTTAACCCAATAAGAAAGCAGCAATCTTTCTTTTTTAAACAAATTCACATAGGGAAGGATGGGAGCCTGTGTTTAATGACCACATCACTTCAACAATGATGTAGCAGACTTGCCAAATAAAATAAAGAAGCCAGTTAATAATATGCTGACAACGTTGACTCTTCATCTTCATAGCTTACAGGAATAAATTACATCTGCCAGAATATTAAAACTTTCAATCAAAATGATTTCTGACAATTTCAAATTATGCTAAAATATTCAGATATAATCAACCTTTAGGCTATCTCCAGACAGAGAGAATTAAATTGATAATATTGTAAGATGTTTTCTGTTCTGTTTCCGAGTAGGATCTCATTAGTTATGGGATCTCAGAATAATGTCATGGCGGGCAGAGGCTGTTGGCCCACGGATTTTAAGGAAGTTATTGGATACAGATTACATGATAGGCCATCGGGGCTAGATGTTCTGTTGACTAAATCTGACTTATGAAAAAGGGGTGAGAGGAGGTTTCATATGGATTATTAGGCTCTAAAAGTCAAACTTCCAAAAAGTACCCCTAAATTGTATCCATTTCTTATTGCCACAACCATCCATAGCACGCACTTTGAATGCTTATATTTGTCTTCTAGATCTTATTCCATCATTTGATACTCTACCAATGCACATAGAAACTTCAAAAATCCAACATTCTTGATAGGTGTATACCGGAAGAGGAAAACAATTATCCTTCACTTTTTTTTTTTTTTTTTTTTTTTGACAGGCAGAGTGGACAGTGAGAGAGAGAGACAGAGAGAAAGGTCTTTCTTTGCCATTGGTTCACCCTCTAATGGTACACTGCGCTGATCTGATGGCAGGAGCCAGGTACTTATCCTGGTCTCCCATGGGGTACAGGGCCCAAGTACTTGGGCCATCCTCCACTGCACCCCCTGGCCACAGCAGAGAGCTGGCCTGGAAGAGGGGCAACCAGGACAGAATGCAGCTCCCCGACCGGGACTAGAACCTGGTGTGCCGGCGCCGCTAGGCGGAGGATTAGCCTATTGAGCCGCGGCGCTGGCCACCCTTCAGTCTTATCATTCAATTAAAACCATTACCAAAGGTTAAAATGGGAACCAAAGATCTGAAGTCAACTTCACCAAATACAAATAACTGAATTCAATTAGCTGGGAAATGAGAAAAATGAGTATAAGCAAAAGAATGGACATCCAAAGCTGTCTCGCTTTACTTTGACAAAAAAGGTTGCATTCCCAGAAATAACCTTTTTTTTTAAAGGTCTTTCTTCCATTGGTTCACCCCCCAAATGGCCACTACGGTAGGAGCTACGCCGATCCGAAGCCAGGAGCCAGATGCTTCCTCCTTGCCTCCCATGTGGGAACAAGGGCCCAGGCACTTGGGCCATCCTCCACTGCCCTCCTGGGCCACAGCAGAGAGCTGGACTGGAGGAGGAGCAACCAGGACTAGAACCCGGTGCCCATATGGGATGCTGGAGCCGCAGGCAGAGTATTAACCAAGTGAGCCATTGTGCTGGCCCCATAACTTTTGCTTCTATTCATTATCAATGCCATATACTGATAACAGCAGCTTCTTAGAGCTCTGTTCACTAATAGGCTCTGTTTCTAGCACTTCTGCTTATACTGTAACAATTTATTAAATCATTACCAATTCCTCTAGGAGGTAAATGCCATTGTTATTCCCAGTTTATAAAGGTGTTAAGGACAGGCCATGTAACTTGTCTGTGGTCACGCAGGTACACCCACGGTTCTATAACCACACTGCTTTACCCTCACGCCAAAGTACCAGAAATGCTCATGCAGAGGGTGTACTGGGACCTTGGATGGAACCTACATGACTTATACAGACTTATCCTATGTAGTATATACCCACTGATCTCCATGAAACTGACTTGAAAATCTCCTTTGAGCTTAAAATCGTTAAAAAACAATAAAATAAAATTTGGAAGCCAGCATATCACATAGTGAATGCTATCAAGTTAATTAAAATTAATATCTGAAACATCATTCATAAGCAAAGATTTTTGTTTATGTTTTTCTTTCCTCTTTCATTAGCACCCACTCCACTGAGCTTCTGAATACATTTCATTATTATTGCAAATTATAACCTACTTCTACTTATGAAATCATTCTCTGTGTGACAAGGAGAAGATTCAGTCCTTAAAAAAGTTCCTTCTCAGAGTAGATTAGTAAAATTGTTACGGGCAGCTAGCAAGTACATTTCTGATAACATACCCAGAATGCAAAGTTCTAATAGTGTTTTCAGCCAAACTTAATTCTGTTGATTCAATCCCACTGGTACAGTTGGCCCTCTGTATCTGTAGGTCCTGTATCCACAGTCCTATCTACCTCAGATCAAAAATGTTCAGAAAAAAACTGCATAGGCACTGCACATATACAGAGTAATTTTTCAAATCTTTATTTCCTATATAATAAGTACAAAAACTATCTATACAGCATTTCTATTAGATTGGATATTAAAAGTAATGATGTACAGAGGTGGATGGGGACAGATGATATCAGCTATTTTATAGCCTTCAGGGAAACCTCTCTCAGTGAGGGGCAAAACCACATTGCTAATAGGTATAACTCACTGTATGTAAAAATAAACAATCTCAGCAATGGGCAGAGGTCAGACACGGGAAGCAGTTATTTCCTTCTCTCAAACTAAGGAAAGACTTGATGACAATGTGCCATTTATATTTGATTTTAAACATGCAAGTAAAAATGTCAGTCTTGTCTTAGGTCAGAGTCCCTAAAAGCAAGATCTGAGATGAGGATTGCCCTGCATGAAATTTATCACCAGAGCGCTCTGTCTGTCCAGAGAAACGGACATGCTAAAAATGATGTGGTTTCAGATGGATGCGGACACAGTTTGGTCACAATGGAAGGAGGGAGTGCAAACTGCACAGCAAAATCTCTCTTGCCTTGAGGCAAAAGAGCTGGGATTTTTTTTTTTTTTTTTTTTTGTCTCAGCACCAATCAGTCATTGGCTCTACCTAAGTGAACAGGGGCTGCTTCATTCCCAAGCTCACGCCCTTTCTCCAGAAGCAGCTCCTGTTGTCCAGGAGAAGTCCTGTGAATGAGAATGTGAAGGGGAGCCTGCCGAAGGTATCCTAGAGGCCTAGAAAGGGCAAAGAGCACCAGGTATAGATGTGCAGAGGAGAGCTGGTCAGAGGGGTTTAGTGCCAGCTCTCAAAGAAAGAGTAATAAGGACCAGCCAGGACTCTCCTATTCAATGACTCTACACAGTGAATGACAAAGAGCTGGCCAGAGGCAGATAGGGGCCTCTGTGGGCAGTCTCCACCAACTTTCCTGATGTCTGTAGCATGGCTGTCACAGTACAGATCTATTGAAAGAGAGTGGAAAGAAGAAACAAAACCACAGCTCCCCTTCTTATGGCAAGGCCTCGAAATGTGGTAAGTCAGGAACAGGGACATTTTTTTTTTTTTCAAGTTGGGGGTAGATAATGGTTCAAATAGCATGGTCCTTGTCCTCAGACAAAATGCACACAGTAAGACAACAGAAAGGCAGATAGACAAATACTGCTCCTGTGTTTAGCCTCTGTCCCAACAGATGGACTGGTTACTCATTGCCTCCTTAGGGATTAGTATATTTGTCTCAGTTTCTCTTCAACAAATCCTTGCAGTATGTATTTTGTTCATTTAGCTCATGGTTATTGACATTTACTTACCATTCAGCAAACATCATAAATGGCAGGAGTAACTGAGCTGCAGGAAATTAAAGATAATTTCTTGAAGTGTTTTATCAAAGTGAGAATCTGAGTATCATTATTCCTGACAAGCAACCAGTCTGTAATGTAACAAAATAAAGTCATTGTGTTTAAAGTTTATTTTTTCTACAAATCTATTAGTAAAGGAATTGTTGAAATAATTTTAAAATATATTTATATATGCAAGTATTATAAAGCTATAAATGTATATATAATATACATATAAACACCTTTAGATATGCAATTATTATAATTCTACATTCACATATACATATTTCAAGGAAAGGTTGAAATGATTTTCAGAATATATTTATAGATACAAGTATAGATAATTAAAATACTTATATATACATATATAAATTTAATAATTATTTATGAATATATTCTTCTGAAAAATTGTTTTAACATATACATTTGTGTGTGTGTGTATGAGTATATAAGGAAGCAAGAAAAGGCAGAGTTTTTCATGAAATCAGTAAACCTAAGACCCAAGGAAATGTATCCAGTAGGGGGTAATAATGATAGGGATGACAGGAATGGTTTCCTCCTTAGAGATAAAGACAGAAATATGCTCATTCTGAGCATGCTTCCTGGCTGTCCAAAAACCCAAATGGATTTCTTGTTTTAGATTAATAGAGAATTGCAGGTAAATCAAAATTGGGAAATTTGTTACTTACAGTCACATTAACTGTTATTGCCTTCAGTGACTGCAGGGCATTATAACTACTTCAGCTCATGGGATTTTTTTTTTCCCACTTAATTGGAGGAAACTTTCAGCAAAATTGCCAACTATCATTTTTGTTATTATTTTTGCATTAATATAAACATTGATCACTGTGTTAAAGTATTGGTAATTGTCACCTTCTAATAAGGAATTTATACTTATTTTTATAATTTATGTGAAAGGCAGAGAGACAGAGATTCCATTGGCTGACTCAACCTCCAAGTGTCCCAGAATTGAAGCAGGGAGCTAGATACTTGATGTGGAAGTCTCACATGGGTGGCAGGAGCCCAGTTACTTACATCATCACTGCTGTATCCCTGAGTGCACATTAGCAGGAAACTGGAGTCAGGAGCAGAGGCAGGACTGGAACCTAGGCACTTCAGTTGGGATGTAAACATCTTACCTAGCATCTTACCAGCTAGGTCGAATGCCTGCCCCTACCTATTTTTTTTTTTTCAAACAAGCAGTCATAAACTATTGCTTACAGTTAAAAACTTACCAAATTATTTTCATTTCATTTAGAATGCTTTCAAGAATAAAGGATATGGCTGATTGTAACATTAACAATTTTTTGCCAACTCATCTAGTTTTATTACCTTTGTGTCTTTTTGTGCTCTGTTCATGCATTTCAAAATTACTTGTGGATTACATGGAGATTGTAAATAGTGTGCTTTAGTCATAAAAATTATTGAAGAATATTAACTTTATACATTTCAAATATATCCCTATAAAAGCTATTTAGTGGGAGAACACCAAAATTTGTGTAATGAGAACATTTGTAGACATAAGGTACTTGCTATTAAAATTAAGGTATTACTTCTATAACTTCCTATATAAATGTCAGAATTTGGTAAATTGCATTTAATCACTGTTGGAATATTTAGTTGTAACTTGTTTTGTTACTTTGTTTATAAAATATAGTGGCACTAGCCACACAAGCACTATTTTTCATTTTGAGAGAAATGTTGAAATTGCTTTATAGCTTTGTGCCTGTTCTTAAAGAACATTTCAACCTTTAACTGTTCTATTCTGAATGAATTTTCTTGACTTCATAGAACTAAATCTGAGCTCAGTTCCTTAAAATTCATATGTGATGTAATCATGTAGCACAGTGCAAGGAATGATTGTTCACACAATATTAGAAAGTCTGTAATAAATATAATTATGCAAAATTTTCAGTTGAAGTTTTATATTAAACATAAATATTAATGAGTTTATTCAACATCTGTATGAAGAGGAAGAATAACAGGAAAGTGGGGTTAGAGCACTCAATTTCAGTTCAAATCCTTTCTCCAATGCGTATTAATTTTATAAACTTCCTCAGACATTGACGTTCTGCACCACAGCAAGTTCACTTACAATGTGATGAGAATAATAGTACCTCATGTGCACAGTTGTTGTGGAGATTAAATGAAAGGTCGCATATAAGGTATTTAGCCTAGTAACTGGCACTTAATAAATGCTCAATTAATGTTAGCTGTTTTTACAGAATTTAGCCAGTGTCTAGCTATAGAACAATACAAATATATCTCATTAGTTACCAAGCAGGAGACTATACATAGTTAATACATTTAAAATATAAATTATCCAATTTTAGTAAAGATAATGTAACAAAATAAAAATTACTCCAACTTTAAATAATTTAAACTGTCAGAAACAATTACCTGATTGTTTTTCAAGTAACTTATCAATTGTTAAGTGTTAAACAACCTTCTCAACAAAATTAGTTTAACAACATCCTAAACCTATTGACACAACTTGGATACAATCTATTTTCTCATATTATATTCACCCATAATATTAGGACATGAAATTACTTAAAATCATAGAATTTATATGGCAGTTCATTTGGAAGTAAAACAGACATATATCAAAAATGGACCTGCTGTGATGTAGCCAGTAAAGCCACCACCCATGATGATAGCATCTCATACGGGTGACTGTTCATGTCCTAGCTGCTCCACTTCTGATCCAGTTCCCTGCTAAAGGCCTGGGAAAAGCAACAGGAAATCATCCAAATATATGGGCCCCTGCCACCCACATGGGAGTCCCAGATGAAGCTCCTGCCTCCTGGATCTGGGTCAGCCCAGCTCTGGTCCTTGCAGCCATTTGGGGAGTGAATCAATGGATGGAAGATCTCCCTCTCCCCCTCCCCCTCCCCCTCTCCCTCCCCCTCTCCCTCTCTCTCCCTCTCCCTCTGTAACTCTGCCTTTCAAATAAATGAAATAAATCTTTTAAAAAGCAGTGAACAAATTCTTGACTGTTCAGCTCATTGATTCAATTTGAATACCACGAAGGCCCCTGTGTAACTAACAGATCTGGAAATTGAATTCTACCACAACTTCATCAGATACCCGTGCTCCAACACCCTTCTTCATCATCAGCCCCTAAAATATTTTTTAAAGATGTATTTATTTATTTGAAAAGGACAGTTACAGTGAGGCAGAGGCAGAGAAAAAGAGAAATAGAGGTCTTCCATCTGCTGGTTCACTTCCTAAATGGGCACAACAGCCGGACCTGGGCCGACCTGAAGCCAGGAGCTTCTTCCAGGTCTTCCACACGGGTGCAGGGGCCCAAGTACTTGGCCATCTTCTACTGCTTTCCCAGGCCATAGCAGAGAGCTGGGTCAGAAGTGGAGCAGCCAGCGTCCTTATAGGATGCCAGCACTGCAGGTGGCAGCTTTATCCACTATGCCGCAGCACTGGCCCCAGCCTCTAAAATTAACTATTATCTTGACTCCAGTTGTCATAAATTAGTTTTGCCCATGTATCAAATTTATGTATAAATAGTCTATGATCACATTTTGTTTGCTAAATTCATCCACTTGGTTGTAATAGGGCAGCACTTTATTTTCATTGTAGGTGGTATCTCATTGCATAAAAATATTACAATTAATATATTCATTTTATTATTGATGAAAATAAGTTGTTTTCTGCATTTATCTACCATGATAATACTGTTAGAATATTCTCACAGATGCCTTATAGGAGATATATGTATTTACTTCTATTTGGTTTAGGCGTGGAGTGGAATTCCTGAGTCAAGGAGTCATAGGGAATTCCTGAATCAAACTGCATAGATATGTTACTTGAACAATTACTTCCAAAAGGAATATATTTTGACATAACTGGGAATTGGTGGTTTGCCATTTTACGGATGGCAAAACAAGTGCCTGTGTAGTAAAATATTCTTCATTGTCCATGAGGCTAAGTATCAGCCACAAATGTAAGCATAAAAGTAGATTACACAGGCATCATGTGCCAGCCACTAAGTGTTGGGATAAAATTCTGAAGGAAAACAGCTATGACCTCAGCTTTCATAGGACACAAAATCTAGCATGGGAGACAAATATAGACTAAAAAAAATCAAGCTGATGAGTTCATAATTAAAAGAGTACTCTGAATAAAAGGAGCATTACCCTAAGCCATCATTTAATATCATATATTCTAACCTAGGAGTTCAAAGAAGACTTAGTCTCAGGAAGCAAGGTGAAGGACGGTCAAGAAATGAATAATATCTACGATAGTCAAAATGGAAAAAAGGAGGGAGGCACACAGGCCTTCCAAATGTAGAAGCATATGCACTAAACACACAATGATGAAGAGAATGGCTCTTATGGCAGGATCTGGGTGGGGGTGTTGAACAAGAAGCCTACAGAGATGGGCAGTGAAGAGGTCATACTTGGCCTTTAGCAACTGCTAAGGACTTGAGCTCATTTTTTCTTTTTTTTTTTTTAAGAATTAAAAGGCGGGGCCAGCGCCGTGGCACACTAGGTTAATCCTCCGCTTGTGGTGCTGGTATCCCATATGGGCGCCAGTTCTAGTCCCGGTTGTTCCTCTTCCAGTCCAGCTCTCTGCTGTGGCCTGAGAAAGCACTGGAGGATGGCCCAGGTGCTTGGGCCCCTGCACCCACATGGGAGACCAGGAAGGAGGCACCTGACTCCTGGCTTCAGATTGGCTCAGCTCTGGCTGTTGCGGCCACTTGGGGAGTGAACCAACAGAAGGAAGACCTTTCTCTGTCTCTCTATCTCTCTCTCTCTCACTGACTGTAACTCTGCCTGTCAAATAAATAAAATCTTTAAAAAAAAAAAAAGAATTAAAAGTCACAGAAAGATTTTAATGTGTGATGGGGAGAGGTGTGGAAAGGATCATGCTGCCTGCTTAGGGAGGGAGTAGATTGGAGGAAGGACAACCTAAATGTAGCAGGTAAAGTCAAAAAAGTTTTGAAAGTGCATGATACTCTTTAAGACAAGGGTAGCCGTGGAGGTGATGGCCAGGAGACTGGTCACACTGATGTGTAGTGAGTGGAATAACAGCATGTGGCAATGAATTGGGTGAGGCCATGGTAATAAAGATAATGCATCAAGCATCATCTTAGGTCTCTGGTTGATAGGTAAGTAACTGGTTAACTCAGGGAACAGGATCATGTTAGCTGTTGGTGTAGCTAAATCTAATGTGATGCATTTCTAAACTATATTTAAATCCTGGAATGAAACCCAAGAGCAAATTGACTGAACTGTTTTTTTGTCACCTTCAGAAATGCTGTTTCTCCTCTTGACACGGCCCCAGATGCTGCCAACATTTTCTCATGCCTGGCATCTAATGCAGGTCTTCAGTCTTTTTAAAACTATTGATTGTATATTTCAGCATGAAACACATTTTTGAAGGTGTTTAAAGAAAACATCTGTTGTATGTGCATATGAAATAGATCAATGGTAATCACCCATTCACCATCTACTGATCAATTTGAAAGCTACTGAGATATTATTATGAATCTCTTCTCATTTCATTTCCTATCATTACCCGCATACTCTTTATGAGTTTGTTCATGGTTTATCTGATTATCATAAACTTAATGAAAGCATTTTATCTATATGAAATTGTCACAGAAAAGTCTATGAGTGGTTTGTTTCTATGTAACTGCCGGTGAAAGATGCTTAACCAGACACAGCTTCATAAGCAAAAAGTCTCTAAATCATATATTTAAAATTTAGAATTCATTTAATATGCATCATGTCATATTTAAGGTGTGAATGACTCATATTTTTCTAGTCAGAACTATACACATAATTTAGATGACTAAAGGAAGTGTGTTCTTAAAAACTAGAAGATCTTGAGAAATGAAGAGTAAAATATATTTCTTTATTTTTCTCTACCTAACTCCAGTTTTCTTTTTTTTAATAAATTCTGCACATCACTGCCAGAATAATGTTTCTAAAAATGCACCTTGCACCACATCATTGAATTGTGTAAAGAGCAAAGATGCATCCCTCTGACACACTGCATGATAATATTTCTCATTTCAGGCCTTTCATGAACTTTTCTCACTCTAAAAAACATCACTTTATTTCTTTCTACTTCCAGGAAGGTTAACTGTATTGCATCAGATTTAAAAAATTTTTCTTTTTATTTCAATATCTGAACTCTTATCCATGCTCTCTCCCACTCTCAGCTTCTGAAAAAGCCATCACATCTCCAAATACTACCCAAATTCAAGGTTGAAATTAAATCCTAATTAAATATCGCATAATTATTCCAGCTTACAATGATCATTAATTTCTTCCGTTACCTTGTTTATAGAAATAATTAATACTAGTTTGCTTAAATACTTAATTAGTTTTCAGAGCAATATTTTATCATTGAAAAAATATCATATTTCCTAAAGAAGGCAGTCTTTTTTTACTTATTTATGTGTATCACAATGTTGCCCATACAGGGTTTCAGTAGAGAGATGCATAATTGATTAATTGAATGATTAATTAGAACATTCTGAGGTGTTTACTAAACAAATTCACTACTTTAATTTGACTTTGACTAAATTATCATTTTCTTTTTTAATCATTTTTTGTTTTTAATGATTTCTTTATTTGAAAGTTAGAAAGAGAGAGAGATCTTCCATCTACTGGTTTCTCCCCAGATGGCCGCAATAACCAGGGCTGATCAAGGCCAAAGCCAGGAACTGGGAGCTTCACCCACTGTGCCACAGCACTGACCCCTAAATTATCATTTTCAAAGTTATAAGTAGCATAGTATATTTACAGGAGATGTATAACACTTTATTTATGTCATCTAATCTTTCCTTCTCGCTCTGTCATACAATGTTGCAGCAACTGGAGAGAACATCAAAAATGAATCCTAAAGTGGAATTTACCAGGCCATTTGGAAATTTAAACTTACTGAAAGACGAGTTTGCAGAGATTATTCACACTCTTACCACAACTTCAAATGAGCATATGGCTGAATGTTTTCTCATAAAATTCACTTATTGGACTCAGAAATTGAGTGTAAATAGCACAAATGCACAGCAAGATGTCAGCCAATAATTGCCACTAACAGTTTCAGAAATATGTAGGACTTTAACATTTCAGAAATGAATATCAATTCAGGAATGTATATATAAATATAAATATATGCAATCTACATCTGTGGATGTATATAGGAAGGAAAGTAATGTAATAGGATGTTTATATATGTAACACATTCCTTTACTTGTTCAGTAATTACACATAGAGCATGTGCCATGTATCGGAGTAAAATGAAGATTCTTGAACAAACATAACCAAGTAGGCTTAAAAATAGTTATAACCTTGTTCAAGCTGAAAATACAAGCAGAACTCATCTTGGGTCACTTTTGGCAAAAAGTTTTTGGCAAAAAGTTTCCATCAGAAACAAGATTTATCCTCAGCCAATGATAAGCAGCCAACTAACACATATATGGTCATGTGATCAGGGAATCTCTAACCAGGTAAACCAGAAAAGACAATTTTGTACTTTCAACAAAGGAAATAATTTCTTTATTTTGCTTCCCTATTCACCGTACTTATACCTTATTTTGACACTTCATCTTTGGAATGCTAAATCTCTCTTAGTTTGATGTTTCTGGATTCATGAATTACTTCCTAATGAAAGAAATTCTTTAAATCTTTATTGTGCCTCAGATGTTTTCTTTCACCCAAGAGAGAGGAACTGTGCAAGTGGCTAGAGATAAAACCATGAGCAAGGAAGACACAAATACTGGCATGATGGAACTTATGGTTAGATGCATATAGAGATGAAGAGTAAAGAATTCACACAAAAATGATAAACTGGGGTTATTTCATGTACAGCAAATAAACAAGTGACATAATAGAAAATGACAGGTAGGGTTTGCTGAAAATCTCCTCTGAGAAAATAAAATTGTAACCTTATCTCAGAGGAATAAGAAGCAGCTGTGCAAAGAGTTTAACTTAGTATTTTCTGTACTAAATATGTTAGTAGTAGTTATGGTGAGACATGAAAAAAAAATTCATTTTATGAGATTGTAACTCTCTTGTGGCTCCAGATCATAACCCTTTCAACATGATGATTCTGCAATATTAGCAGGTAGAATATTTGCTTTTTATCAAAGTAATTATAGAGGCAAATGTTAAGAAAGAAAGAATGGAAGATTTTTGAGAACAAAAAAACATATCATTATGCCTCAAGATTCTTTTTCTACTCAAACCTCAGGTTCTTCTCCAGGAATTTCAAATTCCCTTGGGCATGCAACTCTTTTTTTTTAATAACTTAATGACTAAATGATCGATCTGAAGTATAGTAAGGGCTATCAAAAACATCTGGGCTATGAATGAAAGCAACTGTATTCTTTTTTTAAAGTAAAGAAATTATTTTTATTAATTTTTAAAATATTAATATAAGGAAAACAGATTTTGTGTATTTCATAGATACAATTCTAAGAAGCTAACAATACTTCCTTCCACCGCTCCATCCTGCATCTTTCCTTTTTCTATTGATTTTTGAAGTAAGACATTTTCAATTTATTTTATAATTACAGGTTTAATACTCAACTAAGTAAAGTGTTCAACAAGTTCAAAGCAGAAAGAGCACTGTTCCCCAGGAATATAGACAAGGGCTATAAACAGTTGAACTGTTGAACTCTTTACTTAATATATGCTAAACTGATCTTCTGTATATAAAGAGAATTGAAAATGAATCTTGATGTGAATGGAAGGGGAGAGGGAGAAGGAAAGGGGAGGGTTGCGGGTGGGAGGGAAGTTGGGGGGGGGAAGCCATTGTAATCCGTAGCTGTACTTTGGAAATTTATATTCATTAAATAAAAGTTAAAAAAATAAAACATACAATATCAATATATAAAAGTAGTTTGAAAACAGTTTGCAAAACCAAAGCAATCTACATTTAAGAGACAAGTAAATATATCAAAATACTGAACAGAAAAATTGTATAAGTTTGAAATTGATATCCTGTGATTTGATTACTGTTTATAGCAGCTGTATTCTGGTTCATCATTGTCATTCAATGGCTGCAGGCTCTCAAACAACTCTGAATCCCCTTCCTGATACAATGAGGGCCCTGATCCTTAGGAGATTTTTACTCATGCTTTTGAAGATCCCAGAATTTCGAGAGAATGCCTCAAAGACTGTGAGGCAGGGGCCCTGAGAAGAAATGAAGGGATATTGGAAGAGGGGGAGATTTATGCTTCCTTCACCTACTTCAATAAACTAAATTCTGATGCTCTGTATTTTCTGTTTCAGGCAACTGAGTGAGCTTTTACTAGAAGAATGGGTGCTCTGTCTATGAACTTTGTGGAACATCAGACTAGTTGTTTTGATTAATCTATTTCCTAATTACAGTTTAAGAAGTCATGTTTGTCAAAACTAATATTAAAATGTTATCATTTTCTTTAGATGAAGTATGTGAACTGAAATCGAACATGATTGCTTAAACTTGGAATAAATGGGCATCATTTACTGGAAATTCTGGGGACCTAAGCGTAGAGGAGTTTCCACCCACAAAATGACTGCATATGCAAACCATGTTATGCTCCCCTCCAACCTCTGCCAGTTACTTGTGCACTGTGTACCACCTGCTTCTTTGAAGTGATTCTGTTTTCATCCCAGTCACCTCAAGCATCCCTCATGTACCTACCACCTTCAGTCACATACTCAGAGCACAGCATGGACCTGGCACACCCTCAGTAGAGCCAAGATACACAGTTTCAATTGGCTGTGTTCATTCACAAAAGCTCACTGGAATTAACTCTATGATGATTTGTGCAACATTAAAGTCAAGTCATATTGTGATTATAATTTTAAGATTATATTTGCTCATCATTCCTTCTCAGGGTATGCAGGGCGACATAATTTCTATAATGAATGGAAACTAATGACCAAGATGCACCATACTCTGTGGTATACTGTAGTAGAAAAGGGGTTATTGCTGTTGTTTCTGGTTAGTGAGTTTTTGTAAGAAACAATAACAATTCTGAATAACAATAACAATGAGGTATCAGTGAATTGTTTTCAACATATTAAAAATATGTACATATTTCCAATAAAATCTGCAAAACAAGAACTAATTGAGCTTTGAAATAAAGCCAGTTTTATACAAGTTAACAGCTGTGAACAGTGCCTTATTGTTATGCAACATTAGAGAAGAAAGAGAGAATAAGATAGATAGCAAAGGAAACAGGACCTGTTTATCTTTAAGAATTGAATTACTAAAAATATTTTGTGCCAATTTATTCTCTGGAAAAAATAGAGGAGATGTATTTTTCTCTCTGCTTCAAATAATAAAATGTTCATCTGAAAAACAAGAAATGTTTTTATGCTTCACATGAGCCCTTAAGAAACATCCTTTCATCAAACAAATTTTTTCCCAGTTGGCTTTAATTAAGTTTAGAATAGTGTACCTGGACACTAAAAAATGAATGCAAATCAAATTACTGTCTAGACCAACAAGTCTTAATATTTCCCCTTAGATTTATATCCTGCTTTGAGTGTTTTCATGAAAAGGTTTACCTAAATCAAATTTCTGATAATCAATCCCACTTTCAATGCACTGGGAGAATTTGTTATTTAAAGGACTCTCCCAAAGTGAACTACAGAACTAATAATCCATGGAGATAATGCAATCTTTAACTGCTTTCACTATTGTATAAATCTGTCTTTATACTTAACAAATCTGCTTCAAGAGAATAGTGCTTGGCCAAAGCAAATGTGCCAATATCTTCTCATTGGTATCTGGGAGACAGTGTCAGTTAAATTTGTGAGAGGGCAATTCACACTCACCTGCAGTGTCACTCCACAAAACTGTTCTGCTAATGTCATCCAATCAAAGCCCACTGGGAACTCAGCTACAGTTCAACAAGTTAGGTCATTTCCCAAAGCAGTGAGGAAAACATTCACCATGAGGTACTACGGGACTAGTTGGTAAGAAGGTATTAGGAAATACTTGTTATAAGACTTGGGGTCAAGTGATTTTGGGGAGACTTCAAAGAAGCAGAGTTTTGGGGTTGGCACTGTGGTGTAGTAGGTTAAGCCACTGCCTGCAGCACTGGCATCCCATATGGGCACCAGTTTGTCCTGCTAATGACCTGGGAAAGCAGTGAAAGGTGGCCCAAGTACTTGTGCCCCTGCACCCATATGGGGGACCCAGAAGAAGCTACTGGCTCCTTGCTTTAGATCAGCCTGGTTCCAGATGTTGTATCCATTTGGTGAGTAAACCAGGAGATGGAAGCCCTCTCTGTCTCTCTCTTGTTCTGTGTGACTCTGTCTCTCAAACAAATAAATAAATCTTAAAAAAAGAAGCAGAGTTTCCATTAGAAGTGGTTGCTCTCAGAAAGTTGGTGTAATTCTAAAATTTATAGACTAGTAATGAATTGCATATTAAAGAAGGGAAGGCAGGTTTGGTAGGAGAAGATCAAGGCCTGACTACGGGTGTGCCCCAACTCAACATCAAGAAAGTTCAATGTTCAAGTTGAATATCAAGTTTTAGCTGGTAATACCAGATCAGACCAGCTTCTGGATGCCACAGGTAACTTTCCATTTCTTGCTGTGAATGTGTTTAAACTTCTGATTAGGTTTTTACTATCTCCCCTGTATCACATTCAAATCACCAGGTCTGCATATTAAATTCACCTGTGTAGACCCATCCAGTTCTCGGTATGCTTCCAGTGCTTCCCTGCATTGATTCAATAAATTTAGACTCATGTTGTACATGAGCGTCCATGTATTTTTGATTTTCCAGGAAATTCTGATCTCAAAAATGCTGCACCCAATTTGTAGATATCCTCATTTGGAAGCTGCAGATTATAATCACTCTAACTATGGAGTCATTAGTTAGAAAGCCCCTGAATTGATAAATTACCAAAAACTCCTTTATAAAATTCTTATTACTTCTAATGTGCACCCTTTTGTCAAATTTTAAACAATGAGATTGTCTAGTGCACAGTACCATGCTATTTATTTAGTATTTGTTGAATATTTATTGAGTGCTATGTACTATGCTTAAGCACTTTCCATTAAAGAGTTGATTCAAGGTCTGAGCAGCCCTATCACACTAATTTCAGAGATAAATTAGAGACATTCCATGTTGCCCTACTGCACAGAAGAAATATGAGAGTGACAGATTTGAACATAGTCAATCTTTATCTAATTCCTTAACCCATGCTCTTAACCACTATAAAATACTGGGCTGGAAAGGAAACGCTAAAAAAATAAAGAGATAACCAATGGAATAGGTGAAAATACTTGCAAACTAAACATCTGATGAAGGAATAATATCCAGAATATATAAAAAGTTTAAGAAATTCTACAATAACCAAACAATCAAGTTAAGAAATGGGCTCAGGCTAAGAACAGACATTTTTCAAGGGATGAAATACAAATGGCCAGAAGACACACGAAAAGATGTTCAAGATCACTAGCCTTCAAGGAAACGAAAATAAAAACCGTAGTGATGTTTCACCTCACTCATTAGAATGACTATTATCTGAAATCAAAAAATAGCAAATGCTGTTGAATGTGGGGGAGAAGGTACTCTCATACACTATTAGTGGGAATGTAAACTAGTATAATCATTATGGAAGGCAGTGTGGAGATTTCTCAGCAATCTGATATAGATCTACCTTATGATCCAATCATTCAGCTCCTGGGAATTTAATCAAAGGAAATGAAATCCGCATAAGAAAGAGCTATCCGTACCTCCATGTTCATAGCAATTCAACTCACAAAAGCTAAGATATGGAATCAACCCAAATATACATTAACTGATGACTGGATAAAGAAATTATGGTACACATATACATGATGGAATACTACTCATCCGTAAAAAGAATGAAATCCTGTCATTCACAACAAAATGGTTGCAACTGGAGACCATTATTCTTAGTGAAATAAGCCATTCCCAAAAAGGCAAATATCTTGTTTTCCCTGATTGTTGGTAACTAAAATACGAAGTAAAAAGAAAATGTAATGTACATGAGTGAAACCTGATTATTGTTTATAGCCCTTGTATATACTCTCGGGAAACAGTTGTTTTTCTACTTACTACTTATTGAATTCTTTATTTAGTAGAGAGTTACATTTGCAATTATACAGAAAATTGACAGGGACTGGCTCTGTGGTGTAGTGTGTAAAGCCTGCGGTGCCAGCATCCTATATGGGCACTGGTTCAGGTCCTGGGTGCTCCACTTCCGATCCATCTCTCAGCTGGGGCCTGGGAAAGCAGTAGAAGATGGCCCAAGTGCTTGGGCCCCTGCACCTGCACGGGAGACCCAGAAGAAGCTCCTGGCTTCAGATCTGTTTAGCTCCAGCCATTGCAGCCATTTGGGGAGTGAGCCAGCAGATGGAAGACACCTCTCTCTCTCTGTCCCTGCCTCTGCCTCTCTGTAACTCTGCCTTTCAAATAAAATAAATAAATCTTAAAAAAATGAAAGTATAGCATGAGAGAGGGAGTGGGAGATGTGATGGTTGCAGGTGGGAGGGACATTATGGGGGGAAAAATTGCTATAATCCAAAAGTTGTACTTTGGAAATTTATATTTATTGGCTGGTGCCGTGGCTCACTTGGCTAATCCTCCACCTGCGGCACCAGCACCCCGGGTTCTGGTTCCAGTTGGGGTGCTGGATTCTGTCCTGGTTGCTCCTCTTCCAATCCAGCTCTCTGCTGTGGCCCGGGAAGGCAGTGGAGGATGGCCCAAGTGCTTGGGCCCTGCACCCACATGGGAGACCAAGAGGAAGCACCTGGCTCTGGCTTTGGATTGGCACAGCATTGGCTGCAGCAGCCATTTGGGGGTGAACCAATGGAAGGAAGACCTTTCTCTCTGTCTCTCTCTCTCTCACTGTCTAACTCTGCCTGTCAAAAAAAAAAGAAAAAGAAAAAGGAAATTTATATTTATTAAATAAAAGTTTAAAAAAATTGATAGAAAAGTAAAAAAAGAAGGGAGGGTGGGAGTGAGTGAGGGAGAGATGGTAGTATGAAAGATGAAAGTATCATTATTTAAAATACATATATGAAATGCATGAAATTTCTTCCTTTTTTTTTTTTTTTACAGGCAGAGTGGACAGTGAGAGAGAGAGACAGAGAGAAAGGTCTTCCTTTTGCCGTTGGTTCACCCTCCAATGGCCGCCGCGGCCGGCGCACTGCGGCCGGCGCACCGCGCTGATCCGATGGCAGGATCCTTATCCTGGTCTCCCATGGGGTGCAGGGCCCAAGCACTTGGGCCATCCTCCACTGCACTCCCTGGCCACAGCAGAGGGCTGGCCTGGAAGAGGGGCAACCGGGACAGAATCCGGCGCCCCAACCGGGACTAGAACCCGGTGTGCCGGCGCCGCTAGGCGGAGGATTAGCCTAGTGAGCCGCGGCGCCGGCCTGAAATTTCTTCCCTTTTTATAAATAAAAAATAATACGGGTCTAGGAAGCATGGGCAAAATTTAAATTTTTAGTTTCTCATCTATTATCTGTGCTATCTTATGTTTCTACATATAGAAGTATAAATAACATATCATTAAATATAAAGGATTTAGAAAAAAGGGAAAACTTGTTTGTAATGGGCTGCATAAGCGTATTAATTGGCATTTAAAAATCACTGCAACTAAAATACCTGGGAAGAGTTACTTAGAAAGGAAGAAAATTTACTTTGGCTCATGATTTTGGAGGTTTCTAGACCTAGCGTGGGCATCCCCAATTAGTCTGGTATCTGATGAGGGTAGTGTATGGTAGAACACCTGTAAATGGACAACACCATGGTGAGCGAGGAAGCAGAGAGAGACAGGAAGCACACTCCCACTCCAAGTCTGTGTGTCTCTGAGAATTACCATGATTTGATCATGGATCCTTGCCCCAACAACTTAGCCCAGTTGAATCAATTCCCAAGAACCCCATCTTCAGACATCACAATTGAATAAAGTCTCTACCCTGAATCCATTAACCATTTTTTAGAATATTTATTTTCTTTTTTTTTTTTTTTTTTTTTTTTTTTTTTTTTTTTTTTGACAGGCAGAATGGACAGTGAGAGAGAGAGACAGAGAGAAAGGTCTTCCTTTTTGCCGTTGGTTCACCCTCCAATGGCCGCCGCTGCAGCCGGCGCACCGCGCTGATCCTGGCAGGAGCCAGGAGCCAGGTGCTTTTTCCTGGTCTCCCATGGGGTGCAGGGCCCAAGCACCTGGGCCATCCTCCACTGCACTCCCTGGCCATAGCAGAGAGCTGGCCTGGAAGAGGGGCGACCGGGACAGAATCCGGCGCCCCAACCGGGACTAGAACCCGGTGTGCCGGCGCCGCAAGGTGGAGGATTAGCCTATTGAGCCACGGCGCCGGCCCTAGAATATTTATTTTCATCTACTTGAAAGGTAGAGCCACAGAACGGAGAAGGGGAAAAAGAAAGGGAATGAGGGATGGAAAGATAGAAATTAGAGTGAGAGATTTTCCATCTATTAGTTCCAGGATGCATCAACAGGAAGCTGGATTGGAAGCAGAGTAACTGGGACTGGAACTGACACCCTAATATGGGATGTAACTGTCCAAAGAAGCAGCTTAATGCACTAAACCACAGTATTTACCTCTCATTACCCACTGACATCAATCAGTTAACTATTAACATAGGACATCGAGGACCAAGCTCCTAACACACAAGCCTTTGGGGTGCACCCAAACTAATTTCCCAGCTATAGCAATAGAATTTTCTTAGAGAAAAGTTGAAATAGATTTTGGATGTATGTATAATTTTGACCTGGAATGCCAGTGAGAATAGTATTTGAGTTAGTGAATGAGATGCCAAGAAGGAAAGTAATTTTTTTTTTTTTTTTTTTGAGAATCCAGATAAAATAGTTTAGCTTGAGTCAGCAGGGAAAAAAGTACAGGGTTAAGGTGGAATGCTAAAAAGATAAAATGAGGTGATGTTACATAAGAAGCATTTAAAAACTTCCCTGTAAATACAATGTTTTTGTGGTTTGGTTTTATTTATTTATTTTAAATGATTAATTTATTTTTTATGCAGAATCTCAGGTCCACCAGACAAACTGAATGAAAACCTACCTGTTAACCAGTTCCTCCAGGCGATCTGTGTGTATTTTAAATCTCAAAGAGACAGAAACCCAGAAGATGTCCTTCCCAGGACGTTGCCCAGTATTTGATGGGATTGTATGTAAGGACCTTTCTATGTAGGTGAAGGTAACTAGTAAGTCACACATCTGTTTCATCATGTCTTCTGAAGACTGGTTTTGTCCCCACTCCTTACACTTGAAGCCTGCTCTGACATTACAGTGCATGTTCCTTGTGCCTAATTCAGGGAGGAAAGACTGTATATATTCATATAGACATCTCAATACTTTTAACTATTGTTCTGAGCTAAAATCCATATCATTGTTAACGCTATCTTCAAAAATTCTGATATTCTTTTCCGCTCCACACACAAACATAGTGAATTAGAATCTCTACTGGTTGATCCAGCATCCATAATTAGTGTTATTAGGGGGATTATGTGGAAAACCTTGACAACCTTAGTTTTTTACAAAATTCAACCTTACCCCGGAACTCAATAGTAGTATTGAGTTCACACTTCAGCTTTGTTGACAAATTGTGAGTTTTCTTAAACTTGCTTTAGTATACTATAATAGACCATACAAAGGACCACCATTGCATTTTTCTTAGAAGTCACTACTCTTGGTGATTAACCTATCATTGACCTAATAATCTTTGACTGACTTTTATGTTTTTTTTTGTATCATAAGAATACTTACTTTTAGCAGATTCTTTTCTCTGCTCCTATTGTCATCTAGATGACTTTTGGAAGTAGATGACTTTCGAAAATGAATTTCTCTCTCCTTGTCATTTTGAAAGATGTCTGCAACATCCTTTCGTTGATAATTATTCATTCAGACTTTACCACTTTCCTGAAAAGTAAATTAATCTTATTGTATCATTTATATCTCCTCTTTAGAATAATATATAAGTAGGGGATCTCTATATCACTTTCCCTAACTTAATTTCCATAATTCTTCACTTTTTTTCTATTTTGAAGTCAATCTACAAGAAAGGTATAAATATTAATGGATCCCTTCTTAATATCACATACACACGCACACACACACACATGAACTCTCATGCATGTTCCTAACTCTTATCAGAAAACCATAAAAAATAAGGAATTTAAATGTCTTCATAGGAATGGAAAACTTCTGTGACTCTTTTTAATAACATTTTGTTTAGCTTCCATCACTTGCATGTAAAATACTGTGAAGGTATTCAAAATTGGCTTTTCTCCATTCTGGGACCTTGTTAAAGAATATTTTAAAAGATTTACTTTCCATGTCTGGATCTACCTAGATTTAGTTGCGAAATGAATTCCAAGTCAGTAACCTATATTGGCTGAACCTAGCCATGGTATGTGCATAAGCCATTGTCTTGGCTCATTTGAGTTATTACAACAAAATGCCTAGACTATTAAAAATAACAGAAATGTATTTCCTAGTAGCTCTGAAGGCTATAAATTCCAAGATAAGGCAGGCATAGGTTGGGTATCTGGTAAGGGGTGCTCACTACTTGCAAGATGGCTCCTTGAACAAGGTATCCTGCAGAGGGGAGGAACGCAGAAGGACAGAAGAACTAAAAAGTCTAGGTAGTTCCAGAAACTCTTTTATAATGCACTAATCAAATCACAGGAAAAAACCTTTATGTCCTAAACATCTCCTAAAGGTTCCATCTCTTAATATTGTTACATTGGGATTGTATATCAACATGATTTTAAAATGTATCTATCTATCTATCTATTTATCTTTCAAAGGCAGAAAGATGGACAGAGAGACACAGAGACAGAAACAGATGACAAAAAGAGAGCTTCCATCTGTTGGCTCACTTTCCAAATGGCTGGACCACAGTTGAAGCCAGGAGCAACAGCTATGGCTGAGCCATGCTGAAGCCAGGAGCCCAGAATTCACTCCATGTCTCCCACATGGGTTTCAGGGACCCAAGTTTTTGGAGCCATAACCCACTATTTCTCAGGGAATGTATTACTAGGGAGCTGAAATTGAAAGTGGAGCAAGGACTTAAACTCAGGCACTCTGATATGGCATGTTGGCATCCCAAGTAACATCTTAGCAGTTCTATGAAATCCTTCAACATGGATTTTTAGAGGGATGCAATCATTCAAGCCATAGTAGATGCTCACATCTTTCTTTCTCACAATCAAGCATTGAAAAAACCTAATTACACTAGAATACCCAAAAAGATGAGAAGAATGTAATTTTACTGCTTTATTCTAGAAAAGAAAATAGGAGACAGTGGGAGACCAAGGACAAGGGTCTCTAAATGGTTGTAGTGGATTTCATTTTTCTTGCTCCAAATTATATGACATTAATATCCAAAGCATAGAATTCTTCAGGAATTCTACCGATGAATTCAAAGATATGTCCAACTTTAAGTTTTGGGATACAGCCTAGAATCACAGATAGCACTTGGTTTTCAGCATAATTATCCTAACCCACTTGTATACTCATTTGAACAAAAGTTTTCCAGGTGCCAGACATTGTGTTAGGTTTCAACCCAACATTAGAGTGTATGAGAGACAAAATGCCTGTTCTGTGAAAATAGATGGTATAATAATCAACATACTTTTCAGATATTAACAGATAAATTGACATACAAGTACAGATTATGTTAAAAAAACATGAAAGAAACTGGATGCTGGTTAGCAAAAGGGGAAAATTAAACCCAACTTAGAAGTAGTGCTTAAATTTTAACTTAGATGGTTAGTCCATAGGTATAAGGAAGTAACAGATAAACTATCCTGATTCTGTTCTATTTTTTGGCTTGTATTTTCACCTTTAACTTTGATTTCCAAATATAGACCATTACCACCAGAATGATTTAGTAGGAGAATACAAAGAAATCAATATAAATAATTTTTTACTATTACCTTAAAAAGCCCAAATGTGGATATTAAATCTACTGAAAAAATGTTTTAAAGCATCAGTAACCTCTAATTCAACACAAATACTTCACAATACCATGAGATTGCCAGAACAGAGAATTTTGTTTCTTATTTAAGAAAATTTTCCTATTTCATGGCAGACCACTTATACTAATAATTATTTCACTTATTTCTTTTCTTGAAGAAGATTTCATTCCATGGAACACTAAGCAAATGCCTTACTACATCTTTATGTGCTTTTAATGTGATACTTGCATCCAAAGTAAAAAAAGAAACTAAGTGAATTCCATATCACAAAAGAGTATAAGCAATTTAATAGGATAAAGCAGAGAGAAATGGCTAAATTTTTATTTAATAAGGTTAACAAATGCTTCACTTAGACTGAGAGTAAAAATGAAAACAAAAGAGAAAATAACACATATTTCTCAGCAACACACAGAAACTACTGCAAAATTGATTAAATGAGGGAGTTGGACTCCAAAAACAAGATTTAACAACAACAAAAACCAACAAAATTTAGCCAGAAAACCTCTTATGTTGTTTTAAATAAAAGCCAATAGGATAAAGTGGGATTTTCCTGTGAGTGAATCAAAGCCAACAGCTTGTGTATAAACACCAACTAAGAAAAAGATGTTGTAATTTAAAGAAATCTGACTTTTTTGATGGAGCATAAATCATTAAAAACTATGTAGCGGTAAGTTGTGATTTCTGGTTGTTGTGGTATTTATTGTTTTATTTTTTAAACAATTTTTATTTATATAAGGTGAACAAGTTTCATGTATTTCATATATTCAGATTTAGGAACGTAGTGATACTTCCCAACTTCTCTCCATCCCACCCATGCTCTAACCCTCAATCCTCCTTCCTTTCTTATTATTTCTTCAATTTTTACAATGAGTTACTTTCACTTTGTTTTATAATCAAAAGATTCACACTCTGCTAAATAAAAGATTCAGCAAGAAGTAAGAAGAAAACCTGTTTCACAACAGTAGAGATAAGGGCTGTAAACAACAATCAATTCTCAAAGTGTCAAGTTTGTTACCATAGATCAGGGAAAATGATATTTGTCTTTTGGGGACTGGAGCATTTCACTAAACATAATGTTACAATTGCATTCATTTTACTGCAAAAGACAGGATTCCATTTTTTTTCACAGCTGATTAGTATTCCAGAGTGTATATATACATATTTTCTTTATCCAATCATCAACTGATGGACATCTGAGTTGATTTCATAGCTTAGGTATCATGCATGGAGCTGCAATAAACATCAGGGTACAGTTAACTCTTTCATATGCTAATTTAATTTTGTTTGTGTAAATTCCCAGGAGTGGAATGGCTAAATCATAGGATAGATCTATTTTCAGCTTTCTAAAGAATCTGCATACTGTCTTCCTCAATGGCTGTATTAGTTTATATTCCCACCAAATGTGGATGAGGGAAACTTTTTCCTCACCAGCATTTATGTATGTATGTATGTATGTATGTATGAGAGCCATTCTAACTGGGATGAGGTGAAACCTCATTGTGCTTTTGATTTATGTTTCCTTGATGGATAGTGATAACCAGCATTTTTTCATGTGTCTGTTGACCATTTGTATGTCCTCTTTTGAAAAATGACTGTTTGAGTCCTTTGTCCATTTCTTAACTGGATTGTTTTTCTATTGTTGCTTAGTTTCTTGAGCTATTCATAGATTCCAGATCCTAATACTTTTTCAGTTGCATAGTTTGCAATATTTTCTCACATTCTGTCAGTCACTTCTTCACTTTGCTGAGTGTTTCCTTTCAGTGCAGAAGCATCTCAGCTTGATGCATTCCCTTTTATCTATGTTTTGCTTTGATTGCTTGTGCTTCTGGGGTCTTTTCCAATAAATTTTTGCCTATTTCAATGTCTTACAGAATTTCTCCAATATTCTCCTCTATCAATTTGATGGTATCAGGTTGGAGATTTAGATTCATGATCCATTTTGAGTTGATTTTTATATATGGTGTAAGGTAGGAGTATTGTTTCATACTTTTGCCTACAGAGATACAATTTTCACAGCATTTGTTGAAGTGTCTGTCCTTGCTTCAAGGATTGATTTTAGCACTTTTGTCAAAGATTAGCTGATTGTAGATGCACAGGTTGATTTCTGAAGTTTCTATTATGTTCCATTGGTCTATGTATCTATTTCTGTGGCAGTAAATTGCTGTTTTAATTATGACTGCCCTGTAGTTTGTCTTGAAATCTATTATTGTGATACCTCCAGCTTTGTTTTTGTTGTTTAAGAATGTTTTAAATATTCAGGGTCTCTTGTGTTTCCATATGAATTTTAGCATCATTTTTTTTCTAGATCTGAGAAGAATCCCAGTATTTTAATTGGGATCACATTGAATCTTAAGGTGCTATCAGTAGTATGGACATTTTGATTATATTAATTCTTCCAATCTGAAATAATGGAAGATTTTTCCATTTTTTGTGTCTTTTATTTTTTTCTCCAGTGTTCATCAAAGAGATCTTTTACTTCCTTGGTTGAATTTATTCTAAAGTATTTAATTTTTTGTAGCTATTGTGAATGTGACTCATATAACAAGTTCTTGCTCAGCCATGGCATTATCTATGAATACAAAGATCATTGATGTTTGTTGATTTCATTTCCTGTAAATTTACCAAACTCTCTTATGAGTTGCAATAATCTCTTAGTGAAGTCTTTTGGTTTCAATATAGACTCATGTCAGCAAACAGGAATATTTGACTTCCTCCTTTCTAATTTGTATCTCTGTGATTGCATTTTCTTTCCTAATGGATGTGACTAAACTTCCAAGACTATGTGGAATAGCAATGGTGAAAGTGTGCATCTTTGTCAAGTTTCACATTTGTGGAAATGCTTCCAACTTTTCCCCATTCTATATGATGCTGGTTGTGGGTTTGTGATTATACTGATGTATGTCCTTCTATACCCAATTTATTAAAGTGTTTTTTTTAATCATGAAAGGATGTTGTATTTTATTAAATGCTTTCTCTGCAACTATTGAGATAGTCATATGGTTTGTATTCTTCAATTTGTTAATGTGATTTATCACATTTATTGATTTGCAAACGTTGAACCAGCCCTGAATATCAGGGATAAATCCCAATTGGTCTGAGTGAATAATCTTTGTGATGTGTTGGATTTGATTAGCTACTATTTTGTTGAGGATTTTTGCATTTATACTAAATTAGGAATATTGGTCTATGGTTCTTTTTCCTTGCATCTTTTTCTGTTTTTAGAATTACAGTAATGCTGGCTAAAAATAAGGAGTTTGGGAAGATTTGCCTTCAATTGTTTTGAATAGATGAGAAGAATTGGAGCTAATTCTTCATTAAACGTCTGATAGAATTCAGCAATGAATCCATCTAGTCTTGGACTTGTCTTTGTTGGGAGGGTCTTTATTACTGATTCAGCCTCTGCTGTGGTTATTGGTCTGTTTAGGTTTTCTGTGTCGCTGTGCCTCAATTTTGGTAGATTATACATGTCCACTGTAACATCTCCTTTTTCATCTCTCACTTTATTGATTTGGATATTCTCCACTTTTTTTTTTTTTTCGTTAGTTGGGCCAAAGGTGTGTTATTTTGTCAGTTTTTCAAAAAAAACCAATATTCATTTCACTGATATTTTGTATTTTTTGTCTCTTTCTTTCAATTTTATTTATTTCTTCTCTAATTTTAACCATTTCTTTCCTCCTACTAAATTTTGGATGTGGTTTGTTGTTGTTTTCCTAAGTCTTTGAGATGTATTGACAACTCATGTACTAGATGTCTCCACTTTCTTGATGTAGCACTAATTGCTATAAAATTCCCTTTTTTATTTTTTTAAAGATTTATTTTATTTATTTGAAAGACAGAGTTACAGAGAGAGGTGGAGACAGAGAAAAGGTATTTCATCTGCTGGTTCACCCTCCAGATGGCTGCAATGGCCACAGCTGTGCTGATCCAGTAATTTTTGATTTCACTTTTGTTTACTTCTGTGACCCACTGTTCATTCAAGAGCATGTTGTTCAGTCTTGTATGTTTGCATATTTTCTAGAGATTCTTAGCTTGTTTATTTTGAGCTTTATTCCACTGTATTCAAAAAAGATACATATTATGATTTCAGTTTTTTAAAAATTGTTAATTTCGGCTTGGACTGCCTGTGCTTCTGGGGTCTTTTCCAAGAAGTCTTTGCCTGTGCCTATATCTTGCAGGGTTTCTCCAATGTTCTCTAATAATTTGATGGTGTCGGGTCATAGGTTTAGATCTTTAATCCATGTTGAGTGGATTTTTGTGGAAGGTGTAAGGTAGGGGTCTTGCTTCTTGCTTCTGCATGTGGAAATCCATTTTTCCCAGCATAATTTATTGAATAGACTGTCCTTGCTCCAGGAATTGATTTTAGATCCTGGATCAAAGGTAAGTTGTCTGTAGATGTTTGGATTGATTTCTGGTGTTTCTATTCTGTTCCATTGGTAATCCATCTGTTTTTGTACCAGTACCATGCTGTTTTGATTATAACTGCCCTGCAGTATGTCCTGAAATCTGGTATTATGATGCCTCTGGCTTTGTTTTTGTTGTACAAGATTGCTATAACTTCGAGGTCTCCTGTGCCTCCATATGAATTCCAGCATCATTTTTTCCAAATCTGAGAAGAATGTCTTTGGTATTTTATTTGGGATTGCATTGAATCTATAAATTGCTTTTGGGAGAATGGACATTTTGATGATGTTGATTCTTCCAATCCATGAGCATGGAAGATTTTTCCATTTTTTGGTATCCTCTTCTATTTCTTTCTTTAAGATTTTTTAATTCTCATTGTAGAGATCTTTGATGTCATTGGTTACGCATGTTCCAAGGTATTTGATTGTTTTTACAGCTATTGTGAATAGGATTGATATTAAAAGTTCTTTCTCTGCCATGGCATTGCCTGTGTATACAAAGGCTATTGATTTGTGCATTGATTTTATATCCTGCTACTTTACCAAACTCTTCTATGAGTTCCAATAGATTCTTAGTAGAGTTCTTTGGAAAAATATTTGCAAATAATGCCACCAATAAAGATTTAATAACCAGAATCTACAAAGAGATCAAGAAACTCCTCAAAAAAAATCCACTTAAGAGATGAGCCAAGGACCTAAATAGATATTTTCAAAAGAAGAAATTAAAATGGCCAACAGACACATGAAAAAAATGTTCAGGATCACTAGCTATCAGGGAAATGCAAATCAAAAGCATAATGAGGTTTCACCTCACCCCGGTTAGAATGGCTTAAATACAGATATCAACTAACAACAGATGCTAGTGAGGATATGGGGCAAAAGGGAATGCAAACTGGTTAAGCCACTATGGAAGACAGTTTGGAGATTGCTCAGAAACCTGAACATAGCCCTACAACATGACCCAGCCATCTCACGCCTTGGAGTTTACCCAAAGGAAATTAAATTGGCAAATAAAAGAGCTGTCTGCACCTCAATGTTTATTGCAGCTCAATTCACAGTAGCTAATACATGGAATCAACCTAAATGCCCATCAACAGAAAACTGGATAAAGAAATTATGGGATATGTACTCTATAGTATTCTATAGTATACTATATAATACTATATAATATATACTATATTCTATAGTATACTATAGAATATTATAGAGTTAGGATAGCCATTCTAACTGGCACACCAGGTTCTAGTCCCGGTCGGGGCACCAGATTCTGTCCTGGTTGCCCCTCTTTCAGTCCAGCTCTCTGCTATGGCCCGGGAGTGCAGTGGAGGATGGCCCTAAGTTCTTGGGTCCTGCACCCGCATGGGAGACCAGAAGGAAGCGCCTGGCTCCTGGCTTCGGATCAGCGCAGAGTGCCGGCCACAGTGCGCCAGCCACATCGGCCACTGGAGGATGAACCAATGGTAAAGGAAAGGAAGACCTTTCTCCCTGCCTCTCTCTCACTGTCCACTCTACCTGTTAAAAAAAAAAAAAAAAAAAAAAAAAAAAAAAAAAAAAAAAAAAAAAAAAAAACACTGTACAGCAGTAAAAAAAATAAATAAAATCCAGTCATTTGCAACAAAATGGAGGAATCTGGAAAACATCATGCTGAGTGAAAGAAGCCAGTCCCAAAGGGACAAATAGCATATTTTCTCCCTGATCGGTGACAACTAACTGAGCACCTAACAGGAAACCTGTTGAAGTGAAATGGACAGTATGAGAAACAATGACTTGATCAACTCTTGTCTTGACTGTGAAGGAACAAACAACTTTGTATTTTATTCCTTTTAGTATTTTTTTGTTCTACTTAATACCATTGATTAAACTCTTTAATTAACACACAGTTATTCCTAGGCATTTAAAATTAATTGAAAACTGATCTCTGTTAAATATAAGTGTGGGAATAAGAGAGGGAGGAGTTGTACAGTTCGGCACATGCTCACTCAGTCTTACCCCTAATGGTAGAGCTAGAAATGTGCCAGGGGATTCCAATTCAATCCCGATCAAGCTGGCATGTACCAAATGCCATCTTACTAGTCAAAATGATCAGTTTAAGTTCATAATTGAACATAATGATAGGATTGAGTGTCAAAGGGATCACATAAACAAGACTAGTGTCTGCTAATGATAACTGATAGAATTAAAAAGTAGAGAACAGAGCCAGTGCCATGGCTCAATAGGCTAATCCTCCGCCTTGTGGCGCCGGCACACCGGGTTCTAGTCCCGGTCAGGGCACCAGATTCTGTCCCGGTTGCCCCTCTTCCAGGCCAGCTCTCTGCTGTGGCCCGGGAGTGCAGTGGAGGATGGCCCAGGTGCTTGGACTCTGTACCCACCTGGGAGACCAGGAGAAACACCTGGCTCCTGCCTTCGGATCAGCGCGGTGCACCAGCTGCAGCGCGCCGGCCGCGGTGGCCATTGGAGGGTGAACCAACGGCAAAAGGAAGACCGGCACTAGAACCTAGTGTGCTGGTGCCGCAAGGCAGAGGATTAGCCTAGTGAGCCGCGGCACCAGCCAGAGGCTGAGGATTTTTAAGAGGATGGGTCTTCCCTTCCCTTGCCCCTCTCCTTCTCCTCCTCCCAAACAAAGTACTTTTTGGATATAAATACAAAAAATTCTTTTCTGAGTTTTCCCCCTGAAGTTATCAGACAGGGGTAGCCTGCCTGGCGCTGCTCCACCTTAGAGGAAGGATGGTTATTGGGTAGAATGGGCAGGGCCTTTGAAGTGCAGACACTGGGCTGCACCTGGACAGTTATCTGGATGACTCTGAGATGTGGATGCTGGACCTAGAGGTCAACTCCTTAGGCCTTTGTCACACACACATAAGCTCATTTCTGACTTCCTACCTAACATTCCTTCCCTCAAGAGGAATACTCATAATTCTTTTTGGAATAAATGGTTGGCGTTCCATCTTCTGTAGCTTCTTCAATGCTGACATATGGGCGTCAAGACGGATATAGGTATTTCCTCTTGCTATCTGTCCTATGGTGTGCGACAGTGGCCTTGGAAAGACTGTCCTGCTCGGTCCAGAGGACTGTTCAGGTCATCCAATGGAATGGGCTGGAAGCCTTGTCTGACAACCATTTGAAGTTTGACAGTCTTTATTCTGTAAGAGACAAAACGAACAAGGGCATTAAAAACACATGGTCCAAAGAGAAGCAGCAAGATTACAGAAGTTATAGGGCCAAGGAGAGGAAATAGCCAGGATTTCCATGACCAGATGTCAGGCCAGAAATCCCAGCCCTGGTTGGCCTGGTCCTGGAGCTGTTTGGCTTTGTCCAGGAAAGTACGAATTTGGGTTTGTACCTATCCAGTCTGATTGACCCAGAAACAACATTCTTCCTGGAACATGGCACAGATAACTCCCTGAGCAGCAGTTAGCATGTCCAATATTTCTTTCTTTCATAACCTTTTGTGACTTACACATACCATCTTCAATTTACTTGAAACATTCTATCAGTTCCATTCCAGTCTAGAGTAAACTAGTCATCAGGATGAAGTCATTCTTACAAGCCATATCCTTTCTTTATTTAAAAGAACTCTTTCCTTCTTAGCCTTCCTTACCAAGAACACTCTTTCCTTCTTAACCTTTGTTACTTGTGATGTTTTGCATAGAGTCTGGTTGGCTCTTTCTACCTTACTGGAAGACTGAGGTCTCCATGCAGAGTGAAGGTACTGGGTTATTCCTAGGGCCTTACAAATCCCTTATGTAATCTGGGAGATAAGGGAAAGACAATTGTAGCTTTGTAAAGATTTTGGGAGAGCTAAGCATGGAATAACTTCCTTCAGGAGAATTTTGGCCACTTCCTGAGCTCTTTCAGTTCTGATTGGGAAGGCTTCTACCCATCCAGTAAAGGTGTCTATAAGTACAAGCAGGTACCTATAGCCTTGACAGAGTAAAATCTATTTGCCAGCCTTCTCCAGGGTAAGTTCCCTTTTGCTGCATAGGTTTAATTAAAGGTGGAGGTCAAGACCCCTGGGAGTTATTTTCTCTTGTCCTTACCTAGTTCTAGAGCTCTGGTTAAGGTGATCAGTTCTGCTAACTGAGCAGAAGTTCCTGGGGGCGGAGCACGCTTCAACAACGTGCCATGCTGTAACTATTGCATACCCTGAGAAGCAGGTTCCATCCCTGACAAAGCTGCTTCTGTCTATGAACCAAACTTCATCTGCGTTAGTCAGGGGGCTGTCTTTTGGGTCCCTTCTGCTGGCATAGGCCAAGTCTATGGTACAGGAGTGGAGGGGACCACTTTCCCCTGGAACTGGCATTAAGGTAGCTGGATTTAAAGTGGAGCAATGCCTTATTTTTACCTGAGGTTTTCCAGTAGGAGGACCTGATATTTTAGTATTCTACTATCTGTGAGCCAGTGAGAGCCCTTTTGCTCTAATAGAGAATTTATTTGGTGTGAGGTATAAAGGGCAATATCTTGTCCCAATGTAATTTTAGATGCCTCCTCTGTCAGCAAGGCAGCTGCTGCTATTATCCTTAGGCAGTGAGGCCATCCTTGTGCAACCATGTCTAAGGTTTTAGAAAAGTAGCCTAACAGGTCCCAGATCCTGAGTGAACACTCCTGAGGTGACTCCCTGCCTCTCAGTGACATACAGCTGGTAGGATATCTCTGGGTTTGGCAGTCCCAGCGCAGGGGCTTTAGTCATAGTATCCTTTAGCTGAGCAAAGGCTGTGGTTTGCTGTTTCTCCCAAAGGAGGTGACTTTGCTTTGGCACCCTCTTGAGAGCCTGGTTTAGGAACTGTGCTATTTCCCTGTATCTAGGGAAATCAGTAGTCACCCTGTTGACTCATTACATGGCTGGACTAGGAGGAGAGCTGAATAGGAGGCTGGTACAAATAGGCAACTTATGTTTCACTGACCCTAGGCCATCCCCTCAATAGCAGTGGTTAAAGTTGGAAGCTGGGCAGAGGCTGGGCAGAGCCAAAGGCTTTTTAGCTCAGGGCCACAGGGTCTGCACTTCTGAATCAGGAGTCCTTCGACACCCAGGACAGTTCCGTGTCCAGTGGTCTTGCCCTTGGCAGAGCTGACAGAAGCAGGTTTCTGTCACAACAGCTACTTGCCCAATGCCCTGGCTCCTTATATCAGAAACAGGTGCCATTTGGGCTAGAATTGCCTTGTTGGGTCTCCTTGATAGCAGATCACCGTGAAAAGCAGCCATTTATTGGCCTGTTGCCTATCCTTACATTGCTCCTGCTGCTAGCTTGCTCCTCATTCTCCTGGTCTCTAATAAAGTAGACCATGGAGGCAACCTCTATGATGTCTGTCAAGGGGGTGCTCAACCCAGCCCTGATTTTTGAAGATTTCTTTAATATCATCAGGGTGACATAGAAAACTAAGGTCATGACAAATTTTGACACTTAGTATTTTCTTGTGAGTTAAAACCGTGCCATGAGGAGAACTATGACCTTTAGGTAAGATCAACTATGGTGACCTCTTTATATATTTTGAGGTCATCAGTACGACTTCCTATCTTCCCCTCAATTTGGTTTAAAAGGGGAGTTCTGCCCATTTACCATGTATACCAAAAAAATCAATCTAGCTATAACATTTTGTAGTTTAACCTCTCAATTTTTGTTGGCTATGCTGTTTGGTCCTCTCTTCTGTGGCAAGGCATTATTACATAAAAGGTTAGTCATCCCTTATATAAGGTCTGGGGATCAAACTGTACATCACAGTGGAGAGTCCTGCAGAGCAGTAGTAACTTCCCTTCTGGAACAGAAAAGAGGAGAAATGAGGCAGCAAGTTGTGTCTCTCTAGTTGCTTAGCCTGACTTCCTGGGCTTTCAGATGTAACTGGCATTCAACCAGTGCCTACTGTGTAGCCTGACTTAGAGGAGAAGTTGTGGCAGATGTCTCTGCCATCCTTTGGCTTCCAGATATTTACTGTGTAGCCAGTGGGTTATGGGCCTGGGTTTCCAGGTTTAACTAGTCTTACAGTGTAAGTGTAACCCATAAATTTAGGTTTTTAGGTTTCCAGGTATTCACTGTGTAGCCTGTGGACACTAGAGCTTTCTTGGGCTCCTGGAACCCAGTTCTCTAGTATCTGCTGCATAACCATCTCCAATCATCTCCAAGTCTCTTTTGGAACACTTTCTCCCTTTTGGCTAGACCTCCGTTTGATCCACATTTGAACTAGCAATACATTTGAATTAGCAATGCCTGAGTTATTCAGCATTAGCTGGATGGAGACTTTTTCAGTCCCTCTTTAAAGAATTTGGCTTCTTAGAGACTGGAGCAGCTAAAAAGAAGTATGTTTATAACTGAAGTTTAGCATCATTTTACATCTTAGCAGTGCTTTTAATCTAAATAGCCTGACTGGTTATTATCTCTGCAAGATGAGAGATATATCTTTTGACATCTCCAGGGGGCCCTCTGGGGATATCACAAGTGCAGAGAATTTAAAATTTTGATTTTTAGAAAGTCTGTTAAAGGTGCCAAGAGAACTTAGAGTATCTGGTCAAAACAGAATTCCTTAACATCCTGAAATGATAGCCGTTCATTTATTCAAGGAAATTTTAACACTTTTAGACCAGATATAGTCATAATGATATTTAAAATAACTTAAACTTTTTAAGACTTAATGCTTTTCATCAATTTGAATTTAGCAGAGACAGTAGAGTACACAATAGGTTACTTTGGCAGAACATGAATTCTATGTCTCTTGTTGTTGAATAAACCAGAAATAAAAAAAAAAAACTTGAACATAAGAGCACATGAAATCATCACATAACTCAGAATTATTTAACAGAGTCAAAAAGAGCTTACAGGACCTAACTCTAGAAATGGCAGTGTAACCAATTAAGCAGACACTGTAAAAAAAGAGACGTTGCAGTTTTTGCAAAAACAGATTTTAAGATTTACGATGGAGACCATTTCCAGATATTTACTAACATACTAATACGCATTTTTTAAAAACCCCATTGTTGTAACAGAAGATCAGCCTTCAACTTTAGGTCATTGTAATTTTGGCATTAACACTCAACTTATATAAAACTCTGTAAACAATATTTTAAAATCATAAACTTTTTTTTAAACTTTTTGTGACTTGCTCTGAAACTTACATCCATAGTTACTTTTACATAGTCTTGAATTATCATGTATGGACAACCTATGAGAATACATGCTAACAAACTCAAACAGTCTTATTGAATTTGAGATATCAAAAGTACACGTAATACAGTTTCTGAAGTTTTACTTAGCACCAATGACTAGATGACTTAAGACACTGAGTTATTAATGAATACCACACCATTATCTGAATTATTTTTTAAAATCAAAATTATTTTCATGCTTTTAAGTAACTGATAAGGATAACACTTCCTAAGCAGCAAACACGGACACTAGTGCATGTTTACAACTTTGAAAAGATCTTCATCTTTAAAAGACACAAGTTTAAAGCATATCAAAGAAACATAAAACTGAGCGAGTCAACTAAGCAAACCAAAGGGCGTTTGGATTAACCCAATTTTCTGAACCAATCTGTATTGGCTTACTTTAGTTAATAACATAAAGGCTTGCATACACAGAATTTAATCTCATTTTTATAAGACCACTCTAGCTGGAAAGCAATAACATGAATGCAACGTAGGTCTGACATCATTTACAACATTTTAATGCACTTTACATAATCTGAATTGACTCAAACCACTGTTACTTTAACAAATTTACAGTCTCATCCTTTGAGAGTTCCAGGGATCCAACTGGAAGCCTCAAAGTTGGAAGACTTGGTTTAGAACTTAAACTGTCAGAGAGTCAAACCGTTTAGCCAAAAATTAGTAAGTTTAACCTAAGCATCTTAACCAAAGCTGTGGGCTAGATCTGATCAGAGTTAAGGTAATCACTCAAACCGTAAAAGCAGACAACATGAACAACTTGGTGTTGTAGTTCTCCCAATCAAGACTCGGTACTGGCAATAGAAAACATGAAACCTCCAAGACACATGAAAACTCTCAGCTAAGTTAACTACAGCAGCACAGAAAAGAGCTGATCATCAGTGTATGAGCCCATTGCTTAGGACAGGGAAACACATCTCAAAACAAAGCGGCAGAGAATGAGAGACTTCTGTGGGGCTGAAGGAAAATTTCCATTAACTGCAAAGAGAAAAGCCCATCCATCAGGTTGGAAAGGGTTAATGGATTAAGGTTTCTTCCTCCCTTGGGTGGGGGAACCTGTAAGGCCAGCAGTAGCCAGAGGCATTTCCTCTCCCCCCCTCTCCTAGAGAGAAGGGGTATTGAATTGGAAATGGAGAGGAAAAAGCAGCCCGGGGAACACTCTCCCAAGAGATATCTGGCTGTGCCTGCATGGGTGCCACAGGCCACGTTGACTGGAAGAGAGTGCAGAGAAAGGCCATGGTGCCCTACTTAGAGGGAAGACTGCGCATGCCCGGGCCTAACAGGACTGGCCATGGGGTTGGGTAGGTACGCTGTTTCACCAAGAGTGCTGGGAACCTCCTATAGCAAATCCTTTATAACACAACAGAAGTTCGCATTGCCTAGTCTAATTAAAACAGCCACCAAGGTGAGATCTTAATCTATTCAACTCAATATTTCAACCAAAGCCAGATCCAATCTGGGCTACTGCAACCACTCAATCAATTAAAAACAGATAGTTAACTTTAGCTCCTTTTTAGATTTGGTTTTAGGCAATCAAAGCTTAGCAACAGTAATAGTGCACAAAAGAACTTTTCAAGATGCACCAGTGCTACCATAAGCTGCAAAGACAGAAAAACATTTATCGGGTTGGAAAGGGTTATTGGGTCAAGACTTTTCCCTTCCTTAGGTGGAGGGACCTGTGGAATTTCCCTCTCCTTTCCTGGAGGCCAGCAGTATAGGAATGGAGATGAGGAGAAACAAAGACAGGGGGGAGACTGGGAGGAGGAAGAGGGAAAGTGACAGAGGAAAAGACGTGAGTGAGTGAGTGTCCTCATCTTCCTTCAAAAGTCTCCGACTGTGCCCGTCTGGCATCTCAACTGGAGGAGAGTATAAGGAAAGGCCCTGATGTCTGTGGGCTGAGTGGGTGTTCAAATTCTCCTATCGCTCATGATTGCCCACTACCTAGTTGTCTGAGTTTCCCTGGAAGGCCAATATCAGCCTCAATTCAAAGCTAAGCCCTGCTCGAGTAGCAGCAGTAGGCAGCATAACCAGGCGTCTGTCCAAGAGAGAGGCAAGGTCCTTGGGTCGCAGTCTGGCCACCAGGAAGCCAAAGCGAGCTCAGGGGGTCTCCAGGGTCTCAGCCAACTGCTCTTCCTAGTTGGCTTCCTGTTCCTTACAATCCCTCTGGAGTTTCAGCCGTAGCTAAGCCGTGGCCGGGGAAATACACGTTCTCGGAGAGCTGTGGGGTGCTAGATGATTGACAGTCACTCCCACAGATCCAGCCCTGCTTGAGGGAAGGAATACACACCTTCGATGTCTTCTCTCTCTCTCTCTCTTTTTTTTTTTTTTTTTTTTTTGACAGGCAGAGTGGACAGTGAGAGAGAGAGACAGAGAGAAAGGTCTTCCTTTGCCGTTGGTTCACCCTCCAATGGCCGCCGCGGCCGGCGCACCGCGCTGATCTGAAGCCAGGAGCCAGGTGCTTCTCCTGTTCTCCCATGCAGGTGCAGGGCCCAAACACCTGGGCCATCCGCCACTGCCTTCCTGGGCCACAGCAGAGAGCTGCACTGGAAGAGAGGCAACTGGGACAGAATCCGGCGCCCTGACCGGAACTAGAACCTGGGGTGCCGGTGCCACAGGTAGAGAATTAGCCTATTGAGCCGCGACGCTAGCCGTGGATATCTTCTTAAAATCCCGTCATGGTTGCCAAAATGTTACCGGAGAAAGCAAGTGTTCTTGTCTTCGCGCAAGAAAGAATTCAGACATGAGACAGAGAGTAGTGGAAAGCAACATAGCAAGGTTTATTAGGGTAGGGACATCCGTAAAAATGGGTGGGCACTTCTCCAGACAGGACCTGAGAGAGAGTGCCCAGTCGTTCAGACTGGGGGAGAGCGAGGTTACAGGGTTGAGTGGAGAGAATACACCTGGGCAGGCCAGGCAGGCAGCTCAGCAGAGAGGCAGAGGGCTGAGTGCCTCTACTCTTCCTTAATTCAAATGAATACCATTATTTCCACAACGTAAATGAGTAAATGTTTTTACGTACTAAAACTTAGCTCAGGGCTCTATTGGTTTGTCACTCTGAGCACTATTTTCATACATGTGTAATTTCATATTATACATTTTGAATTATGAGGAATTATTTTATTAGAAAATTTGAATGATAAATATTTGTAATTTGTAAATATAAGTATCTGTGGGTTAATTGACAGTTTTAAACATTGAAATTTTCACCAATAAAATGATGCATCAACTTTTTTCTAAAAAAAATGATTGAATATGTATTACTACTTAGAATAAAGCTATAATTTTTTAAGTAAAAAGAGGACTCACATTAAATAAGTGATGGTTTAGTTGATATGTAAAAATCTATGAAATAAGCTCCTAATTGACCAAGCTTTTAAAAACTGTTTTATGGGGGTTGCCATCTTGGCACAATGGGGTAAGCCATTGCCTGTGATGCCAGCACCCTATCTGAGCGCTGGTTGAAGTTCCATCTGCTCAACTTCTAATCCAGCTCTGTGCAACTGTGTCTGGAAAGCAGCAGAAGATGGCCCAAGTATTTGGGCTCCTGCACCTATGTGGGAGACTTGAATGAAACTCCTGGCTCCCAGCTTTGATCTTGCCCAGTCCTGGGTGTAGCGTCCATTTGGGAAGTGAATCAACAGATGGAAGATCTCTCTCTTCTGTTTCTCTCTGTAACTCTGCCTTTCAAATAGATAAATCTATGAGTCTGTCCTTTGGAGACGAATAAAGTGGAAAAGGGTTCAGGAAGCAAGCAATAGCTATCATTAAATATTTCCATGACTACTTCAACAGAATATGACTTATATTAATGGGAAGAAAATACACAGGGCATCCAACTCAGAAACTTTGTGAGGATAATGTGTTTATGCTATTAATTCATTTTCCACATTTACCAGGGACAATAAAAGCAAATAACTTTATCAGCCAGTGAATGAAACCCCTGTAAAAATATAAAATTTAAAAAATCAGATTTGGGACTTATTTGATTGTATTATTCATGTTCTGTCAGCTGGGAAAATGTTAAGAATTGGCACAACTCTTGGCCATGTAAGGTAAATCTCCTAAAATAGTTTTATTGACTCAAGAAAACACTGTTTATCAAAGTGGGTTGTCCATAACACAGTAATGTATCCCCATTTTTGATAACTTAGTATATGCTTTCTTGTATTGTTAAACTGATGTAGGTAAACTCCATTGGTTAAAAATATGGGGCAGCAAATAACAACAACAACAAAAAAAAACCAACAGATGCTATAAACAGAACTACATTCATTTTATCTAATAAGAAATCTGGAAGCAAGAGGTAAAAGCTAGTTCAAAAGTGCAATTAAATCATCAAACTTAGGGTGAGTATTGTGGCTCAGTGGGTTAAGCCACCACTTGGATACCAACAACTTGTACTGGAGTGCCAGTTTGAGCCCCTGCTACTCGAGTTCCAATTCAGCTCCTTGCTAATGCACCAAAGATGCAGCATCACTTGATGATTCTCTGTAACACACATGGGAAACCACGATGGAGTTCCTGGCTCCTGGCTTTAGCCTGGTCATAGTCTGGCTATTGTGGCCATTTATGGCTATCAGGGGATAGACAATTTCCCCACCCCCCAAAACCCCACTCCCTGTCTCTGTCACTCTGCCTTTCAAGTAAATAAATAAGTCATTTTTTAAAGTAACCTAGACTGTTTCTCTTTCTCATGTTCTGACACATTGGATTTTTTTTGTGTTTTGGTTTGTTTTGTTCAGGTTTTGCTCTGTCTTTGGCTTATTGCCTCCTAACTGCAAGCTCTTCATAGATAAAATTGTAAGATATCTTAATTGCATTCAGAATTAGAAAAAAGGAGGGTGGAGAATGATTTGCTGAACCTGAGTTTATGCATTCTTATCAGAAAGTAGAAGCTTTGAGGGAAACATCTTCAAAGAATTCCCCTCATGTTTCATGGACTATAAAAATTGTATGTGGTAGATAAAAAAGCAGAGACAGTTAATAGTTTACATTAGACATTATTTACAGTTGAGTGTTGGATGCATTGCTTTTACACATGCACACACATACATGCACATTGTCTGTAGTTTTTTTTTTAAATATTTATTTTACTTGAAAGTCAGAATTACATAGAGAAAGGAGAGGCAGAGAGAGAGAGAGAGAGAGAGAGAGAGAGAGTTCTTCCAATTGCTGGTTCACTCCCTAATTGGATGCAATGGCCAGAGCTGCGCAGATCTGAAGCCAGGAGCCAGAAGCTTCTTCTGGATCTCCCACATGGATGCAGGAGCACAAGGACGTGGGCCATCTTCTACTGCTTTCCCAGGCCATAGCAGAGAGCTGGATCGGAAATGAAGCAGCTGGGTCTTGAACCGGTGCTCATATGGGATGCCAGCAACTGCAGGCAATGGCTTTACCTGCTATGCCACAGCGCCAGCCCCCGTCTGTAGTTTTCATAGCAGAAAAGAAGAACAGTGTTAAATGCGAATCTTACCTGGTTTATGTTTTTCTTTTAAAGGATTCCATTTAGTCCTATTTCTCTCTGCTTCTGGCATCTCTTAAATCCTTCAAATATTTGCTATTCATTTATTTTGTTCAGAAACCCTACTTATTTCAACAGAAGACTAGGTCTGATATAAGCCACTCCATCCCTACCAGAGGTGGTTCTTCAATTTGTTTATAGGTATGGTAATGGTGTTGTAGGTATGCCAAAAAGAGAAGGGTATTCCTCAATTTAGCTTTGCATTGGCAATACATATATGTGGATAGGATTCACTTCAAAATATTAAAAAGTGGTGGAACTAGATGAAAGAATCCATATGAGAAGACTTGATACAGTTTTCTAGTTCTCAATTTGGGGTGACGGATATTTAAGGGTTAATTATATATCCTGCTCTTAGGGACAACACCAAAATTCTCCACAAAAATTAAAATATTTCTTTAAAATTTCTTCCTACCATGTGAAGGTTTTCTCAAGGGATAATTTAAGGAATAATCCTAGGAACAAACAGAGCAGGAACGGGGCAGTTATTTACCCAAGGAAGTCATCCACACAGCCGGTATTTCTAATATTTAAAGAAAATCCACATACTTACACATTCATATGTGCACTCAAACACAGAGACTCACATAAAGCCTCCACAACATCTGTATACAAGATATATTTCTTCTTTTTTTACTGTATGCTGAAATATTATTATAAAATTTCTTAAAATGTATACATAGATGAGGGGATCTTTAGAACTTCATAGAAAATGTGCACTAGGAAAAAGCTATCTATTTATTTCACAATTTTCTGCAACAAAATGAACATATTCATTAATTCCATTGTTCCATAAACCCCTGGTAAATATTATATCCCCTGTTAAACATTTATAATTTTTGTGCAATGGCATAAAACTATTCTTCATGAGATAATATTCAAAAAGGAAAAAAAAAAACGCAAATCGAAATGTATGATATCAATAATTTTAGATTTTCTATATGACAAAGCATTTATAATAAAATCATGTTGATTGTTCTTTAATACTCAAAACAATTTGAAACAACTCTAGATAGTTTAAACATTGTCATGAAAGTTATATTATGTTTTGTTATTTAATTGTATTTTTGCCTTTTCAAGATCTTGGAATTTAAAAAATTTTTTAAATGTTATAATGAACTGACAAACTGAAGGTAGATACATTTCATTTTATTCTACTATGTTGAAAATTTTCTAACAAATAGGTTTTTAAACTCTAAAATGAAATCAAAGTAGTATGCATGGCACAAGTAAAATCTAAAGTATGCAATGTTAACTAAAGAAGAAAAAAATAGTTTGGTCAAAATACCTGATTTTTAAAAGATTTATTTATTTATTTGAAAGCTAGAGTAACGAGAGAAAGAGAAAGAAAGTGAGAAAGAGAGAGAGAGAGAAGCTTCCATCCACTGGTTTACTCTCCGTATGGCCACAACATCTGAGGCTGGGCCAGGCTAAAACCAGGAGCCTAGAATCCCATCGGGGTGTCCCATATGCGCGACAAGGGCACAAGTACTTGACCCATCATTTGCTGCTTTCCCAGGTGCATTAGCAGGAAGCTAGATTGGAAGCAGAACAGCCAGGACTCAAAAAGGCACTCTGATATGGGGTGCTGGCATTTCAAGAGGCAGCTTCACATACTGCTCCACACATTGACCACACAATAACTGAATTTGGGGAGGCTTGCATTTGGTACAGTGGTTAAGGCACTGTTTGAGAGTCCCACATCCCATATTGGTGCGCCTGGGTTTGAGTGCCGTCTGTATTCCCAGTTCTAGTTTCCTGTTACTGCACATCCAGGAAGGTAGCAGTTATAGCTCAAGTGGTGGATTCCTACCAACCACATGGGTGGCCTGGATTAAGTCCCTGGCTCTTGGGCATTTGTAGTATGAACCAGTAGGTGGGAGATATCTGCCCCCCCCCCAAAATAAATAAATAAATGTTTTAGATAACTGATCATCAGCTCAAAGATAAATCAGGATCATAGATTGGTAGGTTATTTTTAAGTAAAATACTTTTTTTAAGTATTCTTTACTTGAAACAGCCGATTTGCGTTTACAATCAGAAGAGATTTGGGGGAAAATATGATGTAACTCTGAAGTTTGAAGAAAAATGGATACAACCAAGGCTAAGAAAGTCACGAACTATCACAGGATCTAGAGAATCAGAACTGATAACCTGGCTGACTGAGAAGAAGACTTGGATTGACAGTTTCACCAGTCTTTTTTAAATGGATTTTTAAATTTATTAATACAAAGATAGCAGGTGTCATGTATTTCACACACAGTTTCAAATGCCCACAAAAGCCGGGACTGGCCAAAAGCAGGAGCAAAGTACTCCATCCAGATCCCCCACATGAGTGGCAAGGACCTAAGGGCTTGGGCCATCATCTACTTTATCACCAAATGCATTGGCAGTAACCTGCCCCTTGGGCTGCCTGCCCTCAGCCTTCCTTCCTTTAAATTTTGCTATAACGTACTGTCAATTTACTTTATAGTGACAGGCTTACAGCTCCTCTAAATAAAGAGTTCTATAAATAAAATGCAAAAAGACCACTATTCTGAGGAATACAAATAAGAGTTGTAAGCAATAATCAAATCAGAAGACTTCAACATGTTTTAACTTGTTATATGCTCAATTGTCATTTGTTTTCAATTTCTGTGCATTTGTGATCATCCAATAAAAAATACTTGACCAGAACAAAATCCTGAGACATTTCTCATGTGTTTTCTCATATTTATTTCATAGTTTCAGTCTTATGTTTCAGAGATTGATATATTTTAGTCCATTATTTAAAAGATTTTTTGAAGATTTAATTATTTTGTATTTGAAAGGCAGATTTACAGAGAGGGAGAGAAGGAGAGAGAGAGAGAGAGAGAGAGAGAGAGAGAGAGAAAGAGAGAAAGAGAAATCTTCCATCTGCTGGTTCACTCTCAACTGGCAGCAATGGCCAGAGGTGGGCCAGACCAAAGCTAGGAGCCAGAAACTTCATCCAAGTCTCCCAATTGGGTGCAGGGACTCAAGTACTTGAACCATTTTCCATTGCTTTCCCAGGAACAGTATCAGGGAGCTGGATCAGAAATGGAGCAGCTGGCAGTCCAACCACTGCCCATATGGATGTCAGTGCTACAAACAGTGGCTTAACCCCTGTATGCCACAGTGCTGGCCCCTCTTTTTAGTTAATTTTTACAAATGGTAAGATATAGGGGGTCTTTTTCCTTCTTCTATGTATGGATATCAGGTAATTGTAACCCCATTTATTTAAAGCAATTTCCTTTATGTTCTTATGGTATTTGCTGAAAATCATTTGGCTATAAATTCCTGCGGCTGAATTTATGGGTTCTCCATTTTGCTACACTGGTCTTTGTGTCTGTTGTTATGCCAGAATCATGTTATTTTGTTTACTGGCGCTATTTGGTTTATGTTAAAGTCAGATTACAGTGCTTCAAGTTTCTCTTTTTGCTCAGGATTTCTTTGATCCTTTAGGGCTTTGGTGTCTCCATATGAATTTTGGATAGGAATTGTATCAAATCTGAAGATTATTTTGAGTGATATGTACATTTACCAATATTAATAATATTAATTCTTCCAATTCATAAACATGAGAGTTGCCTTTCCAATTTTTAAAAAGATGTGTTTATTTAGAAGGCAGAAAGAGAGAAAGAGAATCTTTTATCTGCTGAATTACTCCCCAGCTAGCCATAACAGCCAAGTCAAGTCCAGGACAAACCCGAGACAGGAACTCCATCCTGGTCTCCTATGTGGGTAGCAGGGTCCAAGATCTGAGGCCATTGTTGGCAGCCTTCCCAGGCAAATCATCAGGAAACTGGGTTGGAAGCAAGAACAGCCCAAACTCAAACCAGTACTCTGATACAGAATGCAGGTGCTGCAAGCAGTGGCTTAGCCCACTGCAATACAATACCAGCCTCTGTCTTTCCAATTTTTGTGTCATTGATTTCTTTCATGAGTATTTCATAATTTTCATTGCAGAGATTATTTATTCATTGACTACATTTATTCCTAGGCATTTTGTTTTCTTTTTTTTTGTAGTTATTATGAATGGAATTATATCCTCAATTTCATTCTCATGCAATTTTGTTACTGGTTTACATAAAAACTACTGCCTTTTTTTGTTGATTTTCTATTCTGCCACCTTATGGAATTTATCAGCACTTGCAGTGTTTTGGTAGAGTGTTCAGGTTTTTCTGTACGCAGAATCCTGTAATCTACAAATAAGAATAATCTAATCTCCTTTTCAATTGGAATGCCGTTTAATTCTTTCTCTTGTTTTATTGCTCCAAAACTTTCCATACTGTATTGAAATTAAGAGTGGTGAAAGTAACATCCTTGACTGGTTCTAGATCTTAGAGGAAACTATTTTGTTTTTTTCCCATTCTATATGGTATTCAATGTGCGTTTGTCATAGGTAGTCTTGTGGGTTTGTCATAGGTAGTGCGTGAACAGGAAGCTAGATCAGAAGCAGAGTAGCAGAGACTAGAACTCGCTCTCCAATATGGGATGCAAACATCCCAAGAGGCAGCTTAAGCACTCCAAACTCATTTCTTTAAAGCTTTTCTTACATCTACAGCGATGATCATATAGTTTTTGTTCTTCATTCTTTTTTGTGAGATATTACATTTATTGATCTGCAAATGTACTATCCTTCCATCCTGGGAATAAATCCTATTTGATCATGGTGCATAATCTATTTTTTATGTCCTTTTCAATTTGATTTGCTAGTGTTTTTTTTTTTTAACTTTTATTTAATGAATATAAATTTCCAAAGTACGGCTAATGGATTACAATGGCTTCCCCCCAATATCATCTCTCCCACCCTCATCCCTCCCCTTTCCCACTCCCTCTCCTCTTCCATTCACATGAGGATTCATTTTCGATTCTCTTTATATACAGAAGATCAGCTTAGCATATATTAAGTAAAGATTTCAACAGTTTGCTCCCACACAAACATAAAGTGAAAAATAATAATGATTTTTTAAATGATGATGAAATCAGAGCAGACCTATTGTCATGTTTAATCCCAGTGAGAGTCAAGTTGGGAATTGATAATTTCTTCTTCTTCTTTTTTTTTTTTTTTTTTACAGAAGATCAGTTTAGTATACATTAAGTAAAGACTTCAACAGTTTGCACCCCCATAGAAACACAAAGTGAAATATACTGTTTGAGTACTCATTATAGCATTAAGTCTCAATGTACAGCACATTAAGGACAGAGATCCTACATGAGGAGTAAGTGCACAGTGACTCCTGTTGTTGACTTTACAAATTGACACTCCTGTTTATGGCATCGGTAATCTCCCTATGCACCAGTCATGAGTTTCCAAGGCTATGGAAGCCTTTTGAGTTCACTGACTCTTATCTTGTTTAGACAAGGTCATATTCAAAGTGGAAGTTCTCTCCTCCCTTCAGAGAAAGGTACCTCCTTCTTTGATGACCTGTTCTTTCCACTGGGATCTCACTCACAGAGATCTTTCATTTAGGGTTTTTTTTTTTTTTTTTTTTTTTTTTTTTTTTCTTGCCAGAGTGTCTTGGCTTTCCATGCCTGAAATACTCTCATGGGCTTTTCAGCCAGATCGGAATGCCTTTAGGGCTGATTCTGAGGCCAGATTTTGTATTTATGTTTGTCAAGGATATTACTATGTAGTTGTTTGTTTGTTTTTAGTTAGGTCCTCATTTGGTATTGGTGTCAGAGTACTGCTGACCTCATAGAATGAGTTTGAAATGGTTCTTTCTTTTTCAGTTCTTTGGAATAGTTGAGGGGAACTGATGTTAGAGCTTTATGGATTTGGTAGAATTTGAAGGTGAAGCCATCTGCTCCTTAGACCTTATTTTGTTGTGAGATTTTTTTAAATTATTCAATCTTGTTGCTTATTATTAGTCTGTTCATATTTTCTATATCTTATTGGTTCAATTTCAGTAATTCTCAGTTAGATGTGACCAGAAATTTATCCATTTCTTCTAGGTTTTCTAACATTCTGGAATATAGTTTCATAATAATCTATAATGAGCTTTGTATTTCTTCAGTGTCAGTAGTAATGTCTCCTTTTTCATCACTGATTTTGTTTATTTAAGTCTTCTATCTATTTTTCTTGTAAGTCTAGCTAATTGTTTATCTTTTCAAAAATCAACCTTTCATTTCATTGAGCTCTTACATTGTGTTTTTAGTTTCTATTTAATTTACTTCTGGTCTGATCATTTTTTTTCCGTCTACTAATATTGCATTACATTGCTTCCTGCTTCGTACTCCTATGATTGCATTGTTAAGCTGTTTATTTGATTTTTTTTTTTTTCTGTTTTTGATGTAGGCACTTACTGATTTCAACCCCTCCTCTTAAAATTGCTTTTTCAGGGCCGGTGCTGTGGCGCAGCAGGTTAACGCCCTGGCCTGAAGCACCGGCATCCTATATGCGCGCCGGTTCTAGTCCCGGTGGCTCCTCTTCTGATCCAGCTCTCTCTGCTATGGCCCAAGGAAAGCAGTAGAAGATTGCCCAAGCCCTTGGGCCCCTGCACCTGTGCGGGAGACCTGGAAGAAGCTCCTGGCTCCTGGCTTTGGATCTGCGCAACTGGTTGATACGGCCATCTGGGAAGTGAACCAGGGGATGGAAGAACTCTCCCTTTCTCTAAATCTCCTTCTCTCTCTGTGTAACTCTGACTTTCAAATAAATAAAAAAAATTTGCTTTTTCTATATTCCATAGGTTTGGGTATGTTATGTTTTGGCTTAGTTTTAATAAATTAATTAAATCTGCCTCTTGATTTCCCTATTAGCTCATTGAACATTCCAGATAATGTTTAATTTTTCTGTATATTTCTGTAGTTTCTGAGGTTCGTCTTGTTAATTTCTAGTTGTATTGCACCATGATCAGAGTAAACACAAACCATGATTTATTGTTTTAAAACTTTGTTGAAACTTGTTTTATTTTAAGAGATGGTTTGTTCTATCATTTTTCTAATTTGTTTTATTTATTTTTATATCCTTTGCTTCTTTCTTTTTTTCCTTTCTTTTTCATCTTTAGTGTTTAGTGGTTTTCTACATTGGTAGGATGTGAAACTCTTTTCTCTCTCTTTTATGCACTTACTATAACTTTCATGTAGCTCTATCTTTTTGTCATCAATTTAGGAATCCTTTAAGCATTTCCTGTAGAGCTGATCTCATGTGATGAGTTCTCAGTTTTTGCTTTCCTGGAAATATTTAATTTCCATTCATTATTGATGGTTAACTTTGCTTGTTATAGCATTTTGGGTTGGAAATTATTCTGTCAGGGCTTTGAATAAATCATTTCATTTTCTCCTGGACCATAGGTTTTCTGTGGAGCATTGGCTGCTAGTCTAATCTGATTTCCCTTATATATGACTTCAAACTTTTTTTGCATGGTTCTTAGAATTCTCTCTTCATATTCCACTTTGAACATGTTGACTGTAATACAGTGGATCTTCAAAAAGTTCATAAAAAATGTATGTTGTCTTTTAATTTCATTTTTCCAAGAAATTTTTAATCTTCTCTTTTCCTCACATCACAGGGTTTAGAGAAAATAATTTTTGGTTGTCTAATAGCTTACTGTACTGAATGTCCACATCTTTTCCTAAGTTTGGAAATTTTTCAGCAACTACTTCATGAAGTCAATTTTCTTTATTTTTCGCTTCCATTCTTCTGCAACACTAATAATGCAGAGATTTACTTACCTAAAGATATCCCATAAGTGTCAAGGATTTTCAAGTTCTTTTATTGTTTCTCTTGTTCATCTTTATTTTCTTTCTTTTTATTTTCTATTTATTTATATATTTTATTGTTGGACTGTGTTATTTGAAAAGACCTGTCTTTAAGCTTGAAAAATTTTTTTCTGCCTGGTCTTAACTGTTTTTTAAATCTCATTCCTTGAATTCTTAGCTCCAAGATTTTGGTTTGGTTCTTTGTTACTATATCTATTTGCTGACTTTCATATTCATATAATGAATTCTCTTCCTACTTTCATTGAATTTTCAGACTTCATTCTCTTGAATCTTATTAAGTTTTCTTAGAGTGATTTAAATTCATTATTAGGCTATTCACTAATTACCTCTTCTTTGGGAACTGTTGCTAGAGTATTTTGCTTCTTTAGAAGAATGATACTACTACGTTTCTTCATGCTTCTTGTGTCCCTCAATTTGTATTTGAGCATCTGAAAGGTAAGTTGCCTCTAGAAATTTTATATAGTGTCTTTGGTAGTATATTTTCTCCTGGTATGTGTCCTAAGTTGTTAGTTGTTAGTTGAATATGCTTCGTTAAATTTAGCTTGAAGTAGAGGCTTTAGTTTCCCTGTATTCTCTTCAATTATAATCAATGTTGACAATGTTTATGATTCTCCCAGAGGCCTAGGTTCCAGAGGTTTTTAGATTGAACTACCAACTGGGATGCTGTTCTTAGACAGTGCACCTGGCTGGTAGTTTCTGCACCTCACATTAGAGCAGGGACACTCCAAGAGGACCAGATGGGTGTGGAGCTGCACATTCAGTGATGAAGCACAGTAGCTTTCAGTATCTGAGGACTGTATAGGGACTGGACTGCACTGCTGGGCCTAGGAGGAGGCCCCGTTAGTATCCACACAGGTGGAATAATGGAATCTAGAGGCCAATCTGCTCAGGGCATTCTGCCCATCTATTGCCAACACTACAAGTGGGTGAGCAGTACAGTCTAACTGCTTCTCAGCATCTCAGTGAGCTATGCTTCTGAGAATGAGCTGCACATGCCTTCTGGAGATACAGAATGATGTACAAGGCCACCCAACTGCTTCTCACGGGCCTCAATGGAGAGAACCACTTAGGGAAATCTGCTCAGCTGCATCCCAAGCAGTTAACTTGGTGGATAGGGCATTGTGGCTGCTTCTGGCCTGTCTTGATGGGCCAAGTCACTCAAGCTTGATCATATTTGACTAAGGAAATTTGGGCAGTGCCAACTGGCTGCTTCTGGGGCAGTTGTAGGTGGGGGTGGCTGAGGCTTCCAAATCATTTTCTGAAGTCATCTGCAGGGCAAGCTGCTTAGCATGGGCTTCCCAGATGCCTCCTGGGACTGTGGGTAGATGGATAAGGCCACCTGACACCTTAACAGAGCTGGGTTGGCCATGCTGCTAAGGGAAGTTTTTCAGCTGCTTTGCAGGACCTCAGGTGAGTGGGGTCTCAAGATGGTGCCCGACAGCAGGAGCCTGAATTGAGGAGGGTACAGTGTGGGTTGAGCTCTTTCTCCAGCATGGTGCAGCAGTGTGGTAACCAGAAGTTCACACAGTGGGCTCAAGGCCTGGGAGAGCTGCAGCCTTTGCCAGCAGCAATGCCTGCATTCTCTGTGCCGTCAGTGACAACTGCAGGGGCCTCCTGCTTACCCTTTCCGCACCCAGAAAAATGCATCTTGGTTCACTTATCTGATAAATTTTGCTGTGACTTAACCCATGCCTGTTACTTGATTAGAACTCAGAATCAGGCATAATATCAGTTATAGGGGAAAGTATGGTCTCTCTTCTATATTCATGTTACAAGGCGTATTACAGCGAACAGTGGAAAACACAGATATAAGTGTGGTCTGGAGCCATGGATTCATTTATTTAGACCAAAATTAAACTTTGATTAAATTCTGTGAGAGTATTTAATACATGTTGTATAGATTTAGGTAAGATGGCAAAATGAAAAGAATAAAGGAGATTGAATTGGGATGGGTTAAGTGTCCATTGTATGCAAAATGATGCTGTCAGAAATGCAGCAACTTGGCCAGCGCCACGGCTCAATAGGCTAATCCTGGGCCTGCGGCGCCGGCACCCCAGGTTCTAGTCCCGGTCGGGGTGCCAGATTCTGTCCGGGTTGCCCCTCTTCCAGGTCAGCTCTCTGCTGTGGCCCTGGAGTGCAGTAGAGGATGGCCCAAGTCCTTAGGCCCTGCACCTGCATGGGAGACCAGGAGAAGCACCTGGCTCCTGGCTTCAGATTGGTGTGGTGCGCCGGCCGCAGAGTACCGGCTGCGGCGGCCATTGGAAGGTGAACCAATGGTAAAGGAAGACCTTTCTCTCTGTCTCTCTCTCTCTCTCACTGTCCACTCTGCCTGTCAAAATAAATTTTAAAAAAGAGAAAAAAAATGTATCAGCTGGGGGCTTAGTGGGTAAAGCCATTGCCTGCAGTGTGCTGGCATCCCATATGGGTGCTAGTTCAAGTCCTAGTTGCTCCACTTCTGATCCAGCATCTCTACTATGATCTGGGAAAGCAGAAGTTGGCCCAAGTGCTTGGGCCCCTGCACCCACGTGGGAGACCTGGAAGAAACTCCTGGCTCCTGGCTTTGGATCGACACAGCTCTGGTGGTGTGGCCAATTGGGGCGTGAACCAGCAGACAGAAGACCTCTCTCTCTGTCTCTCCTTCTCTTTCTGTGTGACTCTGACTTTCAAATAAATAAAAAAAAAAAAAAAACTTCAAAAAAAAAAAAAAAAAAAGCAATGCAAGCAATTTCTCCCAGAGATACCACGGACTCATCTTGTGAATTGGGATAACTACAAAGCTTAACTCATAGATCAAGTCATTGAACAAGTCTTGTGATAGTCCATTACATATTAAGAATTCTTAAAATCTATTCTTTTTATCTTACTTTTTAAAATAAGTAAATGTATGAAACAAACAAATAAACAAAAAAACTGTTCATCAATAGTCTAGACAGGGGCTGTTCAAAGTCATCACATCCCAAAGTGAGAATTTCATTTCTATAGATTACCTTTAGATACTTTATTAGTTACCAGTATTGAGAACATAAAGTATATATCTTTTTGGCACTGGTTTATTTCACTAAGTTTAGTGTTTTCCAGTTGCATACATTGTGTTGCAAACAACAGAATTACATTCTCTTTTGTTTCATACTATTTGTTGAATTCTTAACTTAGTGTAGGATTAATCTTGTGTGTATAAAGTTAATTGAAACTAGATCTTAGTAAAAAATAAGAATGGGAATAAGAGAGGAAGGAGGAATAAGGGTGGAAGTGTGGGTGGGATGGAGGGCAGAATGGGAAGAATCACTATGTTCCTAAATTTGTATATATGAAATGAATGAAGTTTGTATACCTTAAATAAAAGGCTTCTAAGTAAAAAAAAAATAAAATAAGGAAATGTATTACCATTTTACAAGACCAATATTTTGATTAACCTTTTGATAATAAAATGCCATTTGGACAACTGGTTAGTCACAAATATGCAGCTAATTCAACCAATACCTGTCTGAAGTTGTCTGACAGAATACTTGCTTTCAAAAGATTACCGAAGAAAACAGTGTTAAAAAACGTAGTGCTTTCTTTTTCTTTCCAGAAGAGTTTTTTGCATTTTATGTAAATGTCATTGCAGGAAGACAAAGCTTATTTTGTTCCAGCACTTCATGATCTAAATTGTGATCCATTAAAATATTGTGGAACATATATTCTGTTAGAAAAACACAGCCATTCTTGACACTTACTCCAAAGATAAGCATTTAAGTTCCATGGAACTTATCATATTTCTTCTCTTGATCTGTCATTTGATTTTGGTACAGTAGACAGCTGCTACACAGCTCTCTTAACTTCCTATCAAAGCAAATTACTGGAAAACTGGGTAACTATGGCAATAAGGGGTGGCCCCCATTGTTTTTCCAAGTCAGTCATCTCAGCAGTGTTAGTGAGTTGTGAGTGCTAACCAGTGGGGAAGTTAAAACCAGCGTACCTTTGCAAAGCTTTAGATTGTGAATCCTGGGATGGAAACACTCAAATAGAAAGGCCAGTTTCCATGGCAACAGGAGCAGCTCCTATTGTTTTAGTTTGTCACTCATCACAGCAATGTTTGCTTTGGGAGACTGTGCTAAGCATTTCTAGCCACATTTTGTGGTGGATTCAAGAGACTGAATGGCAATGATGCTATGGATACTAGGATATTTGTCTTTGGGGATAACCTAGAATAAAGTAATCTCTCTGATTCCAGTGGAAATTGTAAATAAGTAGCAGTAGAATATAAAGAAAAGTTGAGATAACTAATTCCTTTCTGGGACAACGATAGCAAAGTATGTATTTATGTGTATGTTTATCTGTTAGTGGTATGAATGGAAATGAGAGGTAAAGCAGGTTAAGGCATATTAAAACAAGAAATATAAAGAATATAAAGAAATCATTCATGATTTTCTTTTAAAATAAGAGTGGAAAGATAATAGCTTAAAGATAAACATATATTAAATATTCATATATTTAAGATAGTATTAAATACTACTTAATATTAAAGATTCTTCTTGACAGCCACCCTCCCAAATGCATATGCTGATGCTTATGCACCAATAGGGAACTACTAAGAGCTGGAGACATGAGGTGATTATCTCATGAGGAAAGACACCTTCATGAATGATATCATGAGAGAAGTGCAAGGAATCTGTTCATCTTTTAGCCCTTCTGCCATGTGAAGACACAGCGTTGGCCCCTTTGCCATAAGTGGACACAGCAACAAGGTGCCATTGTGTAAACAGGGAGCAGCCTTCAGCACACACCAAGTCTGCTAATGCTTGGTTTGAACTTTCTAAGCTCAAAACCTGTGAGACATAAATTGTTTAATAAGGGGTCCATTCTGTTGTGGGTTTTTGTTGTTGTTATAGCAAGAAAAATAGAATAAGACAGAAATTTATGACACTAAAAAGTTTTCCCAGGAAGATCATGACTCTTGATCAATGTTGATCATATATGGTGATGGAAGAATTTGCAAAAAAAACCCCTCATCTTTTCAGAGTTTAACTTGTAATCCTGGGGAGTAAAACTGTGGAAAATTTAGTTACTTTTGATTCCCATTCTTTATGGATCCCTAAACCGAAGCAAAGAAATAAATAAATAGCCTTTAAGAATTACTGAAAAGGGCACAACCAATATCATCATCTTTAGGATGTCCGTTCATTGCAGACTTGACAACCATCAGCACAATTTTCTTTTCTATAAAAATATTAAATATACAAGAAATTATAAGCTAAATATTCAGAGTTAGTATTTTTTATGATTTTGTCTTATTTCTCTTAACATCAGTTACTACAATGCGATAAGTATTGAATCAAGCACATTATCTGCATTATTTCACTTAAATATCACTACAAATGTTGGGAAAGTTAATATTAACCTTGTGTTCAGAGGGACAACAGTTAGTTGGCATGGTCCACTACTAAATTCTATGACAGATCATTCTCATTTTTTTAATCTCCCCAAATCAGAGCCATATTTTTGTGGTATCTTATTATTTCCTGTGTCTAATCGACTTGTACACTACCAATAAGTTTCTTAATAGACAGACATAATTATAAATGACTAAGTACCCTTTTCATTAGTGGACTTTGCTAAGTCATTTATGATTACATGGTTATAATACATCCTTGTGATCTCAGCAAGTATACAGTGAGCAACTATGAAGGTTCTTCTAAAAAGTTAATGCAAAATGTTATGAAAAAACTATCCATAGATTTAAGATTTATTTTTGCATCAAAAATAAATATATTTTCATTTTTTTCATGATTTCTAAAAAATATCTATTTTATTTATTGTTTTTGACAGGCATAGTTAGACAGTGAGGGAGAGACAGAGAGAAAGGTTTTCCTTCCATTGGTTCACCCCCCAAATGGCCACTATGGCTGGCACGCTGCACTGAACTGAAGCAAGGAGGCAGGTGCTTCCTCCTGGTCTCCATGCGGGTGCAGGGCCCAAGCACTTGGGCCATCTTCCACTGCACTCCCGGGCCACAGCAGAGAGCTGGACTGGAAGAGGAGCAAACAGGACAGAATCCAGCACCCCAACTGGGACTAGAACCCGGGGTGCCAGTGCCGCAGGGGGAGGATTAGCCAAGTGAACCGCAGCATCGGCCTACCTATTTAATTTTGACTCAATAATTTATGTATATTTACCATGTGAAGTTTGCATAAATGTATAGTCTACACAATGTCTAATCAGTGTTAAAATATATTAAATTACCTCAAACATTCAAAATCCTTTCTTCTAGCATTTTTAATGAAATATAAAGTGTGTCAGCAATCATCTATATTCATCCTACTGTGCAATAGAATATCAGAGTTTCTTACCCTTATCTATACATTAATCAACATTTACTCATTTCTCCCTCCTACTGTCTCCACCTTGGGTAATCATCCTTATACTCTCAACTTCCATGAGATCAACTTTTTATATTCCATATATGAGTGAGATCATGCAGTACTTGTCCTTCTGTGTTTGGCATATTTCACTTAACATAATGACCTCCTGTCCCTTCTGTGTTGCCGCAACTGACAAGATTTCATCCTTCCTCTGCTGACCTCCATGAACTCTTTTAGACACTCATATTATTTGTAGACTTGATAACAAGTCATGAATATATATGATGTGCATTGTTTTTTCAGATCATTCTTTTGGAAGTTGCAGCACAAGATATTTCAGCTGCATTTAATCTTTCTGCCTAGAAATAGAAAAGATGCAGCCAGGGTTGATGGTCCATAAAATACTGAGGAGACATCTGGAGAAGGAAGTGTAGTTCAGGCCCATATGGCAGAAACAGTTTGTTCAACCCTGGAACATTAAGTCTAACTCTCCAGGGACCTGTTCAACAGTGTGTGTGCTCCCTGTAAGTTATATGTCTTAATTCCAACTCTAAGATTAAGTAGAATATGTCTAAGAGAAAATCCATGTTTGTTATTTTTGTCTTTTATCAGATTTTGGTCTCATTAAAGTAAACAGTGCTTTTTCAATGCAAATTTCCCTTAAGTTTTTTCCCAGTTGAAATATATTCATAGTTTTTTTTAAAACTATTATTTAATAAATATAAATTTCCAAAGTACAGCTTATGGATAACAATGGCTTCCCCCCCCCATAACTTCCCTTCCACCTGCAACCCTCCCATCTCCCGCTACCTCTTCCATTCCATTCACATCAAGATTCATTTTCAATTATCTTTATATACAGAAGATCGATTTAGTATATATTAAGTAACGATTTCAACAGTTTGCACCCACATCGAAACACAAAGTGTAAAATACTGTTTGAGTACTAGTTATAGCATTCATTCACATTGGACAACACATTAAGGACAGAGATCCTACATGAAGAGTAAGTGCACAGTGACTCCTATTGTGGACTTAACAAATTGACACTATTGTTTATGGTGTCCGTAATCAACATAGGCTCTTATAACGAGCTGCCAAGAAGCCTTTTGAGTTTGCCGACTCAATCTTTTTTAGACAAGGTCATAGTCAAAGTGGAAGTTCTCTACTCCCTTCAGAGAAAGGTACCTCCTTCTTTGATGGCCCCATTCTTTCTACTGGGATCTCACTTGCACAGATCTTTCATTTAGGATTTTTTTCTTTTTTGCCAGAGTGTCTTGGCTTTCCATGCCTGAAATACTCTCATGGGCTTTTCAGCCAGATCTGAATGCCTTAAGGGCTGATTCTGAGGCCAGAGTGCTGTTTAGGACATCCACCATTCTATGAGTCTGTTGTGTATCCCACTTCCCATGTTGGATCGTTCTCTCCTTTTTTAATTCTATCCATTTGTATTAGCAGACATTAGTCTTCTTTATGTGATCACTTTGACTCTTAGACCTATCATTATGATCAATTGTGTACAGAAATTGATCACTGGGACTAGTGAGATGGCATTGGTACATGCCACCTTGATGGGATTGAATTGGAATACCCTGGCACGTTTCTAACTCTACCATTTGGGGCCAGTCAGCTTGAGCTTGTCCCAAATTGTACATCTTCTCCCTCTCTTATTCCAACTCTTATATTTAACAGAGATCACTTTTCAGTTAAATTTAAACACCTGGGAATAATGGTGTGTTAATTACAGAATTCAACCAATAGTATTAAGTAGAACAAAAAAAATACTAAAAGGGATAAAGTATTAAGTTGTACATCAACAGTCAGGACAAGGGCTGATCAAGACATTGTTTCTCATAGTGTCCATTTAACTTCAACAGATGTCCTTTTTGGTGCTCAGTCAACTGTAACCTATCAGGGAGAACATATGATATTAGTCCCTTTGGGATTGGCTTATTTCACTCAGCATGATGTTTTCCAGATTCCTCCATTTTGTAGCGAATGACTGGATTTCATTGTTTTTTTTTTTTTTTTTTTTTTTTTTTTTTTTTTTTTTTTTTTTTTTTTTACTGCTGTATAGAATTCTATAGAGTACATGTCCCATAATTTCTTTATCCAGTCTACTGTTGATGGGCATTTAGGTTGATTCCAGGTCTTAGATATTGTGAATTGAGCTGCAATAAACGTTAAGGTGCAGACCGCTTTTTTGTTGGCCAGTTTTATTTCCTTTGGGTAAATTCCAAGGAGTGGGATGGCTTGGTCGAACGGTAGGGTTATCTTCAGGTTTCTGACGAATCTCCAGACTGACTTCCATAGTGGCTTGACCAGTTTGCATTCCCACCAAGAGTGGGTTAGTGTCCTTTTTTCCCCACATCCTCGCCAGCATCTGTTGTTGGTAGATTTCTGCATGTGAGCCATTCTAACCGGGGTGAGGTGAAACCTCATTGTGGTTTTGATTTGCATTTCCCTGATTGCTAGTGATCCTGAACAGTTTTTCATGTGTCTGTTGGCCATTTGGATTTCCTCTTTTGAAAAATGTCTATTGAGGTCCTTGGCCCATCTCTTAAGTGGGTTGTTTGTTTTGATGTTGTGGAATTTCTTGATCTCTTAGTAGATTCTGATTATTAATCCTTTATCAGTTGCATAGATTGCAAGTATTTTTTCCCATTCTGTCGGTTGCCTCTTCACTTTCCTAACTGCTTCTTTTGTAGTACAGAAACTTCTCAATTTGATGTAATCCCAATTGTTAATTTTGGCTTTGACTGCCTGTGCTTCTGGAGTCTTTTCCAAGAAATCTTTGCTGGTGCCTACATCTTGCAGGGTTTCTCCAATGTTCTCTAATAATTTGATGGCGTCGGGTCATAGATTTAGATCTTTAATCAATTTGAGTGGATTTTTGTGTAAGGTCAAAGGTAGGGGTCTTGCTTCATGATTCTGCACATGGAAATGCATTTTCCTAGCACCATTTAATGAATAGACTGTCCTTGCTCCAGGAATTGGTTTTAGAATCTTGATCAAATATAAGTTGGCTACAGATGTTTGGATTGATTTCTGGTGTTTCTATTCTGTTGCATTGGTAATCCATCTGTTTCTGTACCAGTACCATGCTGTTTTGATTATAATTCCCCTGCAGTATGTCCTGATATCTGGTATTGTGATGCCTCCGGCTTTGTTTTTTTTTTTTTAACTTTTATTTAGCAAATATAAATTTTCAAAGTGCAGTTTATGGATTACAATGGCTTCCCCCCAATAACTTCTCTCCCAATCGCACCCCTCCCATCTCCCGCTACCTCTTCCATTCCATTCACATCAAGATTCATTTTCAATTATCTTTATATACAGAAGATCGATTTAGTTTATATTAAGTAAAGATTTCATCAGTTTGCAACCATATCGAAACACAAAGTGTAAAATACTGTTTGAGTACTAGTTATAGCATTACTTCACATTGGACAACACATTAACGACAGATTCTACATGAAGAGTAAGTGCACAGTGACTCCTGTTGTGGACTTAACAATTTGACACTCTTGTTTATGGCATCAGTAATCTCCCTAGGCTCTAGTCATGAGTTGCCAAGGCTATGGACACCTTTTGAGTTCCCCGACTTCGATCATATTCCCACAGGGTCATAGTCAAAGTGGAAGTTCTCTCCTCCCTTCAGAGAAAGGTACCTCCTTCTTTGATGGCCCTGTTCTTTCCACTGGGATCTCACTTGCAGAGATCTTTCATTTAGGTCTTTCTTTCTTTCTTTCTATCTTTCTTTCTCTCTCTTTCTCTCTCTCTCTCTCTTTCTTTCTTTCTTTCTTTGCCAGAGTGTTTTGGCTTTCCATGCTTAAAATACTCTCATGGGCTCTTCAGCCAGATCCGAATTCCTTAAGGGCTGATTCTGAGGCCAGAGTGCTGTTTAGGACATCTGCCATTCTACGAGTCTGCTGTGTATCCCACTTCCCATGTTGGATCATTCTCTCCCTTTTTTATTCTATAGGTTAGTATTAGCAGACACCAGTCTTGTTTGTGTGATCCCTTTGGCTCTTAGACCTATCAGTGTGATCAACTGTGAACTGAAATTGATCACTTGGACTAGTGAGATGGCATTGTTACACGCCACCTTGATGGGATTGAATTGGAATACCCTGGCACGTTTCTAACTCCACCATTTGGGGCAAGTCAGCTTGAGCATGTCCCAAATTGTACATCTTCTCCCTCTCTTATTCCAACTCTTATATTTAACAGAGATCACTTTTCAGTTAAATTTAAACACCTAAGAATAATTATGTGTTAATTGCAAAGTTCAACCAATAGTATTAAGTAGAACAAAAAAAAATACTAAAAGGGATAAAGTATTAAGTTGTACATCAACAATCATGACAAGGGCTGATCAAGTCACTGTTTCTCATAGTGTCCATTTCACTTCAACAGGTTTTGTTTTGTTGTAAAAGATTGCTTTAGCTATTCAAGGTCTCCTTTGTCTCCATATGAATTTCAGCATCATTTTATCTGAATCTGAGAAGAATATCATTGGTATTTTATTTGGTATTGCATTGAATCTATAAATTGCTTTTGGGAGAAGGGACATTTTGATGATGTTGATTCTTCAATCCATGAGCATGGAAGATTTTTCCATTTTCTGGTATCCTCTTCTATTTCCTTCTTTAAGATTTTGTAATTCTCATCATAGAGATATTTAACATCCTTCATTAAGTTTATTCCAAGGTATTTGATTGTTTTTGTCCCTATTGTGAATGGGATTGATCTTAAAAGTTCTTTCTCCACCATGGCATTGCCTGTGTATACAAAGGCTGTAGATTCTTGTGTATTGATTTTATATCCTGCTACTTTGCCAAACTCTTCTATGAGTTCTAATAGTCTCTTAGTAGAGTTCTTTGGATCCCCTGAATAAAGAATCATATCATCTGCAAAGAGGGATAGTGTGACTTCTTCCTTCCCAATTTGTATCCCTTTAATTTCTTTTTCTTGCCTAATAGCTCTGGCTAGAACCTCCAGAACTATATTGAATAGCAGTGGTGAGAGTGGGCATCCCTGTCTGGTACCAGATCTCAGTGGAAATGCTTCCAACTTTTCCCCATTCAATAGGATGCTGGCTGTGGTTTTTTCATAAATTTCTTTGATTGTATTGAGGAATGTTCGTTCTATACCCAATTTGCTTAGAGCTTTCATCATGAAAGGGTGTTGTATTTTATCAAATGCTTTCTCGGCATCTATTGAGATAATCCTATGGTTTTTCTTCTGCAGTTTGTTAATGTGGTGTATCACATTGATTGTCTTGCACACATTAAACCATCCCTGCATGCCAGGGATAAATCCCACTTGGTCTGGGTGGACGATCTTTCTGATGTGTTGTTGCATTCTATTGGCCAGAATTTTAGTGAGGATTTTTGCATCTATGTTCATCAGGGATATTGGTCTGTAATTCTCTTTCAGTGCTGCATCTTTTTCCGGCTTAGGAATTAAGGTGATGCTGGCTTCATAGAAAGAATTTGGGAGGATTCCCTCTTCTTCGATTGTTCTGAATAGTTTGAGAAGAATTGGAGTTAGTTTTTCTTTAAATGTATGGTAGAATTCAGCAATGAATCCATCTGGTCCTGGGCTTTTTTTGTTGGGTGGCTGGGCCTTTATTACTGTTTCAATTTCTGTCTCAGTTATGGGTCTGTTTAGGTTTTCTTTGTCTTCCTGGTTCAATTTAGTTAGGTTGCATGTGTCCAGAAATCTATACATTTCTGATAGATTTTCCTGTTTGCTGGCATACAACTCTTTGCAGTAATTTCTGATGATTCTTTTTATTTCTGTGGTGTCTGTTGTTACTTTTCCTTTTTCATCTCTGGCTTTATTGATTTGGGTCTTTTCTTTTTTTAGTTAGTTGGGCCAATGGGGTGTCAATTTTGTTTACTTTTTCAAAAAATCAGCTCCTCATTTGGCTGATTTTTTGTAATTTTTTTTTTATTCAATCCTGTTCATTTCTTCTCTGATTTTAATTATTTCTCTTCTCCTACTAGATTTGGGTCTGGTTTGCTGTAGGTTTTCTAGATCCTTGAGGTGAATTGAAAGCTCATCTATTTGGTGCCTTTCCAATTTCTTGATGTAGGCACCTATTGATATAAACTTTCCTCTTAACACTGCTTTTGCTGTGTCCCATAAGTTTTGGTATGTTGTGCTGTTATCCTCATTTACTTCTAGAAAATTTTTGATTTCTCTTTTAATTTCTTCTATGCCCCATTGTTCATTCAGGAGCATGTTGTTCAATCTCCATGTGTTTGCGTATGCTCTAGGGATTCCTGAGTTGCTAATTTCCAACTTCATTCCTTTATGGTCTGAGAAGCTGCATGGTATGATTCTAATTCTTTTGAATTTGCTGAGACTTTATGGCCTAGTATGTGGTCAATCCTAGAGAAGGTTCCATGTACTGCTGAGAAGAATGTAAAATCTTTAGCTGTAGGATTGAAAGTTCTGTATATATCTGTTAGATCCATTTTAGCTATAGTGTCGTTTAAATCTACTGTATCCTTGTTGATCTTCTGTCCTATTGATCTGTCTATTTCTGAGAGTGGAGTATTGAAGTCCCCCAGTACTATTGTATTGGGGTCTAAGTCTCCCTTTAAGTCCGTTAACAAATCTTTTAGATAAACTGGTGCCCTGTAGTTAGGTGCATATACATTGATAATTGTTATATCTTCTTGTTGTATTGATCCCTTAATCATTATATAGTGCCCCTCTTTGTCTCTCTTAACAGTTTTTGTGGTAAAGTTTATGTTGTCCGATATTAAGATGGCTATGCCCACTCTTTTTTCATTTCTGTTGGCATGGTATATCTTTTTCCAGCCTTTCACTTTCAGTCTGTATGCATCTTTGTTGGAAAGATGTGTTTCTTGTAAGCAGCAAATAGATGGGTTTTGTTCCTTATCCCAATCAGCCAATCGGTGTCTTTTAACTGGACAGTTCAGGCCATTAACGTTCAATGTGACTAATGATAAGTGGTAACTTTGCCCTGCCATTTGCCAAAGACAAGTTCTAATATATGCTTTGAATTCCCTGTGATCTTTTGCTGTGAGGTTTCCTTCCTTTATCTTCTTTCATATTGATGACCGTGTTTCTATGTTTCTGTGTGTAACACATCTTTAAGCATCTGTTGCAGGGCTGGACGAGAGCGAAAAATTCTTTCAATTTCTGTTTGCTATGAAAAGTCTTTATTTCACCTTCATTCACAAATGATAGCTTTGCAGGATATAATATTCATTTTGATTCCTCCTTAATATTTCATTTTCACGAGAGAGATTTTCTATCTTGTCCATTAAGGATTTCTGTAGTTCAAGAATTTGTTTTTGAGAACTTCTTAATGTTCTTATCAATTTTTTGAGATCTGCTTCTTGCATTTCTTCTATGTCATCATCTTCATAATCTTGAATTGTGGTGTCTTTTTCATTTGAGGGCGTCATGGTGACTTCCTTGTTTTTATTACCTCGGGTTTTGCGTTTGTTATTTGGCATATTGGAGATATTTGGTTTCTTCACTGTGGTGCTTTTTCCTGTTATACTATGACTCTAGATTAAGTGGACTATCTGTTTTTGATGGAGCCTTAGGGCTTGAGATGGGTGTGGCCTGAGAGCTCTGTTTGGTGTGTCAAAGGTGACACTCCCAGGTTAGGCGTGGTAGATCTCTCTCTCTGTCTCTTTCTTTTTTTGATTCAAAAGGGAAGTAATTCCGCACAGCTGAACGAAGTTGGAGGTAGTTAGCAGGCAAATGATATACCCACAGGAGCCAGAGATCGGAAGCTCTTTCCCAAGGACCACACAGGGAATCTGTTCGGCCCTCAGAGTGGGCTCAAATTCTCCTTCAGCCTCCCACTGGGTTGCCAAAGTTACAGAATTGTAGCGTCTCTGGAGATTACTCACGTGAATTCCGTGAGTTCTCTCCCCCACCGTCTCTTTTTTCACAGTCTCAGTTCAGTAGCACCACAAATTTACTAGGTCCTAATCTCCTGTTAATTCGCCCCGCCCAGAGTCAGGTTTTTCTGCTAGGCTCAGGGCCGGTGCAGACCTGAGGTCGCTCTGCTTATGACGTATGTCCAAGATCGTGCCTGCTCTTTGTCTTGCTCGCCCTTGAGAGGTGAGCGGAGAGAGAGAAACCTGTGTCCGTACCAGTCACCTTTTTTATTTTTCTCTCTCTCTCTTCCAGTTAGCCTGGTGAACTTTTCCCCCCCGGGCGTCGTTCCCTCTAGTCTCCTCTCTCCACTTGCCTGCCAGTGTCTCAGGCTATTGAGGTTCGGCTCACCTCGCGTTCCAGCGCTGGTGTGTTGAGTCTGCCGCTGGTGTCCCGAACTGTGGGCTCCCACGCTCTCCACGCAGGTCCGCTGTGAATCACGCGTTCCAGAAGAGTTTCTTCTGCTGTTTCCTCCCCTACTCTTCCTTGAACCTACAGTATCTCCACTTTTATTAAACTATCTCTCCCCGGACTATCAGTGTGCTCCCTTCCTATTCCGCCATCTTGCCTCCACTCCTGTTTTTTTTGTTTGTTTGTTTTTCCTGTGTCATGGCTTTTACTTTTGGACTATACCTCTGTGAATTAGAGGGGTGTGTTCTTTCAGTGAATTCTCTGAGACATGTCCTGCATATGACCAGGGAGCTCTGTTCAGTACTCCAGGGTGAGAGGAGTGTTCAAGGTGACACCCAAATTGGGCTTGGAATGTGCAGACCAGCCGCACCAAACAGAATCTGAAAAGCGGCGTGGGAATGAAAAGAGGGACAAAGTCGCAGAGAATGGAGTCAAGACAATGAACTGATCAAGTCTCGTTTATTGCATTGTCTCAGCGATATTTATACATAAAAGCAGTGGCACATCAAGGAAGCACAAAAGGTCCACAGACATCAACACATGCAAGCAGCTTATCTGCTTTTCTGCAACATCAGCCAATTTCCACAGAATGTTTTTGACCAGCATCTTCCCTTGGCCTTGACTTGTCCAAAGGCTGCCTACAATGGAATATGTCCTTTTTTTATCATAGGAAAGTTTTAATTTGCTCTGTTGGCATAGTTCTACACTCACCTCCTCTCTTCCAGGGAGACCAATGCCTGGTTGCTAGTTCCAGTGAGTATAATATTCATTCACGTTGTTATAAGAAACACCCAAAGAATCCATGCAGTTCTCAGTGTGAGCACAGATCCAGCAACAATGATCTTCACCAGGAAATCAGGGATCTTCAAGCATGTGAGGCCCCCCACAGTGACTACCCAAAGACCCAGCCACATCCTGCACCCTCACAAGCAGCCTCAATGTTTCCACATTCCAGCCCACAAGGCTTCCACAGTCACAAGCGCCCAGCCTCTATCATTTCTCACAGCCAGCCTCAGGCTTCTCTTGGCTGGTTGCTGGGGAATGAACATGAGCTGGCATGACTGTTATATATGCCCAAAATGAGACCTGCCACCTCTTGGTGAGTTGACACCAGCGCCAGGGATAGGAGAGAGAGGAACATGCCCCCCATTTTCCCCCTCTAGGTAAGCAGGTATACTGTCACCCACAGGGTTCTAAGATGGAATCATACCAGGCTCTTCTTGCAGCTTTATCACCAGTGGCTTGGGCTGCTGAAGTCTGATCTTACCACACTCTCCAAAGCTGGTGTTGAGGCTCCCAACTGCTGAGGTCTTCAGTTGTATGTCTATACCCTCCGTGTAGATCTACAGTGTCCCTCTAATTTGCATGGACTTTCCTCTGCTGTTTTCTCCTGAACTCTTCCCTGAGATTGTACTCTTTCCACTTTTTTTTAAAACCATCTTCCCTTAGACTAGAGCAGTAAGCTCCCTCCCTGTTCCATAATGTTGGTGTCTCTCCTTTAATACCTTCCATGACATTTTGTTATTTGAGGGCATGGTGTCCTTCCTTTGCATCCCCATAGCAATCCAAACATAATCCTTTCATAGAACCAATCAGGTTGATATTTTAAGTAAACATTTTACTTGTAGATATTCATAGATATTTATGTAATCATAAGAAGAAAATACACAGAGGTCTCAGGTATCCTTGACTTAATTCTTGACAAATGATAAGATCTTACTCTAGTATAATATCATAGCCAGGATATTGATATTGATGCAAGCAATATATAGAACAACTCCATCAAAAAACAGGTATATCATATTGTCCTTTGATACCAAATCTGGTTCAACATCACATTTAAACGCTATCCCATCATCCTTGACTACTGGCAACCATTAACCTAAACTCTATTTCTACAATTTTGTCATTGCAATAATGCTATACAAAGGGATACAAAAAGTATTTAATCATCGTTCCATTTTATTAACTTATTAGTTTTAAAATGCAGAGTTACAGAGAGAGAGGAAGAGTCAGAGAGTGATCTTCCATCCATTGATTCATCCCTCAAATGGCCCCAATATCCAGGAATGGATCAAACTAAAACCAGGAAATAGGAACTTCTTTCTGGATTTCTCATGTGAGTACAGGGACCCAAGTATTTGGGCCAAGCTCTGCTGCTTTCTCAAGCACATCAGCAGGGAGCTGGATCTGAAGTGGAGCAGCCAGCACATGAGCCGGCACTCATACAGGATGCCGGCATTACAGGCAGCACCCTAACCAGCAACACCACAACACTGACCCCAGTATTTAATGTTTTAAGATTACTTTTTCAGTAAGCATAATTCCATGGAAATCATTATACAACATCCAAGTTGTTTTGTGTGGCAATAATGAGGAAATACCACATCTTGATTAACCATTCACCTTTTGAACAACATCTTGGTGTTGATGGTTTCCGTTTTTCTTTTTTACAATTAGGAATAAAACTGTGATTAAAAATTCATGGACAAACCTTGTTTGAGTATAAATTTTCTCTTTTCTGTAATAAATGGCTAAGAGTGCAGCTGCTGCATTGTATGGCAGCTTGACATTGAGGTATTTACTATTTTACATCCCTCACTAGCAAGTATGAGTGATTTAGGTTTTTTTTTTTTTTTTGCCAACATTGTTGGTTTTCATTTTAATCATTTTAACTTAAAATAAATTAGAGTCTCAGAATACAATAGGAAAAACACTAAAACAGAAATACAGTTCACAGAGAAGATTAAGAAAAATCTCCTAATCCAATCTTGGGTAGAGATTCAAGGAGATCTTCTGAGAGAAGCAGTTGAATATGATGAAGCACTAAGGAGAATACTGCCAATCAAGGAGGAAAGGTAAAGGAGAAACATAGGGAGAGGTCATATTATGCCAACCTCACATAAGCGATGGAGAAACAAGTACTGGGGAACTTTGGAAAATATAAATGGATGTCAGGCAATGGGGCCTGTATATGATTAGGGGAAGACAGGGACTTGGTCGTAAATGTAATACAAAGAACCTTGCATGCATTGTTGGGAACTGGACTTTCTGCAGAGGGTAAAAGATTGAGAGGAGAAATGATGGTCTTCTTTTGAAACACAGCTTTTCCTATTCCCACCTGGCACTTTTGTCATTTAGACAACTAATATGTGGGCAGGAAAAGACAAGCCAGTGAAGGAATTAGAGAAGAAATGGTGAAAACATAGGAGGTGAACATTTTATAGTCAGAAACCTGAAGGATCTCAAGTAAAATGGAAATCCAGTGAAGTGTTCAGAGGAAAGGTCATCAAAATACACTCATGGGTCAAATTCAGCCAACTATTTGCTGTTACAAATAATGACTGGAGCACAGCCACACCTGTTCATTTACTTACTGCTATGAGTGGTTTTTAAGCATGATGACAGAATTCAGTAGTTGAGACAGACATTATCTATCACAGGAAAAGAGTGTCCTCTGAATTTACTACTAAGCAGCCAATGGATGAATCTGTGAGAACAGTTTTAGTTGGAATCATTGGTGCTAAACATAAAGAACTGGATGAAAGGAGCAATAAAGAAAACCAGAGGCAACACTTTCTATGTATTCATCCTCCCATAACCAACACATTACCTCACATTCCAATCTCTAGCATCTCTAGTCATAGGTGAGAAAACAGAGATTCAGATAATTTGTGTAACTTGACCAAAGCCCAAACAGGTAAGCAGAAGTCAGAACTAGAACCCAATACTGTTACATCAAAACCTTTTGTTTTTGCTGTATTTTCTCCCTACACTTAAGGCTAGAGAGCCCAGAATTAAAGCCTTATGATATTGTTTAGATTCCCAGAAATTGTAGAACTAGAAGGCAAAGCATTCTTGCAAAGAAATGACATCTTGACACCTCATCTGTTATCCCTGCCACCTGTTAGAATAAAGGCATAGGATCATTTAAAAGCTATGCTCAATTAATCCAAATCATTCTCTCTCCAAATATAAAGAATTCTTGCTCCCTGGACTCTTCTAATTTACAAAAACTGCCTACTCAGAGTAAGTTTTTGTAGACATAATGGAGCTCACTTACAACAACATCTGTTCTGAAGTATTTTTCACAACAAAGAGAATGAAAAAATGCAATCTGTTAAATTAATAGCCATTAAGGGAACAATAATACCAATAACAATAGAAGGAAAAGGAACAGAAAGAGTCCTGGTAGCCCAGAACCTCATTGCAAGAAAGAGGTCTACATGAAACACCTAAAAAAAAATGGAGTCTTTTTTTCAAAATGTAATGTATTACTGTCCAAATACTCAGGAATATCTCATGTGATATGCATTTGTGCCATTTTTATCAAATTTCAACTTAATAATTTTAAGTAAGATTAGCAAGATGGAAGAATAGGGTTGATATAATGTATATCACCATTCATTAGAGACCGCTTTATAGAAGCAGTGTTCAACACTGGATGATTTCACACTTTAGGAGACATTGGGCAATTTGGAGACATATTTGAATGTTGGAACCTGGGGCATAATTATGAAAGGAACCTGGGGAAATAGGCGCTATTGTTACCTCACAGGTAAAGGCTAGGGTTGGGGCTCTACATCCCACAATGCACAGCATAGTGTTGTATAATAAAGAAATTTCTGGCCCAAATGTCAGTAGTGCTGGTTGAGAAACCCTGCATCAGATGAAGACACTGTGGCATATCAGCATTCTAGCCAAGGACATAGTCATCACCACACACTTACACGTTAATCACTCTTGGTCAATTATCATTTACAAAATAATAGAATAGACTCCTTAAACTATAGTATTGCAAAGGGTAGTCTTAATGGAAGAAATACCACTGGGTTGATTGAAAGTATAAATAATAATGTATTATATAAGTATTAGTAGATTTTTTTTAATTTATGAAATAAAGATTGAGCTTCCTCTTCAAGATGGAATTATGTACATATCTAAAGGTATGGAAATAACGCCTTGGACCAGAAGCCTGAACTGCATAAAAACAGTACAACAAAGAGGCACGTTGCCAATTTATCCAGGAAGAGAGAGATAAATGCATGATTCAAAAGTGTATTTGTTGAACAAGCTGCAGCTGTGTATAACTAATACCTAATTGCTCATCTAGAACATATTATCTATCAGGCGGAACAAAAGTAAGTAATTTGCTATGATCTACTGAGATGATTTACCAAATTACTGCATAAAAATACACTTAGCTCATATTAAAGTTATGACACCAGCCATTCAAACACCAAAGTGTTCGTAATTAATGGTGGTTTGACCCAACTTTCCTTTGTAGGTTTTAGAAAATATTTTTCAGGAAATAAATCAAAGGCAGTGTAAAATCTTCTAGTGGACATGAGAAATTGACATCAACATTTTTCTTTCAGAACCACTACAAAAATTTCAACAAAGAATGACATTCAAAAATTATAATATGGGAATGTATCAACAATAATTTTAAATATAAATAAGATGGGGCTCGCCTTGTGGTATAACAGGGTCAAGCTGTCACTTTTAACACCAGCATCCCATATGGGCACTGCTTTGCTTTCAATCCAGCTCCCTGATAATAATCTAGGAAAGCAATAGGGAATGCCGCTAGTTTTGGGGCCCCTGTATATACATGGGAGACACAGATATAAACTCTTGGCTCCTGGCTTTGGTCGGGCCAGTCCCAGCTGTTACAGTCATTTGAGGACAAAATCAGAAGATGGAAGATCTCTATCTCTCCCTCCCTCCTTTTCTCTCTGTAACTTTGTCTCTCAAATCAACAAAATAAATCTTTAAAAATAATGAATATAAACATGATTTAGAGTTCTAATGGTGGCTTACCTTTTATAAAGCAAATTGCGCTTGGTCCTCTTTGTCCATGGGTTCTGCATCTACACAATCACCAACCTTGAATTAAGCATCCACAGATTTTAGTGTCCCTGGCAGTCCTGAAACCTAACCCCCATGGATATTAGGGACGACTGCATATACACATAGAAGTATATAAATTACTTTGAACCAAAATGTAATGGTGATAGACTCTACTTTCTTGGATCTTAATAATTTTGGAGTGAATATAAACTATTTGAATGCTTGAAATAAAAAAAAAAGCCTTCTGGTAGCTAAATTTGTAATCCAGAGAGCACTATAAACTTACTCTGGTAAACTGAATAATTGCTTGGGGCTGGTGCTGTAGCATTGCGGGTAAAGCTGTCGCCTGCAGTGCCAGCATCGCATATTGGTTCCGGTTCTAGTCCCGGCTGCTCCATTCCCAGCTCAGCTGTGGCCTGGGAAAGCAGTAGAAGATGGCCCAAGTCCTTGGGCCCCTGACCCATGTGGGAGACCTGGAAGAAGCTCCTGGCTCCTGGCTCCGGATTGGCACAGCTCCAGTCGTGTGGCTACTTAGGGAGTAAATTAACAGATGGAAGATTCTCTCTCTCTCTCTCTCCCTCTCTCTCTCTCTCTCTCTCCCTCCCTCTCTCTCTCTCTCTCTCTGCCTCTCCTTCATTTCTGTGTAACTGAATTTCAAATAAATAAATAAATTAAAAATGAGTGAAACTAAAACAACTGCCGACAATGGTATCAAGTTTAAAAAAATTGAATAATTACTCTCAATTCATCATTCTTGTACTATATTAGAATTACAAACCCCCTGCTTTTGTCATATGACTTTGAATTACCTCTCACCAATTGGAAAGAGCATATTTTCAGGGCTGGCGCTGTGGCTCACTTAGTTAATCCTCCGCCTGCGGCACCGGCATCCCATATGGGCACAGGGTCCTAGTCCCAGTTGCTCCTCTTCCAGTCCAGCTCTCTGCTGTGGCCCGGGAGGGCAGTGGAGGATGGCCCAGGTGCTTGGGCCCTGCACCCACATGGGAGACCAGGAGGAAGCACCTGGCTCCTGGCTTCGGATCAGCGCAGAGCTGGCCTTGGCGGCCATTTGGGGAGTGAACCAATGGAAGGAAGACCTTTCTCTCTGTCTCTCTCTCTCTCACTGTCTATAGCTCTACCTGCCAAATAAATTTACAAAAAATTTTTAAAAAAAGAAAGAAAGAGCATATTTTCTTATCCCGCTTAGCCATATGACTTACTTTGTCCAATAGAACCTGGGTTCAAGTGACAATATCTTCCTGAAGCTATAAACTGAAGCCTTAAAGGTCCTTTCACAATTACGCTCATCCTTTTTTGCTTTTGTGCCATTTGCTATTGGAGGAACTTGCTTCAGATTAATTAATTAGACATGTGGAGCTGACCTATAGAACACCATATGTAGGAAGCCAAACAAATTTTTAGAGTTTATTTGTTAGGCAGTAAAAACTGATTATTATACTTAAAAATATGTTTCCACCATTGTTTATACCATGGATATTTGATGTTTACCTCCTTAACACATATTCCCTCATCTATCTTTATAGATCCATCACTACTTCCATGTCATTTAGAAGGTGCTAGAACAGGCTTCCTACATAAACTGAATCCTTGGGTACTCCCCAAGCCACTAAGTGATTCCAAATGGGCAATGATTCTATATAATTCATTCAGAATAAGTTTCAGAACTTTTGAAAGAGCTACAAGAGAGGAAGTTCTTTGTTTCTGCCTGGTTACTGGTAGGAGAGGAAGTTTAGGTTCCTGAAGACATTCTGTTAGCATAAAGAGAAGACTTTAATTATTTATACTTAAGCAAACAAAGTTGAAAATAGAGGTGAAAAAAGAAAGAAACAAAGGCTTGATTATCTGAGGCAGTCATTGAATCTCCCTCTGGATTTCTTCTTTGTATATATTGATAATTCCCTCTGATTCCCTAACCTAATTTGAATTTTCTGCCATTGAACATAGTTTCCTAATGGATATACCATTTCTGATTTTAAAATAAAGGTTAGGAACTAGAGAAAATATTTTAAATATAATTTTCCTTTACTTGAACTAAAGCATTCAGCCATTCTGTGATGTGCATAGGAGGAAGAATTTACTGCAGAAAAGGAACAATTATAAAAGCATATGCAAAATACATGTTTAAACCTTTTTATTTATACAAGTGAATATAATTATGACATAATTATAGTTTATCCAAATCCCAACATGAAATTAGCATTTCAAAGATATAATAGAATTATAATATTTTCCTATAGGACATAATTTTTTTTCAGTCCAGACTGAATTTATAATCTTCCAAGCTTCACATGAAATTTAAGAGATGATCTTTAAACTCTATTAAATTTCAAATGAACAAGTTTAATCCTATATTTATGAACAAAGCTCAAAAAACTCTGATGACAGAAAAATAATGTCTATTCTGATGTCAAGTAGGCATAATTCCATTTTTCCAAATAGCAGAGATGAAATGTTTTCTCTGTAATTGGGCAAAGGAAATTTATTTCTATTTGTTAATCATATTGTCAGAACTCCATGAAAATTTTTTCTTAGTAATCATCAGTAATGTGTGTACATTGCCAAAAGTGGCTAAGTATTTGGTAATTATATTATCAGAGATTAATATTTAACCTTTGGTTGCTTAGCTACTCTTATATTTTGGAAAATAGTCTCTTTTTCTGACTATAAATGTAATAAGTACTCATTTTATGCAATTTGAACAATACTAAAAGGTACAAAGGGGAAATGGAAGCCAACCACGTTCCAATCTCAAGGTATTTGTGATGGTTGGCATGTTGGACTATTTGTCTCCAGAATTTGCTTTCTATAATTACATTGTTTATACAAGTGTGTACCTTGTTTCTTTCCTTACTATATTTGAGCATTTCCTTGTTAAAAAACAAGAAAGACTTTCAATGACCTTCCATCTCATTTTAAGGAAGAGCCACAGAGCCTTACAAGTGTGGCTCAATCACTTCACGCTGCTCTCACAGGTCATCATGGACTAGGTGGCTGAAACACAGTGAACATTTGTTTCTCACAGTTCTGGGTGCTGGGAGTCTGAGATCAGAGCACCAGTGTGGTTCTGCTGAGAATCCTCTTCTGAGCTTGCAAATTGTTGTCTCTCCTGCATTCTCACATGACAGAGAGCAGAGAGGAAGACGACTGTTTTATATTTTCAAAGGAGTACCAAACTCATTCCCAGTCTTCTGTCCTCGTGACCTAATCACCTCTAAGGTGACCCACTTCTTAACACCATCACATTAGAACTTAGGACTTGAACACTCAAGTTTTGAGGGGCACCAACATTCAGTCCATCACCTTCTCTCATTATCTCTCTGTTCCACCTCCTCCCTCCCCCACAACCTGACTGGTCAGAGCAGACTTCTCACTCATCTTCCAACTTACCAGGATGGTTCTGCCTTAATCCCTTTGTACTTGCCTTTGGACTAGCTGAGTGCTTTTCTTCCTAATATGCAGAACTCATACTACTGTCTCCCCCAAGGAGACTCACCAAGATCTACCTGGTGATTATGGTTACGGTAGCTGTGTGACCTTGAGAAGCCTGTTGAATTTCTCCATACTTTGGAAAATAACTACCCAGTAGGTCTGATCTGAGAAATAAATACATCTACATTCCAAAACTCTCTTCCTTATCAGCTTTGTCAATCCTGTAGGATTGAAATTTCAGTTTTTCCATAGTTCATTTGTCATTTTGTAGCATACACTGTGAAATATTGATTATTATTGTTATTGTTTCAAATGAGTGATATTAAGTTTATTGCATACTATCATATCTTTTTTCACTAGATTATAAATTCTACCAGGTTAAGGACTTTTCACCTTGAAGAGTTCATGGAGCAAAAATGTACTCAAAACAAGTTAAGCTAATATACTCTTTACAAGGCGCTCATCATTCTAAACTTTTTAATATACTAATCATTCACATCATACAACACCCTCAGGCAATATAGGTATTATCATTATCATCTCCTTTTTACAAATAACAAACTTGAGGCATTCACATCTTAAGTAGTTTTTCCAGCTGATAATGCTAATAAGAGATGAAGGGAGGATTTGAACCCAGGCAGTGTGCTTCCTGAGGGAATACACTTGACCATCATCATGCTGTGTTGTAAGACGCATGCATTAAGTGAACAAGAACAACAAACTGAAGAAGGAACCCTATTACGGAAACAAGACTAAGCTTTTTTCATATTTCTAAACTTCTAGTGGAAAAAAAAGGAATCCTACTTCCTTTCAGACTCTGCTTTCCTAACCACAAAAATGCAGACAAGAATATAGAACACTGAGGCTTTCGTTTTTTAATCATACTTTTGCATGAGAGGAACATGAGCCACTTTCCTTCCAGCCAGGTGTCCAAGGGTGTTGGATTTTCCTTCATTCCCTACATCACCTTCTGCTGACCTCCTCCTCCACACTAATGTTTGGCACAGTAAAAGCAAATGACCTTAGCTAACCAATACATTTTCCCTTTGACTTGGACACATTATATTTTTCCTTTTAAATAATATAGTACAACTTATCAGTATGATATTAGTAACAGCAATTCCCAAATATTTTCAATTCACCAAAAAAGCTAGTTTTTTCCTAAACCATACTATAATTGCACTTTAATATGATACCCTTTATTAAGATAGGAGTTGCTTGCTGCTAACATTATACATTTGTCTGTAGATGTATTATGAAAGCCATACTTTCTAGCTTGGCTGAGCTCTGCTATAGCTTTGTTCAAGCATGTCATTTAAGAGAGAGTGGAAGCCACCTCCTTTAATCCTGGAAACAGGGTGACTAAATTACTATTCAGGTCAGATTCCAAGATGGTAGAACAGGGAGGGAAATTACTGATGTAGTTTAGGGAAAGACAGTTTAAAAAAAAGTGGAGAAGTACAATTCCAGGAGAGAGTTAGGAAGAAAACTGCAGTGGAAATTCCACGGAAGTAGAGGGATGCCGTGGATGTAAGTGGAGGGGGTGGGTGACAGATGAGCTCAGACGCAACACAGGACCCCAGCAGCGAGAGACTCAGCAAAGAGGCAAGCTTCAGAGAGTGAGGTGAGACCAGAATGCAGCAGCCCAAGCTACCAGCAACAAAGCTGCAGGCAGAGCCTGGCATGAGTCTGGCCTGGAGCACTGTGGAGGGCAGTGTACTTGCCCAACTAGAGGGAAAAACAGGGGCACCTTTCTCACCCCCAACTCCTGGACAACAGTGCTCTGCAATTAGCTGAGGATGGCACTATTTTGGACATATGTAATACCTGTGCCAGCTTGTATCTGGGTGCCCAGGAAATAGGCAAGAGGAGACATCTGACTGGGAAAATTGACAGGAGGCTAGGCACTCATGTAGGACTGTGAGGTGCCCCCACTTGCCAGCATATCACAGACTCTGCGACTTAGGCTGCCTGGGTGGAGTAAGTACAGATGGCTGGCACTGTGGGGAGCAACTCAGACTAGACTAAGTTACTCGAATTAAGACTTATTCTATGCATCTGCTCTCCCACAATATGGCGCTGAGAAGGGAGGAAACAGCTTCTACACAGCTGCCTCCAGTTCAACCAATAAGCTGCAGGAGCTGCTCCTGATTGGAGGAGAGCAGCGTACTCGGCGTGTGGGTAGCAGAGTTGGGATTGGTGGAAGAGGACTATAAAGGAGGAGAGAGACAACATGCACCAGGAACATCTATCTGAAGGAACACCTGAGCAGCCCCCAAGAGAGCCGGCCGGCGGTGTGCCGCTCCCCCGCGGAAGTGGGGAAAGTGGCAGGGGGAACCGCCCTTCCACGGAGGTGGAAGGGACAGTAGCCAACCCGGAAAGAACCAGCAGCAAACCCGGGAAGGGCCGAGCAGACGAAAGAACAGCACAGGGTCCTGTGTCATTCCTCCATGAAGAGGGGGAGCGACATAATGGTGCCGTGACTCGGATAGGAAGCCTAGGCAGGGTCTAGTGTCGTTCCTCCGTGAAGAGGGGGAGCGACATGGCACTAGCAATGTCTCTACCTCTCTGTGGATAGAACAGACTGGCAGGGCAGAGTGGATCCTTGATGCCCTGTTACTGTGGGAGCCTTGTGTGCTGGGGAACACTGTGCATGCAGGGGAGAGTGTAGAGCGTGGTTCAGTCTCTGGGCAGTCTCTGTGGGTGGCTCCACACACATGGGCTCCCTGATTGCCTAGGGAGGATCATTGCTACAAGATTCGTGCACACACAAAAGACTGCACAGATCCTCTATGTGGTCCCTGAGAGAGCGCAGATGAAAACTGCACCTACAGAGGATAGCATCTGTACATTGGACACCTTGGAAGAGAGAAGGTGAGGGTAAGAGTATTCCTACATTGTCCAGCGCTGCGGCTCAATAGGCTAATCCTCCACCTAGCGGCGCTGGCATACCGGGTTCTAGTCCTGGTCGGGGCGCCGGATTCTGTCCTGGTTGCCCCCCTTCCAGGCCAGCTCTCTGCTATGGCCCGGGAGTGCAGTGGAGGATGGCCCAAGTGCTTGGGCCCTGCACCCCATGGGAGACCAGGAGAAGCACCTGGTTCCTGCCTTTGATCAGCATGGTGCGCCGGCCGCAGCACACCGGCCATGGCGGCCATTGGAGGGTGAACCAATGGCAAAGGAAGACCTTTCTCTCTGTCTCTCTCTCTCACTGTCCACTCTGCCTGTCCAAAAAAAAAAAAAAAAAAGAGTATTCCTACAGAGCTGATCAAACTCTGCCCTCTGATAAAAAAGAGAGAGAGAGGGAGAGGATTTACCACACCCAACTTGAGTGTCACCTTGGATACTCCCCTTACTCTGCAGCACTGAGCAGAGCTCGGAGGCCACACCCAGCACACGACTCTGGATATTCACTGAAATAGAAGACACTTCACTTAGCCACAGAGGTAGTCCAAATATAAAAGCCATCAGAGGGGGAAAAAGAAACCCAAAAATAATTGCATAAATGCAAGAAACAAGAATAAGAAAGACAGCATCATGACCCCAAAGGAACACAGCAACACCTCAATACTAGAATGGGAAGATGAAGAGATTGATGAAATGCCAGGAACAGAATTCAAGAAATTAGTTGTTGAATTATTTAAAAGTAATCAGAATCAATTTAAGGGACACTATCACACAACCCAACATTTGGGTCTTAAGAGTCCCTGAAGGCATGGAGAGAGAAAATGGAATAGAAGGCATTTCTCGTGAAATAATTATGAAATCTTCCCCAATTTGGAGAACTTGGGTACATGAAGCACATAGACATGACAAGAAAAATCCTCACTGTCGCTCCCCCACTCGCGGAGGAACGACACCGGACCCTGCGCTGTTCTTTTTCCCTGGCCCTTCCAGGGTTTGCTGCCTCCCCTCCTCCCCCGCCTCCGCGGAGGGGCGGCACCCCCGCCACTTCCCCCACTTCCGCGGAAGAGCGGCACACCGCCGGCCGGTTCTCTCAGGGGTTCCTCAGATGTTCCTCCTGCATGTTGTCTCTCTCCTCCTTTATAGTCCTCTTCCACCAATCCCAACTCTGCTGGCATTCTCTCCCCACGCGCTGAGCACGCTGCTCTCCTCCAATCAGGGGCAGGATCAGCTCCTGCAGCTTGTTTGTCAAATTGGTGAGGCAGCTGTGTGGAAGTTGTTTACTCCCTTTCAGTGCCATATGGTGAGAGATCAGATGCACAGAATTAGTCTTAGCAGTTCCAGTAGTTTAGTCTAGTCTCGGTAATCTCAGTATTTGTCCTCAGTATTTATTTGTCCACAGTCTTAGTACTTATTTGTCTCCTGGGCAACAGGCCCTGCCATGTTACGGGAGACGGGCCCTGCTCCCCACACTTCACAATAACACAATTTAGTCAATCTTTCAAAAGTAAAACATAAAGAAAAAATTTGAAAATGTACACAAGAGAAATACCAGATGACTTTCTGAGGATGTCCAATTAGACTCATAGCTGAATACTCATCAGAAACCCTATGGGATAGAAGAGAATGGTGAGACATATTCAAAGAATTAAGAATAAAAATTGTCAACCCATATCATTGTAATCTTTGAATATCTCATTTATGAATGAAGGTGAAATAAAGACTATCCATAACAAAAAGAAATTGAAAGAATTTGTCAGGGCTGGTGCTTCCTGCCGTGCCGACATCCATATGAGTGCTGGTTCGAGTCCCAGCTGCTCCACTTCTGATTCGGATAACTTTCTATGGCCTGGGAAAGCAATAGAAGTTAGCCTAAGTATTTGGGCCTCTGAACCCACATGGAAGATCTGGAAGAAGCTCCTGATTCCTGACTTCGGATTGGCACAGCTCCAGACATTGGCAGCCATCTGGGAAGTGAACCAGCAGATGGAAGACCTCTTCCTTTCTCTCTGCCTCTACCTCTTTGTAACTCTGCCTTTCAAGTAATCTTTTTTAAACAAAAAGAATTTTTCACCACTCATCCAGCCTTGCAAAAGATACTTAAAGATGTGCTACACACAGAAACACAGAAACATGGTCATCACTGTGAAGGAAGGTGAATGTAGAACATCTCCCAGTAAAGGTACAAAGGAAATAACAAGTAAACAATAGAAATATTTATGGACGGTGGCTTGGTCAGCATAGCCCTGACTGTTAATGAACAACTTAATACATCATCCCTCTTAGTAGTTTTTTTATCTGTTCTACTTAATATGACTGGTTTAGTTCTGTAATTGATGCACAGTTATTCTTAAGTGTTGAAAATTAACTGAAATGTGATCCCTGTTGAACATGGTGGTGGGAATGGGAGAGGGAAGAGATGTATAATTTGGGACATGCTCAGGCTGATTTGCCCCAAGTGGTGGAGTTGGAAGCATACCAGGGGATTCCAATTCAATCCCATCGAGGTGGCATGTACCAATGCCATCTCACAGTTCCAGGTGATCAGTTTCAGTTCACAGTTGGTCATGGTGGAGGGACTGGGAGTCAAAGGGAGCACATAGACAAGTCTAGTACCTGCTAACACTAACTGATGGAGTAAATAAAGGGGAGAGTGATCCAACATGGGAAGTGAGATACTCAGCAGACTCATAGAATGGCAGATGTCCTAAATAGCACTCTGGCCTCAGAATCAGCCCTAAAGGCATTCGGAGCTGGCTGAAAAGCTCATGAGAGTATTTCAGGCATGGAAAGCCAAGACACTCTGGCAAAAGATCTCTGCGAGTGAGATCCCAGTGGAAAGAACAGGTCATCAAAGAAGGAGGTACCTTTCTCTGAAGGGAGGAGAGAACCTCCACTTTGACTATGACCGTGTCTAAACAAGATAAGAGTCGGAGAACTCAGAGGGCTTCCATAGCCTTGGAAACTCATGACTGGAGCATAGGGAGATTACTGATGCCATAGACAGGAGTGTCAATTGGTAAAGTCAACAACAGGAGTCACTGTGCACTTACTCCTCATGTAGGATCTCTATCCTTAATGTGCTGTACATTGAGATTTAATGCTATAACGAGTACTCAAACAATATATTTCACTTTGTGTTTCTATGGGGGTGCAAACTGTTGAAATCCTTACTTAATGCATACTAAACTGATCCTCTGTAAAAAAAAAAAAAAAAAAAAAAAAAAAAGAAATTATCAATTCCCAACTTGACTCTCACTGGGATTAAACATGACAATAGGTCTGCTCTGATTTCATCATCATTTAAAAAAAATCATCTATTATTTTTCACTTTATGTTTCTGTGTTGGAGCAAACTGTTGAAATCCATACTTAATGTATACTAAGCTGATCTTCTGTATATTAAGATAATCGAAAATGAATCTTGATGTGAATGGAAGGGGAGAGGGAGTGGGAAAGGGGAGGGTTGTGGGTGGGAGGGACGGTATGGGGGGGAAGCCATTGTAATCCATAATTCGTACTTTGGAAATTTATATGTATTAAATAAAAGTTTAAAAAAAAAAAAAACTGAAGCAGAAAAAAAAAAAAAAAAAGGAGAGAACAATCCAACATGGGAAGTGGGATACACAGCAGATTCATAGAATGGCAGATGTCCTAAATAGCACTTTGGCCTCAGAATCATTTGGATTTGGCTAAAAAAGCCCATGAGAGTTTCTCAGGCATGGAAAGCCAAGACACTGTGGGGAAAAAAAAAAAAAAAAAAAAAAAAAAAAACCACCACCTAAATGAAAGATCTCTGTGAGATTCCAGTGGAAAGAAGGGGCCATTAAAGAAGGAGGTGCCTTTCTCTGAAGGGAGGAGAGAACTTCCACTTTGATTATGACCTTGCCTAAATAAGATTGGAGTTTGTGAACTCGAGAGGCTTCCATAGCCTTGGCAGCTCATGACAAGAGCCTCAGGTGGTTACTGACGCCATAAACAAGAGTATCAGTTGTTAAATCAACAACAGGAGTCACTGTGCATCTACTTGGCATGTAGGATCTCAGTCCTTAATGTGTTGTACTAGAGAATTAACGGTAAAACTAGTCTTTATTTATACTTTGTGTATCTGTGTGGGTGCAAACTGTTGAAATCTTTGCTTAGTATATATTAAGTTGATCTTCTGTATATAAAGATAATTGAAAATGAATCTTGATGGAGAATGGGATGGGAGAGGGAGTGGGAGATGGGATGGTTGCGGGGTAGGGGGAGGAAGGTTATGGGGGAAAAAGCCACTATAATCCAAAAGTTGTACTTTGGAAATTTATATTTATTAAATAAAAGTTAAAAAAAAAGAAATATTTATGGAAAAATGGAAGGGCCAAGCAACTACATATTAATACAACAGAGAAAGATAACTTTTGACCAATTTCCCTAATGAGCATTGATGCCAAAATCCTTAAGAAAATACTAGCCAGTTGAATCCAACACATCCAAAATATCATTCACCTAGACCAAGTGGGATTTATCCCTGATATGCAGAAATGGTTTAACATTTGCAAATCAATAAATGTGATATATCACATTAATAAACTGAAGAACAAAACAATATGATCGTGTCAATTAATGCAGAGAAAGAATTTGATAAAACACAACATTCTTTCATGATCAAAACCTTAAGTAAATTGGGTATAGAAGGCACTTTCCTCAACACAATCAAGGCAATTTATGACAAACTCACAGCTAGTGTCTTATTGAATGGGGAAAAGCTGGAAGAATCCCCCCTAATATCCAGAACCAAACAAAGATGCCCACTCTCACCATTACTATTTAATATATCCTGGAACTTTTAGCTGGAGCCATTAGATAAGAAAAAAGGGGAAACAAATTGGGAAGGAGGAAGTCAAACTTTCCCTATTTGCAGATGGCATAATTCTATATATAGAGAGGACCCAAAAGATTCCACTAAGAGACTATTGGAACTTCTAAAAGAGTTTGGCAAAGTGGCAAGATAGAAAATTAACACACAGAAGTCAGTATCTTTTGTAGACACAGACAATGCCATCACTGAGAATGAACTTTTAATATCAATCCCATTCACAACAGCTACAAAACAATTAAAAACTTTGGAATAAATTTAACCAAGAATATCAATATTCTCTATGATTAAAATTATAAAAAATTAAAGAAATAAATAAAAGAAGATGCAAAAAATGGAGAAACCTTCCATGTTCATGGATTGGAAGAATCAATATCATCAAAATCAAAATGTCCATACCACTGAAAGCAATTTACAGATTCAATGAGAAACCAATCAAAGTACCAATGACATTCTTCTCAGATCTAGAAAAAATGATGCTGAAATTCATATGGAAACAAAGAAGACCTTGAATAGCTAAGCAATCTTATACAACAAAAACTAAGCTGGAGGCATCACAATAGCAGATTTCAAAACATACTACAGGGAAGTTATAATCAAAGCAGCTTTGTACTGGCACAAAAACTTATGAGTAGACAAATGGAACAGAATAGAAACACCATAAATCAGTACACACATGTACAACCAGCTTATCTTTGACAAAGGAGCTAAAGTCACTCTCTGAAGTAAGGACAGTCTCCTCAACAAATGGTGCTGGGAAAATTGAATCACTGCATGCAAAAGTATGAAGCAAGAACCCTACCTCACATCTTACACAAAAATACACTCAAAATGTATCAAAGACCTAAATCTATGACATGATACCATCAAATTATTAGAGAATATAGAGGAAACTCAGCAAGGCATTGGCATTGGCAAAGACTGCTTTGAAAAGACCCCAGAAGCACAGACAGTCAAAACCAAAATTCACAAATGGGATTACTTCAAATGGAGAACCTTCTGTACTGCAAAAGAAACACTCGGCAAGATGAAGAAGCAACCAACAGAATGGGAGAAAATATTCGCAAACTTTGCAACTGATAAAGAATTAATAACCAGAATATATAGAGATAAGAAACTTAACAACAAAACATACAACCCAGTTATGAAATGGGCAAAGAACTTAAACAGACATTTTTCAAAAGAGGAAATCCGAATGGCCAACAGACACATGAAAAAATGTTTGGGATCACTAACTGTCAGGGAAATGCAAATCAAAACCACAAAGAGGTTTCACCTAAATCCCATCAGAATGGCTTTCACACAGAAATCAACAAACAACAAATGCTGGCAAGGATTCAGGGGAAAAGGTCACCTAATCCATTGTTGGTGGGAATGTAAACTGGTACAGCCACCATGGGAGATATTATGGACATACCTCAGAAAATCTGAATATAGACCTACTATATGGCCCTACATATCCCACTACTGGAAATTTACCCAAAGGAAATGAAATCATCATATGAAAGTTATCTGTACCTCCATGTTTATTGCATCTTAATTCACAAAAGCTAAGACGGAATCAACCCAGATGTCCATCAACTGAAGACTAGATAAAGATATTATGGGATATGTACACCATGGAATACTACACAGTGGTAAAAAATGAAATTTGTTGTTTGCTACCAAATGGATTCAACTAAAAAGCATTATACTTAGTGAAAAAGCCAGTCCCAAGAAGATAAATACCATATGTTTCCCTGATCAGGGTAACTAATAGAGTACCTAAAAGAAAATGTGTAGAAGAGAAATTAGCACTTTGAGATCTGATGACTTTTTGTTTTTTTTTTTTTTTTTTGACAGGCAGAGTGGACAGTGAGAGAGAGAGACAGAGAGAAAGGTCTTCCTTTGCCCTTGGTTCACCCTCCAATGGCCACCGCGGCTGGCCCACCACGCTGATGCGATGGCAGGAGCCAGGTACTTATCCTGGTCTCCCATGGGGTGCAGGGCCCAAGAACTTGGGCCATCCTCCACTGCACTCCCTGGCCACAGCAGAGAGCTGGCCTGAAAGAGGGGCAACCGGGACAGAATCCGGCGCCCCGACCAGGACTAGAACCTGGTGTGCCGGCACCACAAGGTGGAGGATTAGCCTAGTGAGACGCGGCGCTGGGAGATCTCATGACTTTGAATAGCCCTTGTCTTGACTGTTGAAGAACAGTTTTGTTTTGTTTTTTTTTTTCTTTTCAAACTATTTGTTGAACTCTTTACTTAGTGTAGGATTCATCTTATATGTATAAAGTTAATTGATAATGGATCTTAGAAAAAAATAAGAATGGGAATAGGAAAGGGAGGAGAAAGAAGGATGGGAGTGCAGGTGGGAGGAATGGTAGGATGGGAAGAATCACTCTGTTCCTAAATTTGTATTTATGACTGCATGAAGTTTTGGTTTCTTAAATAAAAGTTTTCCAGGTTAAAAATAATTAAATTACTATTCACTGCTTCTTTCAGCAAAAGAAAACTGAAAACTACACTATCCCTGATGACTTTCTAGAACACTTTCTCAGAACAGGGACCCAGACATGCTGCTTACAAAATCTCTCAACTGCTAGTTAGAAACAACCACCTATGCCTTCTCCTTCCAACTAACTCTCCACTTAATTGAAGTTCAAGGGGAAAGGACAAAGTAATTTGCGTGTTTAACAAGTATTTAAGAAATTTGAATATGTGTGTGTATAGTACACATTATCATTCAATAATCAAATGCCTTTAACACCTGCTATGTGGCTCTATCCTATGCCAACTGGTGGTACCTTCTCCTATGGAATTGCAGCCTACTAGAGGAACAAGATTTTAATAAATTGGTACATAAACTAACAGAAAATCTCATCAGGAGACAAGAACCATGAAGGGGAGAAAATATCTATGATACAGATATATGGCTTTGCCAGGAGTCCCAAGGAAACTTTCTCCTGATAGAAACTCAAAGTAAGTATAAATTAATTAAGGGAAGGGGGGCTACATTGGAAGCAGAGGGAAAATGGTACCATGAATCTGGAGAAAGGAGTGTGAGTGACAGGGAGCAATGGCAGTTGCCCAGGGTGGTGACAGCAGCATAGCAGGGATTTGAGGAGCAAGAGAAGCTGCATTGCCAGACCACACCAATTTTCTCAGCCTCACCTGGCCTGTACTTTGTGCCACTACTGGAGAACCCCCTTGGTTCTTGGGAAGGAGGCACTGGCAAGGTCATAGCTAAGATTACTCCTATGTACCCCAGAGCCTTGCTGGCCAATAAGGTAATTACCAGACACTTGTGGCTACATAAATTTAAAAGCATAACATTAAAATCCAGTGCCTCCATATACTAACCACATTTCAAGTGGTAAAGAGCTGCATGTGGCTAGTAGCTACCTGTAAACACCACAGAGAACATTCATTGCTGTAGAAAGTTCTATTGGCAGCATTGTTACTACTGAGGTCTGCAGATTCCAGCATTGACACTCCTTTAGGGACCAGTGAAAAATGCACAATGTCAAATCCAGCCCTCCAGTCTGAGACAATTCTTAGATGACCTGTATGCAATTAAAGTTTAAGAACCATATTTGTAGAAGGAAAAAGACAATCTCACAGAAGCCTGTTGGTGATTTGCTGCTTTGACTTAGAGAGAGCACCAACACACTTTCAAATAGAGAATAACAGTGGAAGAGATGCCAATATTGCCAAGTGAAGAGCAAATTTGGACCTCAATTTTATGAGAGCTCTACAAGTCCCTTTAGGAAGTCAGTGAAATACACACACCACCTGGTTCAAATCAAATGCTTTGCATTTGGGGAAAAACAGATAGTCTTACAATTCTTTCCAAACATGATTTCAACATATTCCCCACTGTCCTCCTATTTCCATCCATTTCCCAGTATTATTCCTTTCTAATGTCTTGCTGTTGTGTGTAGGATTGCTACATATCATATCAATAGAATTCAGGCTGTGACACAAAAGGCTTAATTTTCTTTTATAGGGTTCCCAGAGGAAGACTATAATGTGTGAAATGTTATTTGTTAGGTCGTTAAAGGAAACTAATGAACTCACTGGCTTCCTGAAATTGTAGTTCTGTTTTTCAGGAGTGTGGTAGCCTATTTATTTTTAACTGTACTATTATCATACAAATAGATCAACTTGTGGTTGTTGCCCATTTCAGACATGCACTCCAGTCCACTTTTATTGCACAGTCTGTTACATGACAAAATACCTGAGGAAGCTTGCCAGAATCCCAGACTTGTAAACAAAGCCTTATAACCCATGTGAGGACAGAAACACTTCCAGATAACCAGCCTACACTAAGGTTTAAGAGTGAGCCCCTGGCAAATGGTAACAAAGTGATACTGCTCTAATAATGAACACTAGCCTCTAACAAACACTTAGCGCGTTGAACATGTTCTCTCCTCCCATATTCATATGTTGAAGTTTTAGCCCCTAATGTGTGGTTTATGGAGATGGAGACTTGGGGTGGTGATTAGGGTGAGATAACATAATGAGGATAGAATTAGTGGCCCTATGAAAAGAGAAAGAGAGACAGTTCTCCCTGTCTCCATGGAAGCACAGAGGAAAAGTCTGTGAGGACACAGCAAGATGGCAGTCACCTGCATGCAGAAAGGGAACGCTTACCAGAAGCTCCTTCAGCTGAACCTTGACATTAGGCTTCCTGGCCTTCAGAATTATGAAAAGCAAATTTCTGTTGCTTGGACCATCCAGTTGATGGTATTCTGCTATAGTTACCTGACCTGACAAGACACCGTGTGCCCACCCATTGCTACACTCTTCACAATCATCAGCTAATTGGATCTTCACTAATATCAAGCTAAAATTACTAATCTCACAGCTACTTTATGAATGAGGAAATTAATGTTTACAGAGGCTAAGCAACTCTTCAAGGTCACAGCAATCATTCTAAAGTCATCTTCTAATTCAGGTCCAAAGAAATCAGGTCCAAAGAAATATGTACAGATTTAAACAGTACATATGTAAAGTAACAGCAGCTATATAGCCTTCCAAAGTATTGTGTGTACTTCAAATGCCACTAACAAGTTTTGACAGCTATATTAAAGTATTACCTGCGTTTAAAGACATGCTATTATTTTTATGAGTATAATTAGATTCTTTCTATGTACAAAACAAACACATCTGTGGCTATTTCCTGTTATTCACTCAGGAATCTTACTCATTTGGATTCATGTAGCACAAACACCATGGCCTGCCAAACATACAAATGTGCATTGAAAGACAACTTCTGCATGTATTGGAAACCTGAATTCTAATCCTCCTTTATAACTGCTTGTATGACCTTGGGCACATCATTTTATCTCTCAGGGCAAAATGTTCTGTTGTGGGATAAAGGTGAGATGATTTTTAATCTTCCCTCCAGATTTAATACTCTCTGATTTTACATTCTCAAAGAAAGCCTTATCAAGAACTCTCATCTTAGCTGACAAAGTAATGTGCTTGATCTTTGCAGCAGATTTCAGTCTTGCCATGTGATTACTTTGAATTTTGGATGCTAAGGTCAAAAAAGCAAAGGAATATGGATAAAAACAGCAAAAGGGAGATTAATCCTATGTGCTATGATACCAGGGAGCTAAACATTTTTTTTAATTTACAGATTGATCAGTTGATATATAATCTGTCCTGTAAGCATAATAAAATAAGTAGTTGGATTGATTACCACTCACTCAGTTACAAGTGACAGAACCCAACTCAAAATGGATAAAATAGGCAACAACAACACTGTTGACTCACATAATTGAAAAGTTCTTGGATGGGTATGGTTTCCAGCAAAGATTCATGGGAGTAGTTCCAAGTTTATATCCTTTCGACTTCTCTTTTTTTTTTTAAAGATTTATTTATTTATTTGAAAGTCAGAGTTACACACACACACACAGAGAGAGAGAGAGAGAAAGAGAGGGAAGTCTTCCATCCGCTGGTTCACTTCCCAGGTGACTGCAATGGCCAGAGCTGTGCCAATCCGAATCCAGGAGCCAGGAGTTTCTTCTGGGTCTTCCACGTGGGTGCAGAGGCTCAAGGACTTGGGCTTTCCCAGGCCATAGCAGAGAGTTGGATCAGAAGTAGAGCAGCCAAGACACGAACAGGCACCCATATGGGATGCCGGCACTGCAGGTAGTGGCTTTACCTGCTACACCACAGCACCAGCCCCTCAATTTCTTTCTTAAAAAAGTCTGAGACTCTATCTCATTTGCTGAAAAGGAGGATATATTTATATTTGAACCAAAAACCTATGGCCAAGAGAGGTCTTGTGCCCATGCCTTTAACAGGAAATAAGGACAATCTTACTATCAACCACCCAGAAACCAAAAGAAAATCCAGGTAAGATTACCCAAAGGGAGAGTGGATATTTGACTAGCAAACAACAAACATCTTCCCTTCCTGAAACAAAATCTTAATAGCAGTGACACAAAGTTAGTTGGCAAAGTGGCTTCCCCTGTCTTACTAAAACTAATACAATAATAGCTCTTAGCTACTGAGCACTTCCAGGACAAGTGTTGTGACACAGCAGGTGGAGCCATTGCTTGGGATGCCTACATCCCATATCTGAGTGCCTGGGATCAAGTCCCTCCTCCATTTGCAGTCGGATTTCCAGCTAGTGGGCTTGAGACACAACAGATGATGACCTGAGAATTGGGATCCCTTCCAACCACACATGAGATCAAGATGGAGTCTCCTGCTTCAGTCTGACCCAGTCCTGGCTGTTGCGACCATTTAGGAAGTGAATCAGTGGGTAGAAGTTCTCTGTGTGTATGTCTGTGTGTGTGTGTGCGTGTCTCTGTCTCTCTGTCTTTCTGTTCTCTCTCTGTCTCTCTGTCCAGTCACTCTGCTTTTCAAATAAATAAATAAATAAATCTTCAAAAAGATAAAGATATTAATCATTTCCAATATGTCAGAGGCTGTTCTAAACATCTTTCACACAGTCTATGCTTTATCGTCCATAGGATGAAGAAATAGAGATTCAGAAACACTCATGTAATTTGCATGAAATCCCTAAACCTAACATGAAGCATGGCTAAGATACAACACAGATTTTTATAAAGATAATATTTTTAGTTTTGTTTATTTTATTTTTAAAAATATCTTATTAACATATAAAACTTCTGTATGAGTATACTGCAGTATCTCCACCCACACAGTCCACATGAACTGATCAAAGAAGGCAATTAGCCTTTCTGCTCCCTTATCTTTCCTTTTTGTTTGGAATCTGCCAGCGCCTTTCTTCCAGTTCTTTACACAGGATATAAAACCTTATTGTGAACTGCAGTGAGTCCACTGTGGTGTGGAACACTACAACCTATTCTTTCTATCTAACTATGTTTTGGTACCTGCTATCCAACCTCCCTCTATCCACCATACTCCCACCCCTTTTGAGACTATAGTACTCACTATTATAAGTTCAGAGCAACTTTTTATTTTAACTTTTGCATCTGAGAGGTGCATGTGGCATTTGTTTTATTGTTATTTGGCTCATTTCAGTGAATATAATGAACTCTGCTTCTGTTCTGTCCATTTTACTGTGAATGTTGAGATTTCATTCTTTTTTATTGATGAATAACAGCCTATATTGTGTATATGTCTTTTTTAGGATTTATTTATTTATTAGAAAGTAAGAGTTAGATGGAGAGAGACCAAGAGACAGACAGACACAGAGAAAGAGAGAGGTCTTCCATCCTCTGATTCACTCCCCAGTTGGCCGCAATAGCCGGAGCTGCGCCGATCTGAAGCCAAGAACCAGGAGCTTCTTTCAGGTCTCCTACAAGGGTGCAGGGGCCCAGAAACTTGACCCATCTTCCACTGCTTCCCCAGGCCATAGCACAGAGCTGGATCAGAAGTGGAGCAGCTTGGACTTGAACCAGAGCCCACCCTGGGAGGCATCAAAAAATGGCTCATTGTTTTGGTCTCTTCCACACATATCAGTGACCTGGATTGAGTTCTGGGCTCCTGGCTCTGACCTGGCCCAACTCTAAATGTTGTCTGTATTCAGGAGGTGATCAAAGGCATGGAAGATATCTCCTTCTGTCTCTGACTTTGAAATAATAAATAAATAATTCATAAATAAATAAATAAGAAATACAAATGGACAGTAGATGTATGGAAAAAAAAATGTTCAACATTGGTAGTAATCAGGGAAATACTAATCAAAGCCATCATCTCACTCAATCAGAATGAGTATTAGCCTAAAGAAAAAACAAGAAATGACTAAGGCTGGCAAGTATGTAAATAAAAGAGAACACTAAAACATTAGTAGTGGGAATATAATTAGTATAGTAACTAAGGAGAACAGTAGGGAGCTGCCTCAAAAGACAAATTGGATATACCATAAAATATAAATTTATCTGATTTCTAAGCTCATGTTCTTAAGAGTCTTAACCACTAAACTACTTTGATAAGAACTAATTCAATATCGCATTTTCAGAGTAATAGAAATGGAAGGTACAAAATAAAAGCAACTTCACAGTGTGACATCAAAAAACAAACTTTACTGTAATTAGAATAAAAATAAAAAGGAATATGGATTACTAGCAATGTCCAGTAGGGGCATGTAAATAATCAGTATTCATGTATTAAATATTTCAGTGACCTTGTCATTGACATACCACTGGATCTAGAAGCAATTTTCACTATAAACATGTGTGTTAGGGGCTGGTTTTGTGGTGGGTAAAGCCCTACCTGTGAAGGTAGCATCATGTATGAGCACCAATTTGTGTCGCAGCTGTTCCACTTCCAATCCAGTTCCCATTAGCTTTCCCAGCTAATGGCATGGGGAAGTAGCCTAAGATGGTCCAAGTGTTTGGACCCTTATCAACCTTGTGGGAGACCCAAATGAAACTCCTGGTTTCAGCCTGGCCCACGCCCAGTTGTTGCAGCCACTGGGGCAATGAGCCAGCAAATGGAAGATTTCTCCCCCTATCCTCTCTCTCTCACTGTAACTTTGATTTCAAACAAATGAATAAATCTTTTAAAACAAATCTGTGGGTACTTGTGTGTGTAATAGAAAAAAGCTAAAATTAAAGGGGTTTGTGTTGTGTTTTAAAGGGTAAAGCTGTCACCTGTGATACTGCATCCCACTTCTGATCCAGCTTCCTGCTAATGACCTGGGAAAAGCAGCAGAGGATGACCCAAGTGCTTGGACTCCTGCCACACATGTGGGAGTCCCAGATGAAGCTTCTGGTTCCTGGCTTTGGCCTGGCCTAGCCCTGGTTGTTGCCATCATCTGGGAGAGTTGATGAGTGGATGGAAGATCTCTATCTCACCTGCTTTCTATATATCTCTTCCTCTCAATTTGTAACTCTGACTTTCAAATAAATAAATGGTTGTTTAAAAAAAAACCCTAAAATTGAAGAACCATTAACAACTACTACTGATTGTATTGATCTTGCTGGTTGTATCAGTTACTAGTGATATCAGAATTATTCTATCGTAGCTTGGGTTCCTGGGACATCATTAATTGATCACTTGAACATGGATGTTTATGTACTTACAACCCACCAACCACTGCAGCCAATTACTTTTTAAGTTACCACATGGCATGACTCCCAGATAAACAATTTTCTAAAATAGGAGTTGGCAAATCATGTTTCATGAGCAGTGTCCAGCATGGTGCCTATTTGTATGAATAAAGTTTCATTGGACCAAAGACTACACACATTTATACACATTTTATCCATTGGCACTCCTATAGAGCGACAGCAGAATTGACCAGTTGTGATACAATTCATCTGCTCAACAAGTCAGAGATATGTATGATATAGCCCTTTATAGATAAAAGCTGTCTGGGGCCATACTGTGGCAAAGTAGGCTAAGCCTCTGCCTGAAGTTCCAGCATCCTGTATAGGCACTGGTTCATATCCTGGCTGCTCCTCTTCTAATCCAGCTCTCTGCTTATGGCCTGGAAAAATAGTAAAAGATAGCCCAAGTGCTTAGGCTCCTGCACCCACATGGAAGAAGCTCCTGGCTCCTGACTTCGGATTGGCCTGGCTCTGTCCATTGCAGCCATTTGGGGAGTGAACCAGCAGATGGAAGAACATTCTCTCTGTCTCTCCCTCTCTCTGTCTGTAACTGTCTATAACTCTACCTCTCAAATAAATAAATAAAACCTAAAAAAAGAAATAAAAAATGTTATCAACCACTGCTCTAGGAGATGACATATAAACTGCAAGGAGGATTTTAAATTTTAAAGAGAAATTTCAATAATCCAGGAAATTTTATGCTATGTTGTAAACTAGAGAGAAGAACATGAATATTTTATGAATACAGATTGACTTTCTGATGCTATAGAATGATCATCAGAGCATACCTCAAGCTGACGATCATGGAGTGGGCATTTGTTACAGTGGTTAAGACATCACTTGAGATACCCACATGCGGTAGTTGAGTGCCTGGCTAGAGTCCTGCCTACTCCATTTATGATGCAGCTAATGTGCTAATGTAAATACTGGAAGGTAGCTGATCATGGCTCAAGTACTTGAATCCATGCCATCCACGTGGACCCAGATTGACTTCTTGGCTTCTGGTTTTGGCTTGGCCCAACTCCAGCTGTTGCAGGCATTTAGGGAGTGAACCAATGGTTGGAAGATCTTTCTTTGTCTCTCTGTATCTGAGTGTGTGTGTATGTGTGTGAATGTGTGTTTTAAATAAAATTAAAATACAAAAAATTTAAAAAGAAAAGAAAATGGCAGTGCAGTGAGGAAATATTCACCAGGTCAGCTGCTCCACAACACACAGCAAGATGCCAGGAAAGTCCTCTCCTGCTTGGCAATCTGTACTTCTGCATGTTCTGTTTTAGCTTAGGTCTTCTAAAAATGAAGCTGAGTTAATGAGCAGGGACCTTTCCATTTGCATCTTTTGAGGCAATTGGCAATTGTGTATGCTCATACATGAACCTTTTCTTTAAAAGTTTCTTTAAGCCTTCCTTAACAATATCCCTTACATTTGTTTTTACAAACTATAGCTTGCTTCATTCTCATTAAATCATGTTGAACTTGAAATCATATATTAATTACGCATGTTCAACCTTAACAGGCATTCACAGTGTCATACAGCTACTAAGGGACTTCATTTACTAGTTGTGCTTTGAAAGATTAAGTAGGCACTGGGCTGTTATTGGACTGTACTTGGAATCATGGTGAACTGCTCTCAACAGGGAAGTATTTGCTTAATCATAAAGCATATTTATTTTCTCTGACTCTGAAATGAGCTCAAAGAATAATGCTATTGCATTTTACATACAGATTGATTACTACATTACCTAATTGGATGGAGAAAGGGATATTTTGGATGCAAAATTCAATCCTGATCCTTTGTCCTCAACTCTACACTGTATAGAGAATCCTTGATCAAATTTCTAGTAGTTGTATGCTGATAAATTAGGCATTAGAGTACACCTTTGAGAAATATGTTGAATGGCTTGCAAGTTGCTGGAGACATTTCACTTGAGCTATTTAAAGAAATTAATCATGTTTCATTGTGAATCATAATGTTTTGCTGTTTGCCACACAAACCTTAGAATTTTTGTTTTCAACGAAGTCAAGTGTAAATATGGGAGTTTGAAAAAACCCAAGAAATGTTCACCAAAAGTCAACGCAAATATATTCTTTCCATTCGGGGTTATAAAGAAATTATATGGCTACCACAAATACAAAATAAGCAATGATCCTTAGAACATTTTAAAGTCAGAAACAAGAAAACTGTTGATAAGAAAAACTGGACTGTTATGTGGGTAAGAGAATCATAACTCTCAGGTAAGATCTAAAGGCAAATTATCCATTGATGACTGTGACTCTACCTATATGAGGGAGTTGGTTCTCCCTTTCTGAGCCCATTTATTTTCAAAGAGCATTTGTGTCACCCTCATGCTGGTGAATCCCACAGCAAGGATGCCAATTCTCTGATACTGAAACTTCAAAAATGCACATAGAAATTCTTCCACTACACTTCCTCTTCCATATTTCTTGATATGATTGTTTTAAGGCAAAAATACACTATTTTAAGTGAAAGTACACTGTGTTCAATATTGTTTATCCTTATTCATCATTCATCCAGGAGGCCGTCATTTCATACGAAGTGGTGATCTGCTCCAGCACTTGGCGGACAACCAACAAAGCAATTGGAGTCAAGAAGCTAGAGGGACCAGCGCTGTGACATAGCAGGTGAAACCATCACCTCAGTGCCATCATCAAATTGGGCTCCAGTTCAGATCCTGGCTGCTTCACTTCTAATCTAGCTCTCTGCCTGGGAAAGCAGTAGAGGATGGCCCAAGTCCTTGGGTCCCTGCACCCACATGGGAGACTGGGAGGAAACTCCTGGCTCCTAGCTTTGATTTGGCACAGCTGCAGCCATGCACCCAACTGCGGGGTGAACCAGTGGATGGAAGACCTCTCTCTCTCTCTCTGCCTCTCTGCTTCTGCCTCTCTGTAACTCTGCCTTTCAAATAAATAAATAAATCTTTTAAAAAAAGTTGGCTGAGTAAACACATACTCTTATGTACTTGAGCATCCTGTTTTCAGGCATAGCTTTACAAATCCAATACCACTCATCAGATCAGAACTTCCTAACCACTTTGGTTACTTTACCCTCCCTAGATCAATCAGTGGAGCCAGTGCCTTCTCCAAACCCTTAAGGAATTCATTACCAAGATGAACAACCATGAATAGCAATCATGGGAATCATCACACATGTGCTTTTTTAAGTAATTTAACCTCTCTAATACTTAGTTTTCTAACTGCAGAATGGTATGGAAATTTCTAGGTTCAGCAATCACATCCAATGATAAAAATATAAAAATTATCTATGCGGTGCCATAATACAGGAGGCATTAATGAAACGATAGCTTTACATTTATTTACTGACTGTATTTGCATTTGTCTTCAAATGGACATATTCGAGCCAGCATTGTAGTGTAGTGGGTAGCTGCCACCTGCAGTGCTGGCATCCCATATGGGCACCACTCTGTGTTGCAGCTGCTCCACTTCAAAGCTAGCTCTCTGCTGTGGCCTGGGGAAACAGCAGAATGTGGCTCAAGACTTTGGGCCTCTGCACCTGCGTGAGAGACCTGGAAGAAGCTCCTGGCTCCTGGCTTCGAATCTGCCCAGCTCCACCTGTTGCGGCTATTTGGAGAGTGAACCATCAGATGGATGACTTCTCTCTCTTTGCCTCTGCCTGTCTGTAACTCTGCCTTTCAAATAAATAAATCTTTTTTAAAAAAGGAAATATTTAAGGCTGGACCTACTTTCTCAGACAAAATATATACATCAGAGATAAACTATGAATTGAAAAGTCATAACTTTTGAGAATTGTATGTGGTTCTCACTGTTTTTTTTTTTTTTTTTTTTTTACAGGCAGAGTGGACAGTGAGAGAGAGAGAAAGGTCTTCCTTTTGCCGTTGGTTCACCCTCCAATGGCCGCCGTGGCCGGCACGCTGTGGCCGGCACACCACGCCTATCCGAAGGCAGGAGCCGGGAGCCAGGTGCTTCTCCTGGTCTCCCATGGGGTGCAGGGCCCAGGCACTTGGGCCATCCTCCACTGTACTCCCAGGCCACAGCAGAGAGCTGGCCTGGAAGAGGGGCAACCGGGAAAGAATCCGGTGCCCCGACCGGGACTAAAACCCGGTGTGCCAGCACCGTTAGGCGGAGGATTAACCTATTGAGCCGCGGTGCGGCCTCTCACTGTTTTAATACAAGAATTTCAAAAGAAAAATGCTTGCAATCATGTAAAAATCTAGCCAACCCATCCTCCAAATCAGGTATTTTGTTTATTACAAAGCAATTATTCACATTGAAATTACTGGATGGCAGAGTAGGACATATAATTGGATCTGAATAATCTGAGCTGCTGTTGGTTTCTTATTAGTAATCCTACAGATAAATTAAATCATTGATTAATAATTGACTTAAATTATGACTTCTTTTAGAGCCTGTTTATGTCCTAATTTCAAAAATTTATATGTTAATCATGCCTTTTAACAGTAGAATCATAAATGTTGGTGTAGTTTTATAAATACTGAAAGGAGCCTAAAAGATTTGCAAAAGATATTAGCCTCTGCAGAAACCCAGCATTGGCGAGTCAATGAAAAAGCAGCAAAGTTGTAAAAGCAAATATAGAAAGAAGTGCCTATGCATAAAATATTCAGCAAGATAATAAGGTAATATGACACTGGTGAACTGTGAAACGTGAGTTGCAGAGTGCATATAGAAGAGAAGAACAAAAATATTTCAATGGGTTAAAGATTTGTGACTTTATTCCAGGAAGAATATAGTAAAAGTCAACGAAGAAAATAAATTGAACTAAGATATAAAAGAGATATGATGTTTTTCTTATAATAGGAATGGAAACTAAACATAAATTCCTAGCCTCCTGTCTATGCCTCCTCTTCCTCTTCCCACAGCCTAGCCACCATCTTTTTTATAGTGTACTTTTCTGAAATTGACATAAAACATACAAAAAGAAAGCACAGAGAAATTTACAGCCATTATTGAAGTTTACAGTCTCACATGAAAATGTGTTCTTTCTTTTTGGGCTTCTTTTATTAAAAATCACAGTTATGATATTTTCCCATGTAACAGTACATTTTGTGATGGTCTTCACTGCTATAAATGACCATACTACAAATCTTCCTGTTAAAATAATCCTGGTGAAAACATCCTGGGCAATGCTTCTCCATACGTTTTTGGGAAAACATCTAGGAGTGGAATTTCTTAATCAAATAATTACAAATATTCACCTTTAATTTTTCAAACTGGTTGTGCCAAATTGTTCTACTATCAACACTACTTGGACGTTTCAATGAGCCCATAATCATCTCAATATTTGGGATTACCATGTTGTTTTGTTTTTAATTTTCATTACTCTTAGAAGCAGTGATAATTAACTGGATTTATTTTATGTTGGGGTATAAACACATACACAATAAAAGGCACAGATCTCCAGTATTCAGCTTGATGGGTTTTGACAAATTGATTCACTCGTGTCACTGCTATCCAAAGGAAAATACAGTGTAGAACATTGCTATCACATAAGAAAGCACTCATTTGCCTTTTTCCATTCAATTCTACCCCCTGCTTGAAATATTATTATCCTTAGTCCTACACTGTGGCCCTATTGTTGAGTCTCAAATCAATGAAGTCCTATAGTGTATAATCTTATTAGCTGGGCTCTTTTGCCCAGGATTGTACCTATAAGATTTATCCATGAGGGGTGCACATTGTGTCATACCAGTTAAGTCCCTGCTAGCGACACCAGCAGCCCTTACTGGAATGTTGATTTGGGCCCCAGCTCCTCCACATTTTGATGCAGCTTCCTGGAAATGCACCTAAGAAGGCATGATGGATGATGGCTCAAGTTCTTGGATCCCTGCTCCCATGATGGAGACCTGGATGGAGTTCTTTGCACTTGGCTTTGGCTTGCCAGAACTGGATGTTACAGCCATTGAGTGAGCTAGTGGTTGGAAGATTCTCTCTCTCTCTCTCTCTCTCTCTCTCTCTCTCTCTCTCCTTCTTTCTCTCTCTCTCTCTCTTTCTGTGTGTGTGTGTGTGTATGTGTGCATGTGTCCCTCTCTGTTGCTCTGCCTTTCAAATGAATAAATATATATCCTTTGCCTGGGTTGTTTCAAATTTGGGGATGTTTGAAAAGCTGTGATGAACATAAACCATTTTGTGGACTTTTAAAATTTATCTTGGGTAAATAAAAACCTAGAAAGGGAATGCCTAGATTAAGGGTAAATAAGCTTTTAGTCTACAGCCTTACCATGCTGAACGCACCCAATCTCGTCTGATCTCAGAAGCTAAGCAGGGTCGGGCCTGGTTAGTACTTAGTACTTGGATGGGAGATGAGCTGTTAAGTTTATAAGAAACTGCCAAAACATTTATACTGTCTTACATTCTCATCAGCATTTATGGGAGTCACCGTTGTGCCACATCCTTGCCAGCATTTACCATTGCCATTCTTAATTTTATCCATTCCAGTAGATCAGCAGGTTTAAAATAATATATAATTATGACTTTAGTTTATATATTCCTAATGATCAATGGTGGTGAACATTTTTCATTTGCTTATGATTATTAGTCATTCTTCTTCTAAGTCATATTTGTTAAAAAGTTTTGATCTGCTTTATTGCATATTTTTCTTTATAACATTGATTTGTAGAAAGCCTATGTATTCCAAAGAATGTTATTGTACAAATTATATATTACAAATATTTTTCTTGCCTCTCCATTTTCTTCATAGTTTCTTTAGAAAAACAGAGGTTTCTTTTTTAATTTTAATAAGCTAAAATTATTTATTATTGCAATGAGTATTATCTTGTGTCAAATAAATCTTTGCTTATTCAAGGTGACAAAGCTGTTTTCTTATTTTCTTCTGGAATATTTATGGCTGTAGATTTCACATGAGGGCTTTAGATTCATTTTAAATTGATCTCATTTGGTGTATACAGTAATTTATAGAATTGATATTTGTTCAAAATCCTTTCCTATCTTAGGGATTTAAATTACTTCCTTGGTTAAAAATAAGCAGATCAGCTATACTCATATGTTGGTCTATGTATGGACACCAGCAACTGCACCTTGTTTTACTGTAATTTTTGTGGTTAGCAGATTTTGCACATTTTAGAAATTAAAGATTTGTGGCAACCCTGCATGTGCCAGTTAGCCAATTTGCAAATGCAATGGAAAAGATCCTGAATAAAAATCAAAGGGATACTACAGGGAACATAAGAATGATGAGAAAGCAAAACAGTTTTATTACTGGCATAGAGAAAGTTTTAGCTGGATGGATCAAATCAGCCCCAACATTCCCTTAAGCTAAAGCCTAATCCAGAGCAAGACTCTACCTCTGCTCAGTTCTAAGAGGCTGAGAAGAGTTAAGAAGCTGCAGAAGAACTCAAAGCTAGAAGACTTTGGTACATGAAAGTTAAGGAAAGAAGCTGTTTCCATAACACAGTAGCGCAAGGTAACGCTGCAAGGGTTGATATAAAAGCTGCAGCAAGTTAGCATAAGGTCTAGCTAAGATAATGGAGGAAGATGGCTACACTAAACAATAAAGAGACCTATACTGAATGAAGATTCAACCTAGGACTTTCATAAATAGAGAAGGCAAGTCAATGTCTAGCTTGAAAGCTTCAAAGAACAGGCTGATTCTTTTGTTGGGGACTAATGCAGCTGATTACTTTTAAGTTGAAACTCATGTTTATCTAACATCCTGAAGATCCTAGAGCCCTTAAGAATTATTCTTAATCTACCCTTTCTGTCCTCTACAAATGGATCAACAAAGACTGGGTGACTGCACGTTTGCTTAAAACATAGCTTACTGAGAATGTTAAGCCCACTGGCAAGACCCATTGCTCAGAAAAAAAAACAAAAATCAAAATTATTCCTTTCAAAACATCACTGCTTATTGTCAATTAATCTGGTCACCCAATAACTCTGATGGGATTTACAATGAGATCAATGCTGTCTTCATGTCCACTAACACAACATCCACTCTGTGGTTCATGGATCAAGAACTAATTTCAACTTTCACACCTTTTTATTCAGGAAACATACAAGGACATAACTGCCATACACAGTGATTTCTCTGGTGGTAATGGGCAAAGTAAATTGAAAACCTCTGGAAAGAATTTCATATGCCATTAAGAACATCTCTGACTCATGGGAAGAAGTCAAAATATTAACATTAACAGTAATTTAGAAGTCAATTGTAAACCCCACAACTGTGGTGGACATGGTAAGATAACTTGAATTAGAAGTGAATCCTAAAGACATCACTAAATTGCTGCAATTTCATGATACAATTTTAATGGAAGAGGATTTCTTCTGATGAGCAAAGAAGATGGCTTCTTAACATAGAACCTACTTCCAGTGAAGATACCATGAACATTGCACAAATGATAACAGAGGATTTGAAAATTTACTTTGTGTTGATTAAGCAGTGGCAGGATTTGAGAGAACTATGATTTTGAAAAAACATTCCATTGTGGGTAAAATGCCATTAATCAGCCTTACACACTACAGAGAAATCTTTCACAAGAGGAAAACTCAATTGGTGCAACACATTTTATAGTTGTCTTATTATAACAAATTGCCACATATACTCCAGCCTTCATCAACTGCCAACCTGATCTGTCAGTAGCTACCAACAATGAGGAAAGACTCTCTACCAGCAAAATCATGACTTTTGCTGAAGGTGCAAATGATTGTTAGCAATTTTTAGTAATAAATTATTTTTAATAAAAGCATTTACTTTTTTACATAATGCTATTGAACTACAGTATAGTATAACTTTTACATAATACTGGAAAGTCAAAACATTCACTGACTTATTTAATTGTAATATTCACTTTATTATGGTGGTCTGGAATTGAACCCACAACACCTTTGAAATATGATTGTATTTGGCTTTACTGATCTCTTAGCCCTACCTTACACTAATACTTAATGTTCTTTTTCACTAGTTCTTACAAGTAAGTCATGTATGTCTTACATACTCTATACATTCTTTTAAAACAATATATTAAATACAGTGTGTTCTTTGCTTTTATATTTTAATTTTAGTACCACTTTGTGAATTTCTTCAAAAAACCCTCCTTAGATTTTGATTTACATTAGGCTGAATATACAGCTTTGTGGATGTTTTTAAGATTTACTATTTATCTTTTGTTTGTAGCCACTTTGCAATGGGGTAACTATTTTTTTCTTTGAATATGCTACTTAGGTTTTATAGAATTCTTGAGTGTATGCCTCGAATTTCTAACCTGTTTTTAAAAAATTCTCAGCCACAAATGTGTCATATATTGCTAACAGTCAATTCACTCTTTATTGTTTCTAAGATTCCAATTATATATTTTTAGATATTTGTACTATGCCCTAAACATCTATTATGTTATTTTCCTTCTTTTTGGAGTTCTTTGCTTCAGTCTGTATATTTCCTTGTGGCTTATCTTCCAATTCACTCACTCTTTCTTTATCTATATTTGATCCGCTGATTAAATGCCACCATATAGTTTACTGAGACCTCAACCACTGAAATTTTAATTTCAGCTACCTTATTATTATGTTCTATTTTTTTAATTTTCCAATTCTTTGCTAAATTATCCATTTTGTCACATCATTTCTGAAGATACTAAAGTTATTAAAAAGTTATAGGAAGTGGGCATTTGGCCTGTTAATACACTAATTTGTTACCTACTTCCCACATCTGAATGTACTCTATGAGGCAGACTCAAGTATTTAGGTTTCTTCCGCCCATGTGAGAGACCTGAATTGGGTTTCTGACTTGAACATGGCCTAGCCCTGGCCTTTACAAATGTTTAAGTAGTTAACTAGTGAAGAGCTCTGTCTTGTTCACTCTCTCTCCCTTTGGCTCTGAAATATATGAATATATTAATAATTAATTAATTATAAATTATAACTTTAATATGCTGACATTTTCTTCATCAGTCTCAATTTCTGATCTTTCTCTTCCGTTTTGCAAATTCTTCACATTTAAAAAAAAGATTTATTTTTATTTATTTGAAAGCCAGAGTAACATAGAGAGAAACAGAAACAGAGAGAGATCATCCAATTGCTGGTTCACTCTCCAAATTGTCACAACAGCTATCTCTGAACCAAGCCGAATCCAGGATCCAGGAGCTTCTTCAAGATCTCCCACATAGTTGTAGGGCCATAATCACTTAGGCCATCCTCTGCTGCCCTCCCAGTTGCATAAGCAAGGAGCAAGATCAGAAATGGAACAGTCAGGTCTTGAACCACTGCCCAAATAGGGTGCTGGCACTGCAAACAGCAGCCTAACCCACTGCAGCAAAACACCAATCCCAATTCTTCACTTTTTGTGCCTTATATGCAAGTTGTTTATCAACATTGTAAACCACTGAATATAATACGTATATCAATAATTCCAAATTTTAACTAATTCCATCTTTCCCCAGGAAGTAATCTCTTATCATATAGCTGTGTAGCTAGGGCATCTCATCTTAATCTAATCATGGATTGAGATGCTTTGAACCTGGGTGTCAGTTACAAGAAGAACTGATCTAGTACCCATACACTATCATGTTTAGGATATAATCCCTTTAGGTCACAACTGAAAATTTGAAATTTTTAAAAAGATTTATTTATTTATTTATTTGAAAGTCAGAGTACACAGAGAGAGAGAGAGAGAGAGAGAGATCTTCCATCCACTGGTTCTCTCCCCAGATGGCAGCAACAGCCAGGGCAGGACCAGGCCAAAGCCAGAAGCCAAGAACACTTCATCCAGATCTCCCAGGTGGGTGGCAGGGGCCCAAGCACTTGGGCCATCTTTTTCTTCTGTTCCCAGGACATTAGCAGGGAGTTGGATAAGAAGTGGAGCAGCTGGGATCTGAGCCTGTGCAGACATGGGATGCTGGTATCACAGGCAGAAGCTCTACCTGCAACACCTGAAAATTTGGAGTGTTTAACACAGCTCCTAACATTTTCTTGCAGCTACACGAAACTACTAGTATTTTGCTCAGCTCTTTATCCTGTCAAGCACTTCTTTTATATTTGGGTATTAAGTTCAACTGGAAAAGCGATTTCAGATGCTGAAATCACTTCTCTTGGAGCTCTTCATTTTTGGCTCTTGATCATTTAAATTCTTAATGCATTGACAATTTTTAAACCATTAGGGGATACTTTTTAAACTATGTTCCTGTATTATTTAGTTTTTCTCAGCAATAAAATAATGTTATGAAATGTCTTAGACGTTGCTAACTAGCATAATTTTTATTCCATCTCTTAAAAAGTAAATTTGTGTACATAAATAAACTTGCTTTTGAAAAATATATTAAAATACCATCCTCTGTAATATATCTAGAATAGGCAAGGTTTCCAGCTGTCTGACAAATCCATGTCCTTGAGTTGGGATATGTTGGTTTTAACTGGTAATTGTGGACAATTCTTGTAGTTAGGAAAGTGAAACTCATGAGTTTTACTTATTGAGAACAACACTGGAAGCTCTGATTAAACAAGTTTAGCTGCACCTTTGAAATGTGTAGGAATAAGCACATTCAAATCAGCACTGTAAAGGCTTAAAGAACTGAACTAACATTCAAAAGGCCACCCACAAAAAAGACAGATTTTACAGTCTGCATGCTACCAGACTGTTTGCCTTCTCAAGCAAAAATATTCACATTCCTGAGAGGATTATAACAGAAAGCAAATTCTATGTACTATAACATTAACAATGACTAGGATACAAGATAAAATTAATTGACATGAAAAGACTTAGAAAAATCTGAGCCATCTCTATGGGAAAAGATACTAGATGTCAAGCTCAAAATGACTCAGATTTCAGAACTGTATGACAAGGAATTTTTTTTTTATATTTGAAAGGCAGAGTTATAGAGAGAAAGAGAGACAGAGTTAGACAGAGAGAGAGAAAGAGAGATAGAGAGGTCATCCCTCTGCTGGTTCACATCCCAGATGGTTGCAATAACCAGGGCTGTGGCAAGCCAAAGCCAGGAGCTTCTTCCAGGTCTCCCACATGGGCTTGGGGGCCCAACCACTTGGGCCCATCCTCTGCTGCTTTCCAAGGTGCGTCAGCAGGGTGCTGAATGGAAATGGAGCAGCCTAGACTTTAACCAGCATCCTTGTGAGGTGCTGGCGCTGCAGGCTGCAGCTTTAATCCACTGAGCTATGGTGCGGGCACCATAAAGTAACTATTTTAACTGTAAATATTTGTTATAACAAATACACCTGAAGTGAATAGACAGGAGCAACATCTGGGAAATAAAGATATAAAAAGTAAACTAAAGAAAATTTTAAAACACAAAGGCCCGATAGCTTAATTACAAAGTTCACTAAATAGGATGAACAAGAGATAACAGGTGAAAAGTGAATATTGAAGATGAAACAACAGAAATTACATAGGCCAAGAAAAGAAGAGGGCAGATACTGTGGCACAGCACGTTAACATTGCCGCTTCAGTTGACTGCTTCCTGTATCACAGTGTTGGTTCGAATCCCACCTGCTCCCAATCCAGGTCCCTGCTAATGCACACTCCAGAGGCTGCAGATGATGGCTCAAATGCATGGGCTTCCACCACTCAAGTAGGACACCCAGATGTGAACTTCAGGTTCCTGATTTCAGCCTGGCCCCAGCCTTCGCTGTTGCAGCTATTTTGGGGAATGAACCAGCCTGTGGTAATTGGCCACACCCACTCCCATCCCTCACCCCGGACTCCAACTCACTGTAGCCCTGTTTTTCAAGTAGATGAAAATAAACATTTTTTAAAATAATAGGGAAAAATGTGATACAAAATTGAGCAAGACTAAAAGATAACAGTAAAATGCCTCCTTCAGGAACTTCCAGAGAGGATAAAAAAACTGTGCATGGCAAAAAATATATATGCAGAAATAATATTTCAATACTTCCTAAATTTGGTAAGGTACAAAAATATATAAAATCTAAAAGCTCAGTAAATTCCAAGTCAAATAAATTCTAAGAAAAGAATGCATTCTAAGAATAGCATAGAAAAATTATAATAAAAGCATACACATAACAACCAAACAGCAAAACACTAAAGATAAACACCCCAGGCAGAGGGGAATGATTCTGGATTTCTCACAAGAACCCATAAAGACAAGGAGACTTGAAATTAGACTTTAAAACATTGGCTTTTGACAATGTATTTGAAGTGGCGAGAAAAACAGAAACAAAAGCCTTTCAACTCGCATTATATATCCAAAAAAATATATCCTTTGGGAATAGAGAGAACATAAAGGCATTTTCAAACCAAGGCACAACAAAGAAGGCAGGCTACCAGCCTACCTAAACCATAAGAAGAAATTCGAGGAAGCTCTTCAAACTGAAGGAACATGATAGTAGAGGAAAAAATTGGATGCAATTTTCAAAAATGAGTGAAAAGACTGAAGAAACTATAACACAATTAATCCTAAAAATTTAAACCGATTGATTTTATGACTAGATACAAACATCAAAGCCTTAAGACAGATTTTTGTTCTGATTATTGCAATTGCTCAAATGTTATTTTGTTTTCAATTTTTGAAATAAAATGACAAATGCATAACTCCATGTGGTGGAAGCTGTGTTGCACTGGTTATCAGGAACATTGACTCCTAGAGGCTCTCAGATGAGACTGTTGAAGACTTGTCCTCATTCCAAAGGAGCAGCCTCACCCTCACTACACTTCCCTTTCAAGGGCAGACCACATTCAGAATTGCAAAGCTCTGTGGGGATACAAACTCCCAGCTGCCTCGCCTTTCTGGGAGAGATTTGAAGTTCCTCTCAGCCCCAGAGCTCCCAGTGGATCAGCTGATGGCCTTTGTTCTAACCTCTTCAAACAACAACTTCTCCCCCTGCAGGGTCCTGTTTCTTTGCTCCAAGGGGCACTTCCCAACAAGGCTGCATGCAAATCTCTGCCTCCGAATTTCTTTCCTGCATAACTGAACCTAAGAAGAGTTTATCACACACATTCTTTTTTTTTTTTTTTTTTTTTTTTTTTTTTTTTTTTTTTTGACAGGCAGAGTGGACAGTGAGAGAGAGAGACAGAGAGAAAGGTCTTCTTTTGCCATTGGTTCACCCTCCAATGGCCGCCGTGGCCGGCGCGCTGCGGCCAGCGCACTGCGCTGATCCGATGGCAGGAGCCAGGAGCCAGGTGCTTTTCCTGGTCTCCCATGGGGTGCAGGGCCCAAGCACCTGGGCCATCCTCCACTGCACTCCCTGGCCACAGCAGAGAGCTGGCCTGGAAGAGGGGCAACCGGGACAGAATCCAGCGCCCCAACCGGGACTAGAACCCGGTGTGCCGGCGCCGCAAGGCGGAGGATTAGCCTAGTGAGCCGCGGCGCCGGCCTATCACACACATTCTAACACTGAGTCCTGGGAGAAACTGTGGGAGATGAGGGGGTGAGAAAAGAATAAACAGGACAGTAAGTTAAAGATAATTATTTAGATGGTTTCTCTTGATTTTGTTGGCCAAATAAAACACACTCCTGGAATCCTGTGGAAAGTCCAATAACAGCACTGAGCACTCCTTTCTAACAAGACACTCGCAACCCATACTCCATGTATGTGTCCTATCTACTGATGGCCTGTAGTACAGAAGACAAGAGAACATGATTTGAAAATGGAACAAAATGAGGAAATGCTCTCTGAAGCCCGTGTACATAGAGAAATAGGTGCTGGGTTATCACACAGAGCCACAGTTATTCCCTGGCATTCCAAGCAAATAGACCAAATCTTTCTTTAGAGACAGTGATGGATTTATGTTAGAAAAACTATCTCCAATTTTTTCCTTAGGCCAGATATATAATTTTTAAAATATCACATCTCAATCCTTCTATAATGCTGGGGATTAAAGATGTTTTGGTTGAGGCTTTTCTTTATCCTTTTTCTACCATTTGAAAAAATATTCAGTCAATCTTAATAATCCCTTGCATGATATAGTTCCCTAGAGTAGAGAATAAATTCTTATATAAAGTGTCTCATTTATGTGTTTATTATTACCCACACAATGCGCAATTATTGAAAATACCAAGAAGCAAAAAGTACATAACAATTTATAGGTAATCCCAAAACCAAGACAAGTGTTGTGTTAAACATATTTCATTTTGTCTTCCTAGTAACCATGCCTCCCAAAGGGCCTGTTATTTTTCTCATAGGAGCCACAATCTCCTTTCCTTCCCCCAGTTCAGTTCCTGTGTGTGCATAGGACTCATCCTACCCTTTATTCAAAAAAAGGGTTGTCTCACACCTAACTAATCAAATGCTACAAGAGCTGGTTCCTATTGTACATGAGACGGAACAGGCCAAGGAATGCTGGGCTATTTAAGGCGAGATGGGAAAGATGCTTTTTGTTTTTGTTTTGCTTTTATTTTTGTTTTTGTATTTCTTTCCTAGTTCACCTAGTGTTAAACAGATTTTCAAGGGGCCATCTGGGCCACCACACATGATCTTTCCAGACACTAAAATAGCACAACTGGGAGCAGTTAAGTGAGAGAGAAGGAGCTCATGACAACGTTTAAGCCTCTGAATCCATTTGTATCTGGATTGCCTTTGAGATTTTTCAGTTTGTATGATCTAAGATAGTCCCAATTCTCTTGTCTACTTGAACTTTGTTTGTATTACTTATGACTGTAAAAGAATTGTAATAATGCAATAACTATGTTTCACAAATTGTTTTATACTAGATATGGTTTTTTATTTATTGCTCAATAAATAACTGAGATATACCAGATTTGGAAATTATCTGACTTGATGGGCAGGGAAAACATTATCACTCCAGTTTGACATATTAGTGAAACCAGGGAACAAGGGACAACACTGACAGGTCAGATTTTGGACTAGAACCCATATCTTGTTCAAAGTTTGTTTACTTTTTTATTTTTTTCAACTTTTATTTAATAAATATAAATTTTCCAAAGTACAACTTTGAATTACAGCAGCTTTCCCCCCCATAACATCGCTCCCACCCGCAACCATCCCATCTCCCGCTCCCTCTCCCAGCCAATTCTTCTTCAAGATTCATTTTCAATTATCTTTATATACAGAAGATCAACTTCATATATACTAAGTAAAGATTGAACCCACACAGACACACCAAGTATAGAGTACTGTTTGAGTAGTAGTTTTACTGTTAATTCATATAGTGCAACACAGTAAGGACAGAGGTCCTACATGGGAAGCAGGTGTACAGTGACTTCCGTTGTTGATTTAACAGTTGACACTCTTATTTATGATATCAGAAATACACCTGAGGGTCTTGTCATGAGCTGCCAAGGCTATGTAAGCCTATTTAGTTCACCAACTCCGATCTTATTTAGACAAAGCCATATTCAAAGTGGAGGTTCTCTCCTCCCTTCAGAGAAAGCTACCACCTTCTTTGATGGCCCGTTCTTTGCTGGGATCTCACTCACAGAGATCCTTCATTGGGTGTGTGTGTGTGTGTGTGTGTGTGTTTTTTCCACAGTGTCTTGGCTTTGCATGCCTGTGAAACTCTCAAGGGTTTTTTTTAGGCAGACCTGAATGCATTAAGGGCTAATTCTGAGGCCAGAGGACTACTCAGAACTTTTGCCATTCTATGAGCCTGCTGTGTATCCTGCTTCCCATGTAGGATCATTCTCTCCTGTTTAATTCTATCAATTATTATTTGCAGACACTGGTCTGGTTTATGTAATCCCTTTGACACTTAATCCTATCTTTTAATCAATTATGAACTGAAACTGATCACTTTAACAAGTGAGATGGCATTGGTACATGCCACTTTGATGGGATAGAATTGGAATCCCCTGGCACATTTCTATCTCTACCATTAGGGGTAAGTCTGAGTGAGCATGTGCCCAACTGTACATCTCCTCCCTCTCTTATTCACACTCTTATATTTAACAGGGATCACTTTTCAGTTAAATTTAAATGCCTAAGAATAACTGTGTGTTAATTAAAAAGTTCAACCAATGGTATTAAGTAGAACAAAAAAATACTAAAAGGAAAAAATAGTAAGTTGTTCCTCTATAGTCAGGATGAGGGCTGATCAAGACATTGTTTCTCATAGTGTCCATTTCACTTCAACAGGTTTCTTTTTAGGTGCTGAGTTAGTTGTCACCAACCAGGGAGAACATATGATATTTGTCTCTTTGGGGGACTGGCTTATTTCACTCAGCATGATGTTTTCCAGATTCCTCCATTTTGTTGCAAATGATCAAATTTCATTTTTTATTTGCCTCTGTGAAGCACTCTATAGAGTACATATCCCATAATTTCTTTATCCAGTCTACTGTTGATGTACATTAAGGTTCATTCCAGGTCTTGGCTATTGTGAATTGAGCTACAATAAACATTAAGGTGCAGACAGCTCTTTTATTTGCCACTTTAACTTCCTTTGGGTAAATTCCAAGGAGTGGGATGACTGGGTTGTATGGTAGGGTTATATTCAGGTTTCTGAGGAATCTCCAAACTGTCTTCCATAGTGGCTTGACCAGTTTGCATTCCCACCAACAGTGGGTTAGTGTCCCTTTGCCCACATCCTTGCCAGCATCTGTTGTTAGTTGATTTCTGTATGTAAGCCATTCTAACTGGGGTACAGTGAAACCTCATTGTGGTTTTGATTTGCATTTCCCTGATTGCTAGTGATCCTGAACATTTTTTATGTGTCTATGGTCATTTGGACTTCGTCTTTTCAAAAATGTCCATTTAAGTCCTTGGCCCATCTCTTAAGTGGGTTGTTTGCTTTATTGTTGGGGAGTTTCTTGATCTCTTTGTAGATTCTGGTTATTAATCCTTCATCAGTTGCATAGACTGCAAATATTTTTTCCCATTCTGTTGGTTGCCACTTCACTTTCCTGACTGTTTCTTTTGCCATACAGAAATTTCGCAATTTGATGTAATCCCAATTGTTAATTTTGGCTTTGACTGCCTGTGCCTATGGGGTCTTTTCCAAGAAGTCTTTGCCTGTACCTATATCTTGCAGGGTTTTCCAATGTTCTCTAATAATTTGATGGTGTCAGGTGGTAGGTTTAGATCTTTAATCCATGTTGAGTGGATTTTTGTCTAAGGTTCAAGGTAGGGCTCTTGCTTCATGCTTCTGACTGTCCTTGCTCCAGGAATTGCTTTTAGATCCTTGATCAAATATAAGTTGGCTGTAGATGTTTGGATTGATTTCTGGTGTTTCTATTCTGTTCCATTGGTCTATCCATCTGTTTCTTTAGCAGTACCATGCTGATTTGATTATAATTGCCCTGTAGTATGTCTTTTTTTTTTTTTATCTTTTATTTAATGAATATAAATTTCCAAAGTACGTCTCATGGGTACAATGGCTTTCCCCCCCATACCGTCCCTCCCACCCACCACCCTCCCCTTTCCCACTCCCTCTCCCCTTCCATTCACATCAAGATTCATTTTCGATTATCTTAGTATACAGAAGATCAGCTTATTATACCTTAAGTAAGGATTTCAACAGTTTGTTCCCACACAGAAACATAAAGTGAAAAATAATAGATGATTTTTTTTTAAATGATGATGAAATCAGAGCAGACCTATTGTCATGTTTAATCCCAGTGAGAGTCAAGTTGGGAATTGATAGTTTCTTTTCTTTTTTTTTTTTTTTTTTTTTTAACAGAAGATCAGTTTAGTGTACATTAAGTAAAGATTTCAACAGTTTGCACCCCCATAGAAACTCAAAGTGAAATATATTGTTTGAGTACTCGTTATAGCATTAAATTTCAATGCACAGCACATTAAGGACAGAGATCCTACATGAGGAGTAAGTGCACAGTGACTCCTGTTGTTGACTTTACAAATTGACACTCCTGTTTATGGCATCAGTAATCTCCCTATGCACCAGTCATGAGTTTCCAAGGCTATGGAAGCCCCTTGAGTTCTCCGACTCTTATCTTGTTTAGACAAGGTCATAGTCAAAGTGGAGGTTCTCTCCTCCCTTCAGAGAAAGGCACCTCCCTCTTTGAAGACCTGTTCTTTCCACTGGGATCTCACTCACAGAGATCTTTTTGCCAGAGTGTCTTGGCTTTCCATGCCTGAAATACTCTCATGGGCTTTTCAGCCAGATCCGAGTGCCTTTAGGGCTGATTCTGAGGCCAGAGTGCTATTTAGGACATCCGCCATTCTATGAGTCTGCTGAGTATCTCACTTCCCATGTTGGATCACTCTCCCCTTTATTTATTCTATCGGTTAGTGTTAGCAGATACTAGACTTGTTTATGTGCTCCCTTTGACTCTTAGTCCTTTCATTATGATCAATTGTGAACTGAAATTGATCACTTGGAATAGTGAGATGGCATTGGCACATGCCACCTTGATGGGATTGAATTGGAATCCCCTAGTATGTTTCCAACTCTACCAATTGGGGCAAGTCAGCCCGAGCATGCCCCAAATTATACATCTCTTCCCTCTCTTATACCCACTTTTATGTTTAACAGGGATCACATTTCAGTTAATTTTCAACACTTAAGAATAACTGTGTGATAATTACAGAATTAAACCAGTCATATTAAGTAGAACAGACAAAAAAAAAATACTATGAGGGATAATGTATTAAGTTGTCCATTAGCAGTCAGGGCTATGCTGATCAAGTCACCATTTCTCATAGTGTCCATTTCACTTCAGGAGGTTTCCTTTTTGGTGTTCAGTCAGTTGTCACCGATCAGGGAGAACATATGGTATTTGTCCCTTTGGGACTGGCTTACTTCACTCAGCATGATGTGTTCCAGATTCCTCCATTTTGTTGCAAATGACTGGATTTCGTTGTTTCTTACTGCGGTATAGTATTCTAAAGAATACATATCCCATAATTTCTTTATCCAGTCTACCATTGATGGGCATTTAGGTTGGTTCCAGGTCTTGGCTATTGTGAATTGTGCTGCAATAAACATTAGGGTGCAGACCGCTTTTTTCTTTATCAATTTAAACTCCTTTGGGTAAATTCCAAGGAGTGGGATGGCTGGGTCGAACGGTAGGGTTATATTCAGGTTTCTGAGGAATCTCCAGACTGATTTCCATAGTGGCTTGACCAGTTTGCATTCCCACCAACAGTGGGTTAGTGTCCCTTTTTCCCCACATCCTCGCCAGCATCTGTTGTTGGTAGATTTCTGTATGTGAGCCATTCTAACCGGGGTGAGGTGAAACCTCATTGTGCTTTTGATTTGCATTTCCCTGATTGCTAGTGACCTTGAACATTTTTTCATGTGCCTGTTGGCCATTTGGATTTCCTCTTTTGAAAAATGTCTATTGAAGTCCTTGGCCCATCTCTTAAGTGGGTTGTTGGTTTTGTTTTTGTGGAGTTTCTTGATCTCTTTGTAGATTCTGGTTATTAACCCTTTATCTGTTGCATAGTTTGCAAATATTTTTTCCCATTCTGTCGGTTGTCTCTTCACTCTCATGACTGTTTCTTTTGCAGTACAGAAACTTCTCAATTTGATGCAATCCCAATAGTTGATTTTGGCTTTGACTGTCTGTGCCTCCCGGGTCTTTTCCAGAAATTCTTTGCCTGTGCCAATATCTTGAAGGGTTTCTCCAATGTTCTCTAATAACTTAATGGTGTCAGGACGTAGATTTAGGTCTTTAATCCACGTTGAGTGGATTTTTGTGTAAGGTGTAAGGTAGGGGTCTTGCTTCATGCTTCTGCACGTGGAAATCCAGTTTTCCCAGCACCATTTATTGAATAGACTGTCCTTGCTCCAGGAATTAGTTTTAGATCCTTGATCAAATATAAGTTGGCTGTAGATGTTTGGATTGATTTCTGGTGTTTCAATTCTGTTCCATTGGTCTATCCATCTGTTTCTGTACCAGTACCATGCTGTTTTGATTACAACTGCCCTGTAGTATGTCTTGAAATCTGGTATTGTGATGCCTCTGGCTTTGTTTTTGTTGTACAAGATTGCTTTAGCTATTCAAGGTCTCCTGTGCCTCCATATGAATTTCAGCATCATTTTTTCCAGATATGAGAAGAATGTCTTTGGTATTTTGATTGGTATCACATTGAATCTATAAATTGCTTTTGGGAGAATGGACATTTTGATGATATTGGTTCTTCCAATCCATGAGCATGGAAGATTTTTCCATTTTTTGGTATCCTCTTCTATTTCTTTTGTGCATTGATTTTATATCCTGCTACATTGCCGAACTCTTCTATGAGTTCCAACAGTCTCTTAGTAGAGTTCTTTAGATCCCCTAAATAAAGAATCATATCATCTGCAAAGAGGGATATTTTGACTTCTTCCTTTTCAATTTGTACCCTTTAATTTCTTTTTCTTGCCTAATGGCTCTGGCTAAAACTATATATGTCGATAGCTCATTTGTTTGGTGCCTTTCCAATTTCTTGATGTAGGTACCTATTGCTATAATATTTCCTCTTAACACTGCTTTTGCTATATCCCATATGTTTTGATGTGTTGTGTTGTTATCTTCATTTGCTTCCAGAAAGTTTTTGATTTCTCTTTTGATTTCTTCTATGACCCAGTGTTCATTCAGGAGCATGAAGTTCAGTCTCTATGTGCGTGTATATGCTCTAGGGGGTCCCTGAGTTGCTAATTTCTAGCTTCATTCCATTGTGGTCTGAGAAGATGCATGGTATTATTTCAATTCTTTTGAATTTGCTGAGACTTGCTTCATGGCCTAGTATGTGGTCAATACTAGATGAAGTTTCATGCACTACTGAGAAGAATGTGTATTCTTCAAGTGTAGGATGCAAAGTTCTGTAGATATCTGTTAGATCCATTTGGTCTATGGTGTTGATTAAATCTGCTATTTCCTTGTTGATCTTCAGTCTGGTTGATTTTTTCATGGCTGAAGGTGGGGTCTTGAAGTCCCCCAATACCATTGTTTCACTTCACCTCTCTTTCCAGCAGTGGGGCAGAGGAAAAGACTATCAGCAGCTGGGCTCCCAAGCCATGGGAGCCTGAGTCTTCCATACAGATCCAGCATGTCCCTCTAATTCCAGAAGAGTTTCCTCTGCAGTTTTTTCCCTAACTCTTTCCTGAGACTACACTATCTCCACTTTTATTAAACTATCTTTTCCTGGACTATCAGTGATCTCCCTCCCTATTCCGCCATCTTGGAGCCATAAGCTCAAAATTTGTTTTCATAGTACATGACACTGACCTTCAACTGTCCCATCATCCTAACAATATATTTCCTCAATGCAGTTCTGGGTTGCTTAACAACAGGAACACATTCTGAGAAGTGGGATATTTAGCAATTTAATGATTGTGAGAACATCATAGACTTATACAAACCTAGATGGTATAGGTACTGTACAACCAGACTATATCTCATAACTTCTCACTCCTATGATAAAACCATTACAACATGTTACTATACTGCATAGTATAGCAAATTGCAATAGCATAATGGTGTCTGCATACCTAATCATATCTAAATAAAAGAAAATTAAAATATTAGGAGATAAAAACTTTCCAGCTTCACTATAATCCATGGGACCACTCTGGTGAATGTGGCTTGTCACTGACCAAAATGTTATCATGGGAATATCAGCAATATTAGCTAATATCTATAATGAGAGAATAAAAATGAATGAAGAAATCATCAGTATGTGAAGAACTTTACCAATTGTCAAAAGTAGAAAATTATGGACAAGCACTTAGCCTAGCAGTTAAGATGCCTGCATTCCCAATTGGAGTAGCTAGGTCTGATTCCCAGCTCTGGATTCTGACTTCAGCTTCTGGCTAATGAAGATACTTAAGCAGTGGCCTAAGTAATTAGATTTCTGCCACCCACATAAGAGGAGATATGGGTTACATTTTTGTCCCTGAGCTTCAACCCTTTCCACCAACTGGGATTGCAGGCATGTGTGGGTTGAACCAGCAGGTGGGGGCTCTCTCTCTCTCTCTCTCTCTCTCTTTCTCTCTCTCTCTCTCCTTGCTCTTCAAATAAGTAAATAAAAATTATTTAAAATTGGAAATCTAGGAATAATGATACTGAAGCAAGATCCAAGACTTGGGAGAATGTGGATAAAAGTTTTAAGAAATTCATTGCTTTATTTAACGCATACATTATTTTACATCTTCTGTATGCCAGGGTCTTGTCAGAACCCTCGGAATATAACAATAACGAAATCCTCACTGGTCCCTGTCTCCTCAGAGTTAAAGAGCAGAGGGAGAAGGAAAGCCAAAGCCAGGGGACACAGCAGAAATGAAAATTCCAACTCTGACTCATACTACATAGAGATTCTTTGATGCTGCAGAGTTTATAACAGGGCTGTTTGACATGAAAAGAAGAAAGCCCTTGTGGAGAATGGTGTGCAAACTGAGAATTTTAGGATGAGTAGGCTTAAAGCAAGATGGAAAAATGTTCTAAGGAAATAGGAAGTACAGGATCCTGCAAAGATGATGGTGTCTCAGATAAATAGGTGGGGCGGTGAGAAGATTGTTAAATATGGACCATGCAAGTGACAGTATGACTGAAGGTAATGGCTTTTGTGCTTTCAGAACACAGACTTTTAAGATGGGATATTAATTTTGGATATTAATTGGATGTTAATTTTTTAAACAGATTTATTCCCACTCCCAACATACTAGTACATCACCTTTTCTGCAAATATTAGATTCTTGTTGCTCAAAAAAAAAAAAAAAAAAAGAGGGAGAGAGAGAAATTCTTTCAGGAGAATATAACTTAAGGGTTAACACTCTTTTTCTTTCCCTTTGCAAAATCTAGTCTAAATTTCTCTTGCTTCAATTTAAGCTATTTTAAGATAATAACTTTTCTGTGCTACTAGTTCTGATAATTATGTAATTTAGAGGTGGAGGGGATCTTGAACATATTCTAAAATAGTCCTTTAATTTTAAGGTTGGAGAAATTAAGCCCCCTATTTTTTTAAAATGAGGTCACCTGATTAAAATGGAGATGACTAGTTGCCCAACTAATTCCAGATTTCTACATACAACCATACCTTGCCAATTCTTCAGTCTTCTTTTCTGACTCCCCAGCTTTTCCACATATCTGTTAAACTGTAGAGTTCAAGTCATGTCAAATGGTCCTTACTGACAGTAAACAAAAATGAAGCACAGTAGATTACACTCCTGCAGAGTTTTCGCATTATGTCCCTAAAATACTCGTGCCTAAAAATTAGGAATGTGTTTAATACAGCCATCTGAATATAACTATAAATTTCCTTAGATATCTGTACAAAGCTATGTCATAATACAGCTACAATTGATTTTTTAATCTCATATATATTGTGCTGTATGGATTTTTCAAATATAGTCATGAGTTGCTTAATGAGGGAGATACGTTTTGAGAAATGTATCATTAGGCAATTTTCTCATGCAATCATAGAGTGTTACAGAAACCTGGATAGTAGAGTCTACTACACACCTAGGTGATGTCTTTGATCAAAATGTCATCATGCAGCACCTATTTTTTAATAAGAAATAATATTTTTTTCTAAAATGGAATTTATCAAATATTTTAACAGCTATAAATAGAACTATCATCTATATGTTATATAATAGTTATGCTAGAGAGTGAATCAAGTGTTATATGAAGAGGTAAAATTACATAAAATTAAGCAATTGTTTTCTTTAGTGTACATTTATTAGTATGTTAATTGTAGTAATAGAGACATGTAGTAGAATTTAAAGAGTACATATAAGTGTACAGTGAAAAGCAACTAGCCAGTGTCAACATTTTTATCACTGTCATTACTTTCATATCTTTCTTCTTTTTTTATTTTTGGTAACTTTAAATGATATATTTACAACTCTATGTCACTGACAAGGTAATGTGATCATTTTCTACCTCAGCTATTAACCTCCTACCTTCTCTCAAATTCTCCATGTTTCCCTATTTTCAAGCTGTTAAAATTAATACCATATTCCTGGCCGGTGCCGTGGCTCACTAGGCTAATCCTCCGCCTAGCAGCGCCGGCACACCGGGTTCTAGTCCTGGTCGGGGTGCCGGATTCTGTCCCGGTTGCCCCTCTTCCAGGCCAGCTCTCTGCTGTGGCCAGGGAGTGCAGTGGAGGATGGCCCAAGTGCTTGGGCCCTGCACCCCATGGGAGACCAGGAGAAGCACCTGGCTCCTGCCATCAGATCAGTGCGGTGCGCCGGCCACGGCAGCCATTGGAGGGTGAACCAAGGGCAAAAGAAGACCTTTCTCTCTGTCTCTCTCTCTCACTGTCCACTCTGCCTGTCCAAAAAAAAAAAAAATACCATATTCCATGCTCATATTTTTGCATAAGCTTGTATATGTATTTATTCAAAAATTTAAAAGCCAGTATTCAAGTGTTGGCAATCTGGTGAAGCAGGTTAAGCCTATGACATCAGCACCCCATATGGATACCAATTTGATTATTAGCTGCTCCACTTCTGATTTAGCTCCCTGCTAATGCACCTGGGAAAGCAGCAGAAGATGGCCCAAAGACTCAGGCCCCTGCCACCTAAATGGGAGACCTGGATGGAGTTCTAGGTTCCCGGCTTTGGCCTGGCCCAGCCCTGACTGTTGCAGCCATGTAGGGAGCAAACCAGTAAATGGGAGATGTCTAAATAGAGAGAGAAAGAGAGAGAGAGAGAAAGAGAGAGAGAGAAGATATGGATATATAATCTATATCTATAATCCAGGTCCCTCCCTCTCTCTCTGTAACTCTGCTTCAAAATAAAAAAATTAAAAACCAATCAACAGTACTGTTTATTGTTGACATGTTAACTTCATTTAAGCCTTCACCAGATTGAGAACTGTCTGCTTTACTTGTCCAAAATTATGAAACCATAAGTATCTCTAAGACTATTCCTATGTCAAAATAGAGTAGCTTTTCTTATACTACTTTGCAACAAATCATTCCATGTGTTGGTTTGGTTCATATTTGTATCAGAATTTTTCTGTACTCCATAATTGCCTTTCCTTTTTGTTATTGATTGTAAAACAAAACACAAAAGCTTTACCACAGTTCTAGTTTATGATAGATAGATAGATAGATATAGATAGATAGATAGATAGATAGATGATAGATGGATAGATAGACGATAGATAGAGATAAAACATCATAGGTAACATGAGATCTTCTCCACAAAATGTATAATTATTAAAGTATGTAATTCCAATCTGAGACTAGTCACCTGGTCAAAAATATTAACCTGGGATTTCTGCTCTCTCCTAGCTTACACCCATGCTATTGTGGATTTCATGAGCTCTGTTTTCTTCCTTATCATGCTAAAATATATTTAAAAATGTAAGAAAAGATACATAAATGGTAAATGTCTCAAGACTCATGAACATTCTAAGTGTTCATTAAATGGATAGTTTAGGTGGCATAGAGTCTGGATTTTTTTTTCCTTTAGATCTTTAAAGGGATTGCTTCCTTAACTTTTATCCATTTACATGTTACCTACCCACTTTATTAAGTTTGTTAGTATCCTATTTTGTTTTTACATTATTCAACTTACTTTTGGAGGAATCTTCTTATTATGTATGATACCCCATAGATGTGAGTAGGTAGGCTCTTTTCACATACATGATGGACTCTCATTTTGAAAACACATAGTCTTTCTCTTTTATTTTAAGTATTTATTTATTTATTTGTAAGTCAGAGTTACAGAGAGAACAATCTTCCAAAGGTTAGTTCATTCCCCAGATGGCTGCAATGGCCTGGCCCAGGCCGAAGCCAGGATCCAAGGAGCTTTATCTGAGTCTCCAACGTGTGTGGCAGGGGACAAAACAGTTGGGTTATTTCCTGCTGCTTTTCCATCGAAAGTGGAGCAGCCAGGACTTGAAGTACCACTCATATGGCATGCCAGCATTGCAGGTGCAGGCTTTACCTGCTATGCCACCTGACCAGTCCTGTTTTCCATTCTGGAAAATGATCTTATATAATTGCTTTGATCATTTTCTCTTTTTTATTTTTTAAAATCTTCTTTCTAGGACTACCATAAGGAAAGCTGAATGTTCTGTGATAATTTCTTAAGTTTTGTCAGCTATTTTTCATGATTAATTTTTTACTCTTCTTTTTAACTATACTGTTTACCTTTATCTACAATTATTCCATTTGTATTTTTGAAATCATATTCTGATGTACAAGTTATTTGCATTATCTATAATTGTTCACATCTCATAGCTTATTCTTCATGTTTTTTGAATGCAGTTGTTTCCTCATCACTCTGGAAGATTTGAATTCGTTTCTGGTTTTTGTTTTGTTCTGCTTTTGTAGATATCTCTGTTTTTAAAGAGACAGTTGTTAAGAATGACCTCTGGGGGTCGGTACTGTGGCATAATGGGTTAAGCTTCCATCTGTGTTGCCAGCATGCCATATGGGTGCTGGTTCCAGTCCCGGCGGCTTCTCTTCTGATCCGGCTCTCTGCTTTCAGCCTGGGAAAGCAGTAGGAGATGGCCCAACACTTGGACCCCTGTACCCACGTGGGAGACCCGGAAGAAGCTCCTGATTCCTGGCCTCAGATTGGGACAGCTCTGGATGTTGTGGCCATTTGGGGAGAGGACCAACAGATAGAAAACTTCTCTCTCTCTCTGTCTTCCTTCTGTCTGTCTGTAGCTCTGCCTCTCAAGTAAATAAATAAATATTTGAAAAAAAAAAAACCAGAAAGCTCTCTATATCTTCCTGGATAAGCTTTGCTTCAATCCCAATCATTTTCATGCTGTTAGCTGTCTTCATACGTTTGGTGATACTTATCAATTTTTCTTATTAGGAATAAAGTTTGGAGGTGAATACTTTAGAAAGCAGGTATGGATTTGTTTCACCTTTGAATAAATGTGTCTTTATTTTCCTGACATTTCTTTTTCATGGTGCAAAGTCTGATTAGTAGGTCTGTGAACACTACAGGGTTTCCAATTAGCATGATCAGGCAGGAAAATGCTGTCAGGCAATGCATGGTCTTATCCAATAGCAAAACGATTAAGTGCTTTATTCTGGGACGAATCATCTGAACCAAATGTCTTGATTCTCTTAGCTGTCTGGAGAAACTTTATCCAGTCCCCACATGGAGGCCCCCTCTAGGTTGGTAGTGCCTGTTTTTTGTGGGCTGCCTCTTTCCTGGCCGAACACAAACAGGGTATACATCTCTTTCCTTTACAGACATTAAGCCAACCCCTCCCTTTCTCACCTTCCTTCTCATTATTTCCCTTTCCTGTTTCCTGACTCAATTGCAGCCCGTTTCCAAGGTCTTGGCTTGCCAGCTGCATACCTCCTCCACTAGAGCACTCTAGGGTGCACTTGGGCTTCCCAGACTCCAATGAGACTTTCTGGCTTCTCAAAATCAGTTGAGATCTCACTTGTATGAATGTTATTTGCGTTGTTCCAGGTTTATTGTTATTTGCACTTCAATGCTGTGATCATAATGGGGTCTCTGGGGAAAGAGGTTAACATGTTCTGACCTTCAAAATTGAACTATAAAGTAAACATGTTTAAGTTCATATTGATGGGTGAATTTCAATCTTTTTTGTAATATTATAGCTGAATTTCTTCATTCTGAATTATCTTTTGTGATTTTAGAGTGTGCCATACAATATTGTTGTTACGTATTACTCTTGAGTGGTTTGTTGCTAATCTTTGTTTTTTTTTGTCAGTTGAAAGATGTAAAAGTACACAGTAAGCCAAATGCTTGAGTGAAATTGGTAAACCTTTATTATTTACAAATTAGTAGCTTTTTAAAATGTACTTGGTAATAACATGGATTATGTGGGCATTTAAAAAGAATTTTATTCTTTACTGAGCAATTTTATACTATGGTGTTTTAACATATAATTTTAAAACAGCCCCATTTTCATTGACTGCCCTATCACCATTGTACATGGTGGCAAATTGGCAGAAAACAGAAACATGGAGCAGATTCCACTTGGGCTCTGCCTGTTTTCCATTAATTTAGTGTCCACTGGATCATCTGCCAACTCCCAACACCCACGATGCATTGCCTGAGATTATTCTCTGGCTGAATGAAACCTGCTTTGTGGAAAGTAGCAGACTAAAAATGCCTGAGAATTAATAACCCAGGAACAGCCTTGAATCAAGGGCTGGCAGGTGTGAGGGGTGTGAACACTCTGGCTCCCCGCTATCTCAGGTGAAATAATTCTGAGCAGTGGCTTGCGGAACTTCTCCAAATATTTTTATGTGTATTGATATAGAATATCCCCTAAATGGATTGAAGGAGTTGCTATGGAACCCCCAAAACTGTATCTGCTCACCAACTTGTAGCAAGTAACTATTTTAAAAATTTCCATTTCATTTAAGTTTTCACCAGAATACTGAAGTTTTTTCACTTTGTGGGAAATGATAATTAGTGGGGCCAGCATTATTGCATAGCAGGTAAAGCTGCCATCTGTGAAACTGGCATCCCATGTGGGACAAATTTGAATCCCAGCTGCTTCATTTTTGATCCAGTTCCCTAGAAATGCACCTGGGAAAGCAGCAGAGGGTGGCCCGAGTATTTCAGCCCATGCACCCATGTGAAGCCCTGTGAGAAGCTCCTGGCTCCTGCCTTAAATCTGGTCCAACCCTGGCCATTGCAGCCATTTGGAGAGTGAACAAGTGGACAGAACATCTCTCCCTCTCTGCATCTCCCTTTCTCTCTCTATGACTATGCCTTTCAAATGAATCAAATAAATCTTTAAAAAGAAAGAAAGAAAGCGATAATTACAAATCAGAGGAAGAAAATGAAAGAACACATTACTTTTTAAAATTAAAACTCTATTTTTAAAAACTGACAAAGGAGTTCTGTTCTTGAAGTCAAGGTTGTTGACTACAAGCACAGCACTAAACCATCATTCTCTAACACATAAAAAATGACTCTCTAGTGCTTCCACAAAACACCAAAACAAATATATATATATATATATATACACACACACCAGAAAGGAAGATAATCTAACAGAATATGCTTGAGAAACTTGTGAGAAAAGCAAAACCAAGCAGATGACTCTTCAGCAAGTGCTAGCAATGATAGGAGATAAGCTACTTGATTCCTGACATGGATCTCACCCTCTAGAAACTCTCTCAGGGAGCTAACAAAATTCTGGGGCCGCTCACCACTAAAGATTCTTAAAATTTGGAAGGAAACTTGATGAACATTCATTTTCTTGGTCCTTTTTGAGCTCAGGGTAATGGAATCTGAAGGTGAATGACTCAGTCAAAGCTCCCGGCCTACATACTTCCAGATTGAGGAACATTCTGTGCTAAGCCATAGCCCCTCCAAGAGAAAAATAGCTGTCCTTGATATAGGTACAGCAGAACCTGATTTAAGATCTTTGGCAACATCACAACAGCTGGAGCGCACCGCCTCAGCTCAGTTCTGCTTTCTTCCTCATCCCACCCCTTCATCCTAATATCCCATCGTTAGATGCAGAAACTTGCTTAAATACAGTTTCCAACCTCTACATCTGGCTTATGGTAAAAAACAAATAAACTGTCAGATACTAGTAGATGACCGTCAAGATCCATTCACTCTATTTAGGAGCAAATTAACATATGGGTAGAGTGGTGCCAGCATGCTGCATGAGAGAAGAGCACAGGAATAGTGCACATACACCCCAAGGAAGGGACAAGGCAGCAGGAGGAAGGAAGAGAGAGAGAGGAAGGAAGGGGGCCTTAACAGGCAAATACCAATCTGATTCAGAAAAGATGAAAATCTCAAGGAATGGAATAAAATTACTCATAGTGCTTCCCAATAGACAGCAAATTAATAAGGACATAAACTCTATAATAAGACCTCATAGCAACAATACAATAAAATGACAACAGGAGATGAAAATCAGATTGTAGATCTCTTAGAAAAAAAAGCAAATTGAAGAACAAAATAGCATCATTACAGCACTAATAAATAAATGGGGAAAATAAGAGGAAGCAACACTAAAAACTGAGTTGCTGAAATAAAAGCAAGACTTAAGATAAGCAAAGTGAATACAAATGAAAAATTCAAGGGCTTAAAATCATAAAGGCTTTATTTTCGTGAAACTAAAGAAGCCAGCAAAGGAGATGTAATTTTATGGGAAAATTTCCTTTCAATTGATTCAAATAATACATCAAATTTCAGGGAAAGTTTATACTGGTATTCCATACTTAGACATGGACTAATTACTATCTACAAGATAAAGAAGTAACTCTTTTAACACTCAGAAAGGAAAACAAATAACCTGAAAGGGAGAAATAGCAGGCAGACTGTTGACACGTCCACAGCAAGATCAAGGCCAGAAGATATCACAACAACATCTATAAACACAAAAGGGAAAACAAACATAACTCAAGAGGACACTCAGCCGAAATGTCATGGAGGTATTTAAAACAAAAACAAAAGCCAACAGTTGTAGCAGAAAGAGACCTTTGAGAATATCCACATCTTAATTATTCAAGTCAAAAAAATAGGAATCCAACTACCGCATGCATTTCCTTATCTTTTTTTAAAGCTAAAGGGATCATTCTCTTGCTTTGAAGAAATATTTTTTTGAATTTCACTAATGTAATCCATTTAAGTTAGTTTTTTCATACTGGGAATGCTTTAGATTTGATAAAATATTCCTGAATTATAATAATAGTAGTTACATTGGCCGGCGCCACGACTCAATAGGCTAATCTTCCACCTAGCAGCGCCGGCACACCAGGTTCTAGTCCCAGTCGGGGTGCCGGATTCTGTCCCGGTTGCCCCTCTTCCAGGCCAGCTCTCTGCTGTGGCCTGGGAAGGCAGTGGAGGATGGCCCAAGTGCTTGGGCCCTGCACCCCATGGGAGACCAGGAGAAGCACCTGGCTCCTGCCTTCGGATCAGCATGGTGCACCGGCCGCAGCGCGCCAGCCGTGGCGGCCATTGGAGGGTGAACCAATGGCAAAAAAGAAGACCTTTTTCTCTGTCTCTCTTACTATCCACTCTGCCTGTCAAAAAAAAAAAAAAAAAAAAAAAAAAAAAAAAAAAAAGTAGTTACATAACTTTCTTTTTATACATCTATTGACCTATTATTCTTAATAAGAAACATTAGCTACCCTTATACATAGCAGTGGATGACGCTAATAGATTCTAATATTGTTTTTAATTTCATGTTGTATTTATTTTAATTGCTGAATTATTCTATCCTTTCTGTTTGCAGGTATAATTTAATAAAATCAATAGAGTAATTATAAGGGGTGGGGGAAGAAGGGTGGAGATGAGGAGGAAGTGGGGAGAAAATGACACAAAGCAAATGGGCTGAGATTTTTGCAGCAGTTAATTTTAGGAAAGTGAAATTATGGATGAGTAATATTTTGTTAATTTTATAAATATTCAGTACTTTTATAACAAAATAAAATCAATATTTTTGAAGTTGCTTTCTGTAGCAAATTGTTGCTCCCATTAAACTTCTTAGAAGTTCAAGAGAAGTCAAATATTTCCAAAAATGCAGTGTAAGCATAATTAAGCTAACCTGGGCCAGTGCTGTGGTGTAGTGGGTAAAGCCACAGCCTGCAGTGCCAGCATCCCATATGGGTTTCAGTTCTAGTCCTGGCTGTTCCTCTTCCGATCCAGCTCTCTGCCATGGCCCAGGAGAGCAGCAGAGGACGACCCAGGACCTTGGGCCCCTGCATCCACATGGGAGACCTGGAAGAAGCTCCTGGCTCCTGGATACAGATTGGCCCAGCTCCGGCCCTTGCTGCCATTCAGTGAGCGAACCAGAGGGCGGAAGATCTCTGTCTCTTTCTGTCTGCCTCTGCCTCTGTGACTCTGCCTTTCAAATAAATAAATAAATCTTTTAAAAAATGATTAGGCTAAGCTAAATGTTCATCCAGAAAGGGTATTAAGAAAAAGAGGAGTTGAAAAGAGTTAAAGACATTGTTCTCCACAATTTATCATCATGAAATTAATTAACAAACATAAGCAAAGTGAAATGCGATTTCCAATAGGCAGAAGCTGCACAAATTGGTTCTGGTTTGTTCTCACTTCAGCCAGGATCCAAAATCCAGCTCCTTCATTTGATCCCATAGGAAACACGAAAACAGCCATTTCTTTGCATAAATTTTACAGCCTTTCCAAAAATTTGGATGTACATTTCCATGCTAACAGATAAAGGAAGTAAAAAAATTTTCATTGTTATAGTAATTGGGATGATAAAAGCTCTCTTTCTTGGCAAACTATAAATGGAGGGAAACTTTATCAACCTGATCAAAAAGCACTGATTAAAAAAAAAGGCTTCTTCTTAATGCTGAAATATTGTGGTCTTGGTCCCTAATATCACAAACAAGACAAGAATATCAACTTTTACCATCTCTTTTCAATATCTCACCTGAAGTACTAGCTACAGAAATAAAATGATAAGAAGAAATGAAAAGCGCAAAGAGGGGAAAGGTTTTAATTTTTGTTATTTTATATATCATAATTTTTACATATAAAATCAAATTTCTAAAGTATAATACTGAAATCAGTGAATTTTAGCTAAGCTAAGGATACAAAGTAAATAACCAAAATCAGTTATAGTTCCAAATCTTATTAGTGAACAATGGGGAAAACAAAATTTCACAGATATTATTTTTAAATCAAAATATTAAACTCAGAGAATGAAATAGGATCTCCACACTGGAAATTAAAAAAACACTGAAAAAAAAAAACAAATTGATAGAAATTGGTGGAAAGGGTCCAGCACTATGGCGTAGCAGGTAAAGCTGCAGCTTGCAGTACCGGCGTTCCATATAGGTGCCGGTTCTGGTCTCACCTGCTCCACTTTTGATCCAGCTCTCTGCTATGGCCTGAGAAAGTAGTAGAAGATGTCCCAAGTCCTTGGGCCCCTGCACCCACATGGGAGTCCCAGCAGAAACTCCTGTCTCCTGGCTTTTGATCAGCCCAAATCCGCCGGCCATTGTGGCCATCTGAGGAGTGAACCAGCAGGTAGAAGACATTCTCTCTCTCTCTCTTTCTCTGCTTCTGCCTCTCTGTAACTCTGCCTTTCAAATAAATAAATAATTCTTAAAAAGAAGAAATTGGTGGAAAAATGCAACATGATATGAACTAGATATCAGCAATGTATTGTATCATAAAACCAACAATAGAGTGACCTAAATACCAATCAAAATCATAGTAGGACTTTAAACAAAATTGCCAGGCTGGTTAACAAATTTATAATGAAATGTCATCAATCTGTTTTTTACAAAGCAAGTAAGTCCAAGACTAAGTATGAATACATAGTGATTTCAAGAGGATTCTATTGATATAAACATAGGTGAATAGAGCAATGGAACAGTCTGAAGGTCTGGAAAAAAATGATGCTGAAATTCATATGGAGGCACAGGAGACCTTGAATAGCTAAAGCAATCTTGTACAACAAAAACAAAGCCAGAAGCATCACAATACCAGATTTCAAGACATACTACAGGGCAGTTGTAATCAAAACAGCCTGGTACTGGTATAGAAACAGATGGAAGACAAATGGAACAGAATAGAAACACCAGATATCAATCCAAACATCTACAACCAACTTATATTTGGTCATGTATCTAAAACCAATTTCTAGAGCAAGGACTGTCTATTCAATAAGTGGTGCTGGGGAAACTGGATTTCCACATACAGAAGCACGAAGCAAGACCCCTACCTTACACCTTACACAAAAATCCACTCAACCTGGATCTAATATCTAAATCTACAACCCCACCCCATCAAATTATTAGAGACCATAAGAGAGACCCTGCAAGATATAGGCACCGGCAAAGACTTCTTGGAAAAGACCCTGTAAGCATAGGCAGTAAAAGCATAAATTAACAATTGGGATTACGTCAAATTGAGAAGTTTCTGTACTACAAAAGAAGCAGTTAGGAAAGTGAAGAGGCAACCATCATAATGGGAAACAATATTTGCAAACTATGCAACAGATAAAGGATTAATAACCAGAATCTACAAAGAGATCAAGAAACTCCACAACAACAAAACAAACAACCCACTTAAGAGATGGGCTGGGGAACTAAACAGACATTTTTCAAAAGAGGAAATCCAAATGGCTAACAGACACATGAAAAACTGTTCAGGATCACTAGCAATCAGGGAAATGCAAATCAAAACCACAATGAGGTTGTACCTGTAACCTGACCCCGGTTATAATGGCCCTCATACAGAAATCAACTAACAAAAGATGCTGGCAAAGATGTGGGCAAAACGGACACTAATCCACTGTTGGTGGTAATACAAACTGATAAAGCCACTATGGAAGACAGTTTGGAGATTCCTCAGAAACCTGAATATAACCTTACCGTACAACCCAGCCATCCCACTCTTTGAAATTTACCCAAGGGAAATTAAATTGGCAAATGAAAGAGCTATATGTACCTCAATATTAATTGCAGCTCTTTTCACAATATCTAAGACATGTAATCAACCTAAATGCCCATCAACAGAAGACTGGATAAAGAAATTATGGGATATGTACTCTATAGAATGCTTCACAGAGGTAAATAAAAAATGAAATTTGATCATTTGCAACAAAATGGAGGAATCTAGAAAACATCATACTGAGTGAAATAAGCCAGTCCCAAAGGGACAAATAGCATATGTTCTCCCTGATTGGTGACAACTAACTGAGTACCTAACAGGAAACCTGTCGAAGTGAAATGGACACTATGAGAAACAATGACCTGATCAGCCCTTGTCCTGACTCTCAAGGAACAGTTTACTATTTTATTCTTTTTAGTATTTTCTTTTTCCACTTAATACCATTGAAATAACTCTTTAATTAACACATAATTATTCTTTTGTGTTTAAAAGTTAACTTAAAATTGATCCCTGTTAAAAATAATAGTAGGAATAATGGAGAAAGATGTGATGTACTATACGGCACATGCTCACTTGGACTTGCCCTTAATCGTAGAGTTAGAAACATGCCATGGGACTCCAAATCCCATTAAGTTGGCATGTACCAATGCCATCTGTTTTTTTTTTCTTTGACAGGTAGAGTTAGATAGTGAGAGAGAGAGACAGAGAGAAAGGTCTTCCTTCCATTTGTTCACCCCCCAAATGGCTGCCACGGCCAGCGCAGTGCACTGATCCGAAGCCAGGAGGCAGGTGCCTCCTCCTGGTCTCCCATGCAGGTGCAGGGGCCCAAGCCCCGGGCCATCCTCCACTGCCTTCCTGGGCCACAGCAGAGAGCTGGACTGGAAGAGGATCAACCAGGACTAGAACCCAGAGCCCATATAGGATGCCGGCACTGCAGGCAGAGGATTAACCAGTTGAGCCACGGTGCCAGCCCCCCAATGCCATCTTACTAATTAAAGTGATCAGTTTAAGTTCATAAATGACCATAAAGATGGGATTAATTGTCAAAGGGATCACATAAATAAGACCAGTGTCTACTAATAATGATTGATGCAATTAAAAATGAGAGAGTGACCCAACATGGGAAGCAGGATACACAGCAGACTCATAGAATGGCAAATGTCCTAAACAGCACTCTGGCCTCAGAAAGAGCCCTTAAGGCATTCGGATCTGGCTAAAAAGCCCATGGAAAGCCAAGACACTGTGGCAAAAAATGACCTAAATGAAAGATCACTGTGAGTGAGATCCCAGTGGAAAGAATAGGCTATCAAAGAAAGAGGTACCTTTCTCTGAAGGGAGGAGAGAACTTCCACATTGACTATCGCCTTGTCTAAATAAGATCAGAGCTGGAGAACTCAAGAGGCCTCCATAGCCTTGGCAGCTCATGACTAGGGCCTTGGGTGATTACTGATGTCATAAATAAGAGTGTCAACTGTTAAATCAACAACAGGATTCACTGTGCACTTACTCCCCATGTAAGTTCTCTATCCTTAATGTGTTGGTCTATGCAAATTAAGAGTAAAACTAGTCTCCAAATAGTACTCTATACTTTGTATGTCTTCGTGGGTGCAATCTGTTGAAATTTTTACTTGGTATATACTAAGTTATCTTCTGTATACAAAGATAATTAAAAATGAATCTTAATGAAGAATGGGATGAGAGAGGGAGTAGGAGATGGGATGGTTTGTGGGTGGGAGGGTGGCTATGGGAGGAAAACCACTATAATCCAAAGTTGTACTTTAGAAATCTGTATTTATTAAATAAAAGTCTTCTTAAAAAATATAAAATGCATCAAAAAGAACATTTGAAAACTATGATTTGTATCACAAATTAAAAATTTAAATTAAAAATTCAATTAAAAATTGAAGGAGATTCTTTCATAAATGATCATTAAGTGTTATTATTTTTGAAACTCCATTATTAATTTTCTATATACATTCATATTAGTTTTCCTCTTGGATAAATACTTTTAGTTCTGCAGCAAAATGCCTTGTTAGGAACAAAGTGCTGTTATGATTCTGCCAGATAAAAAAACAGTGTTATCTTTTTGTCCCATTAAATATTATTATATGGATAGATGATTTTATACAGATTAAATAACACATGTCTTTGGTACTAATTCTGACAGCCACCACAATGCAAGTAATTGTATCTATCATTCTTTTAAGTGCTTGGGAAAGCATCAAAGCACATGATGTATCTCCTGTAGTCCTCAAAACAATCTTCTTTTTCCAATGAGGAGAATAAACTACAAATCACTTGCGCAGGGTAGCATGGTTTGTAAGTCTGAGCCAACTGTGGAATAAGGTCTAATTACAAGACACTACTCTGTCCAGGTTATGTCAGTCTTTCTCAATTAGACTCAACATCATTCCTTCCATACAACAACCTTATTAATAGTTTCAATTTGTTACAGACAGCATTATTGCAGTCATGTTTTAATCAGAAATGCAATACCATCAGGGCATTTTATTTATACAAAATTAATGTATATATAATGTCCATTATATAATATAAAATTTAAAATAACAAAATTATATATCATCTATAACTATGTATAGGGGATTTGATACAGGAATTTGACCTTACTCCATCTCCATAAAGCTGTTCACTTATTATCTGACTAAGCATTTGAGAAAGGAAAATGATGTAAAGTTGGGGAGATATGGCAAGCTGGTATCCACAAGCCTGAGGCAGGGCTTGTGAAAACAGCAGGGCCGGCGCCGTGGCTCACTAGGCTAATCCTCTGCCTTGCGGTGCCGGCACACCGGGTTCTAGTCCCGGTCAGGGCACCAGATTCTGGCCCGGTTGCCCCTCTTCCAGGCCAGCTCTCGGCTGTGGCCAGGGAGTGCAGTGGAGGATGGCCCAAGTCCTTGGGCCCTACACCCCATGGGAGACCAGGAGAGGCACCTGGCTCCTGCCATCAGATCAGCGTGATGCACTGGCCGCGGTGACCATTGGAGGGTGAACCAACGGCAAAAGAAAGACCTTTCTCTCCATCTCTCTCTCTCACTGTCCACTCTGCCTGTCAAAAAAAAAAAAAAAAAAAAAAAAAAAGAGAGAGAGAGAGAGAGAAAACAGCAGGAACCAGTTCTTGATCTTAGCGATGTGCAAGTTCTGTAGTACCAAGGCCAGTTGTCATGGAGCTAAATACACACATCTGGACCAGAGTCCAAAGAGGTGAATCCAAGGGAAGAAAGGGATGCTGGTAGGCTCAGCTTTGGCCTCATGCCAAGATGTGAGTCAGTCACGAGCAACAACATGTGAAAATAGTTGTTCCCTTTCTGCTTTTCAGCTTTCCCATGACAATCTCTGTTGTGGCCCACAACAACAATTAGGGAATTCTGGGAGATACAGTTAAGTGTAGTCAAGCTGACACATGACAAAGCCATCAGGAGTGACTGGTACATGAGTTCTGCTCATAATCAGCTTTAGCCGATTGAAACACAGCATAGAGTTGAGCGTTTGCCAGAGAGTAAGTACTTGCTTAGCTGTTTTCTAGTTGAGTAACCATGGACAAATTCCTGGAATTCCCTGGACCCGAGAATCACCATATAGGAAACAAAGATAATAATAGTACCTGTTCCTAACACTGCTTTTAAGTAGAAGAGCAAAACTGTGTTAAAAATAAAACTTAGAACATTGCTTGGCACAGGACAACCAATCACTACACGTAACTTATTATCAAAAACACAAACTTTTTTTTTTCAAGGTGTAAGATTTCTTTTATTTTTAACTTTTATTTAATGAATATAAATTTCCAAAGTACAGCTTATGGATTACAATGGCTTCCCCCCACCATAACTTCCCTCCCACCCGCAACCCTCCCCTTTCCCTCTCCCTCCCTCCTTCCATTCACATCAAGATTCATTTTCAATTCTCTTTATATACAGAAGATCAGTTTAGCATATATTAAGCAAAGATTTCAACAGTTTGCACCCACATAGAAACACAAAGTGAAAAATACTGTTTGAGTACTAGTTATAGCATTAAATCTCAATGTACAGCACATTAAGGGCAGAGATCCTACATGAGGAGTAAGTGCACAGTGACTCCTGTTGTTGACTTAACAAATTGACACTCTTGTTTATGGCATCAGTAATCACCCTAGGCTCTTGTCATGAGTTGTCAAGGCTATGGAATCCTTTTGAGTTCACCGACTCTGATCATATTTAGACAAGGTCATAGTCACAGTGGAAGTTCTTTCCTCCCTTCAGAGAAAGGTACCTCCTTCTTTGATGACCTGTTCTTTTCCCTGGGATCTCACTCGCGGAGATCTGTCATGTAGGTTTGTTTGTTTTTTTTTTTTTTTTTTTTGCCAGAGTGTTTTGGCTTTCCATGCCTAAAAACACAAACTTTTTCAAATTACACATGTTAGTTTGGGTAGGTTTACAATATAAAATGTCTTGTCATCATGATCCTATAAAATTACAACAAAAATGATTCTGTAAACATGTATGTGTATAGGGCTGGCACTGTGGCGCAGTGGGTTAACACCCTGGCCTGAAGCGCCGGCATCCCGTATGAGCGCCGGTTCTAGTCCCGGCTGATTCTCTTCTGATCCAGCTCTCTGCTATGGCCCGGGAAGAGCAGTAGAAGATGGCCCAAGTCCTTGGGCCCCTGCACCCATGTGGGAGACCCAGAAGAAATTTCTGCCTCCTGGCTTCTGGCTTCGGATAGGTGCAACTCCGGCTGATGCGGCCATCTGGGGAGTGAACCAGAAAATGGAAGACCTCTCTCTCTCTCTCTCTGCCTCTTCTTCTCTGTTAACTCTGACTTTCAAATAAAATAAATTTTAAAAAATCTTTTAAAAAAACAGATATGTGTATAAAACTGCTAAAACCTGGCCTGTATCAGTGAAAGTTCAGATTGAAAGGCATTTGCCACCTAGGTCACACTGCTAATAAATTCCAGTTAATAAAAGAATCTGACTCAAAATAGCCTATGAGTGTGCTTCCCTCAGGGTTCTTAAGAACAGAGCTTTGGATATAAAAATTACTGCACAAGTGGGGCTTTTCCTGGTCTCAGTGTCTTTGACAATCACATTCCCTAACAAAAGCACTTGCTTGTGAGTTCATGTGTGGTGTTTGAGATAAAGGCAAGAAAGCTCAGTTGAGCTCTAGCTACATTGTGTTGTACTCTTTTTAAAGGATGTAAGTGGAGCAAATCACCTTTATCAGCAGTCTGCATATTCAGCCCCAACATCTGCTCCAAAGACCTACCTGATATTCCATGAAATTTAGCTGCCAAAGCAAAACTAACAGCTCCACTGTTTAATGGTGGAGAAGGGAATTCACATTTATTTAATTATAGGTAAAATATATTTATGTAGGCTAGAAGTCCTAAGGAATCTACAAGAAATCTAAGAGAAATAAGAAATGAGTTTAGCTAGGTCTAAACATATATTTCTATTTCCCCAAATTGACTGTCTTTCTCTGTACCATCAAAAACCAATGCAAATTTTAAATATATATTTTTAAAACAGTACTTATCAAGTACCCAAAATATATAAAGATATTAGAAATAAACATGGAAAAATATATAGAAGAAGATCCACACAGAGAAAGCTTAAAATACTGCAGGGAGTAATTATAGAATATCTAAATAAATAGAGACTTAAGCCATTTTCATGGGTGAGAAGACTAAACATCGTCAAGGATCTCCAGATTGATACATACAGTCAACATTAAATCAATGAAAATCCCTGTGGGATTCTTTGCAGAACCTGAGAAGCTGATTCTAAACCTTGTATGGAAATGTGAAAGACCTAGTTAAGCAATTCTTGCAATGAAGACCAGAGCTGGAGGGCTCATACTGTGTAGTCTAGACTTATTAACTATAAAACTGTAGTACTCAATAAATTAGGGTAAGAATGGACACTCTGAGCAATAAAATATAAAAGAGAGTTACAACAGGTACTCACCTAAACGTCAACTGATTTTCTATAAAGGCATGAAAGTAATTCAATTGAGAAAAAGTAACCTGTTTCACAAATGATGTGAGCTATTGGTTTTCCATAAACAAATAAGTGAACAAAAAACCTTAATATACCTCATATGATAGATAAATATTAGCTTAATATGGCCCATAAACTAAATATGATATGCAAAGATACAATTTTTTTTTTTTTGACAAGCAGAGTTAGACAGTGAGAGAGAGAGAGAGAGAGAGAGAGAGAGACAGAGAGAAAGGTCTTCCTTCCATTGGTTCATTCCACAGATGGCCGCTACGGCCAGCACGCTGTGCTGATCCAAAGCCAGGTGCTTCCTCCTGGTCTCCCATGTGGGTGCAGGTACCCAAGCACTTGGGCCATCCTCAACTGCCTTCCCCGGCCACAGCAGAGAGGTGGACTGGAAGAGGAGCGACCGGGACAGAATCCGGCACCCAACTGGGACCAGAACCCGGGTGCTGGCACCGCAGGCAGAGGATTAGCCAAGTGAGCCGTGGCGCCAGCCTCCAAGATACAAAATTTTCAAAAGAAAACATAATAGAAATTCTTTATAACATTTGGTTAGGTAAAACTTTTTTAGATTAGGCATATTAAGCACAAACTACAAATGATAAAAATGCAGCATTGGACTTATCAAAATGAAATTTCATTCTTCAAAAGACTATTTTCTTTAAAAAAGAAGACAACCACAGAATGGAAGAGAATATTTTCAAACAATATCCAATAAAGGCCTTACCTAGAATATAAGTTTTCTGAAAGATTTGTTTTATGTATTGGAAAGACAGAGTTACAGAGAGAGAGAGAGAGAGACAGAGAGAGACAGAGAGAGAGAGACAGAAAGATCTTCCACTCACTGGTTCATTCCCCAAATGGCTGCAACAGTCAGGACTGGGCCAAGGTGCCCCAGCTCTTGGGCTATCCTCCACTGCTTTCCCAGGCATATTAGGATGAGCTGGATCAGAAATGGAGCAGCTGGAACTCAAACCTGTACCAGGAGAGGATGCTAGCTTCCCAGGCAAAGGTTTAACCACATGTACCATAACACCAACCCCTTAGAATATAAATGAAGACTTAGAACTCAGAAAGAAGACAAATAATTGTCTTGCACACTTTGCTCATAATAGTACAAAACTGAACAGAATCTGCCTCTCCATCAAATGTGAAACAGATATATGTATTATAGGTATAAATACCATGGTCCTTGGAAATCCATTACAAAATGTACTTTGTATTAGATCTGTGGAATGTGGTAGAGTATGAAAAGCACAGCTGTTGAGTAGGATAACTGTATTTCAAATCTGTCATTGTGCGCTGTACTAATCACAATACCATGGCCTAATCACTTTAGGCCTCAGAACTTCAGTTGCAAAATGAGAATACCTTTACTACCTACTTCAACAATGCTATTAAAGGGCAACCAAATGCAAGGCCCATCATCCTGAACAAAAGCATTAATTGTCATTATACCTGTTATTATTATTATACCCAAATGATTACTGATGATTTATGAAGGTACTTCAAAAAATTCATATAAAATGGAGGAATTAAAGAAAGCTCTATTTTGTAATGAATATATTTGAGAGATCACCAAAAAATTGATGAAAAAGGCATATTATGGAAAAATGATGCAAGGATTTCAAATAAATTGCTCTAAAATAAACTAAACTTTTAAATCCATTTTTCCTAATACATTTGATAGTACCCTTGAATTTATTAAACAAGTTACCATTATCATGGGGGTATTTGGGGTTATGCATCATATTTATTAAGGCAGAATTTTATTTGGGCAGAACAATGTATATGAAGCCAAAAGCCAGAATTTTTGTGCAATGAATATTTCAGATCTAAATCTACTTGAGTAGATTGCTAAATGCAGAGAACAAAAAAATTTTTGTCAGGGGCTGGTGATGCCAGCATTCCACAGTGGGATGCTGGTTCAAGTCCCTACTACCCAGTTTCTGACCTGGCTTCCTGCTAATGTACCTAGAAAAAAATGTGCAATGACCCCAGTGCTTGGGTTTGTGCCACGCCTATGAGAGATCACAATAGAGTTCTTGGTTCCTGGTTTCAGTTTGGCCCACCCTTGGCTGTTGTGGGCATTGAGGGAGTGAACCATCAGATGGAAAATCTTTCTCTCTCCCTCTCCTTGCCTCCCTGCCCCAAGTCACTATATCATAAAATAATCAGTACTATTTTAAACAAATAGTTTCAGTTGTATTCAAGCTTCCATGCCATCATCATAACCTAGGATGTTTCAGCTACAAAACATATGTGTTCTTAAAGTGAATTGAAGAGAATGGAACAGAAATATAATTACTTTATTTTGAAAGTGTCTTGAACCAGATGAAAAACGGTGATATATAGATAAACCTGATTGAGAGATTTGATTTTTCTTAAAGGTAGATAATATTTGATAGAAGTTATTTTTCTAAATAAAAAAAAAAGCTTCACTCAAAAATCCAATCCATCGAACTGCTATACTGAGATCACCTACTTTCCTTGACAATTTCTCAGATAGAAACAAGATGCACCAAAGAAACCATTGCTATTTGGAAGCTTGAGAAAAAAAATTTTCCACAACTACACTGTAATTCATCTAACAGCTGAGTATTTTGTGAAAAATGTTTTCCTTCCACTTTCTTATTCACCTAGGAGTCAAACTTCATATTCCTTTCCAGCAGCAGTCTTTGTGATGAGACTTTAAAAATAATCTTTCCTCATCCCAGAGGTAGGGTTTAGAGAGAAAATAAATCCACACTAAAGTAAGATGAATACCCAAACAGTTGGCTTAAAATGTCAAATTAAGGGCATTATCAAAATTACAGCAAGAAAGGGAATCAGCTGTTATGATATGAAAAGGTAGAACAATCTTGTCCTTCATCGCCTTACTGTCCCTTCCAGATACATTCAACTAGAGCTAAACCGGATAGCCAGACTTTACACTTCAGTTTCCTTCGTGTTGAACTATACAAAATCAGTATTAAAATTCAAATATTAATAGGATGTTAGGCAGTAAATGTGTTGAATATTAATAGACATTGAAGAAGGCTTGAATAAATGAAGACTATTGCATATTTGTCGTTTGCAAGATTAAGTAATGCAAATTGAAGTCTTCCTCAAATTTTATAGTTCTAAGGCAATCTCTCAATATCCCTTCAGATTTTTTTGTGGAAGTTGGCCATTAACTACAAAATGCTACTGTAACACAAAGCCAAAGAGCCAAGGCAGTCTTGAAAAACAAAGATGGAAGACTAATGGTACCAGATGGCAACACTTAATGTAATGGAGATAATAGAGTATTGATGCTAATAAAGGTAAACTAATAGAATAGAACAGATTTGATCATCAGATCAACATATATATGGTCACCTTGTTGGTGACAAAGATGACTGAGCAATGCAAGGTAAAGTATTGTCTTTTATCAAGTGGTTCTGGGATGGGCTTCTGTTACAGTGCATGAGACACTACTTAATATGCCCACATCCTTCATTAGAGTACCTGAGTTTACGTTCCAGTTCCATTTTCAATTCTAATTCTTATAATATGCACCTTGGGAGGCAACAGGTGATGGCTCAAGGACTTTGATGGCTCAAGTTCCTGCCACCCAAGTGGGAGACCAAAATTGTGCTCTTGGCACCCAGGTTTGGCTTGGCCCAGCCCCAGCTACTGCAGGAATTTGGAGAGTGAACCACTGGATGGGTTCACTCCACCCTCTTGCTCTCTGCTTTTCAAATTTTAAAAAAGTAGTTATCCTAGATGTGGATATAATCACATTGAAAAAATAAATTTTGTCCCCCTGCTTAAAAATTTTTTAACTTTTATTTAATGAATATAAATTTCCAAAGTACAGAATATTGATTACAATGACTTCCCCCCCATAACGTCCCTCCAACCTGCAACCCTCCCCTTATCCACTCCCTCTCCCCTTCCATTCACATCAAGATTCATTTTCGATTCTCTTTATATACAGAAGATCAGTTTAGCATACATTAAGTAAAGATTTCAACAGTTTGCTCCCACACAGAAACATAAAGTGAAAAATACTGTTTGAGTACTAGTTATAGCATTAAATCTCAATGTACAGCACACTAAGGCCAAAGATCCTACATGAGGAGTAAGTGCACAGTGACTCCTGTTGTTGACTTAACAAATTGACACTCTTGTTTATGGCATCAGTAATCACCCTAGGCTCTTGTCATGAGCTGCCAAGGCTATGGAAGCACCCTGGGTTCACTGACTCTGATCATATTTAGACAAGGCCATGGTCAAAGTGGAAGTTCTTTCCTCCCTTCAGAGAAAGGTACCCCCTTCTTTGATGACCCATTCTTTCCACTGGGATCTCACTCGCAGAGATCTTTCATTTAGGTTTTTTTTTTTCTCCCCAGAGTGTCTTGGCTTTCCATGCCGGAAATACTCTCATGGGCATTTCAGCCAGATCCGCATGCCTTAAGGGCTGATTCTAAGGCCAGAGTGCTGTTAGGACATTTGCCATTCTATGGATCTGCTGTGTATCTCACTTCCCATGTTGGACCATTCTCTCCCTTTTTTATTCTATCAGCTAGTATTTGCAGACACTATTCTTGTTTATGTGATCCCTTTGGTTCTTAGTCCTATCATTACGATCAATTGTGAACAGAAATTGATCACTGGGACTAGTGAGATGGCATTGGTACATGCCACCTCGATGGGATTGAATTCGAATCCCCTGGTATGTTTCTAACTCTACTGTTTGAGGTAAGTCAGCTTGAGCATGTCCAGAATTGCACATCTCTTCCCTCTCTTGTTCCCACTCTTATATTTAACAGCAATCACTTTTCAGTTGTTTCAGCACTTAAGAAGACCCCTGCTTAAAATTTAAACAAAAAAATGACATATCTAAACATGAACACTAAATGGAAACTCATCTTGAAAATAACATAGGCATATATCTCCATGATCCTAAGAAGTCAAAGTTACTTAAACAAGATAACAAGAACCTACCATGGAGCCAGAGAAATAAGTTGATCTTTATTAAAGGTCCAGTCTTGTAATGACAATGGTTGATACACTGGTCTTGTTTCCATTAAAGCTCCATTAGGTCAGTGAAAAAGCAAGTAAAAATCTGCAAATATGTGTCATATATAGATCTCAAAGTACACAACATATGATATTATACCTATAAACATATTACATATACATATATTAGAGAATATATAACAATGCACAAATAGTCTGTGTGTATGAAATAAATATTTACAGATGTCAATAAGAAAAGTACAAGGAAACAAGATAAATTACCAAAATACTTGATCATTTCACAGAAAAATATTCAAAAAGTTGTTCAAGCATAGTAGTCATTGAAAATGTAAATTAAGGGCCGGAGCCGTGGCTCAATAGGCTAATCCTCTGGCTTGTGGCACCGGCACACCGGGTTCTAGTCCCGGTTGGGGCACCAGATTCTGTCCCGGTTGCCCCTCTTCCAGGCCAGCTCTCTGCTGTGGCCCGGGAGTGCAGTGGAGGATAGCCCAAGTCCTTGGGTCCTGCACCCACATGGGAGACCAGGAGAAGCACCTGGCTCCTGGCTTCAGATCAGCGCTATGCGCTGGCCACAACGGCCATTGGAGGGTGAACCAATGGCAAAAGGAAGACCTTTCTCTCTGTCTCTCTCTCTCACTGTCCACTCTGCATGTCAAAAAAAAAAAGTAAATTAAAATCACAAGTGAAAATGACTGCACAGCCACAGAGCAGAACACAAAACATTCATAATTCCATAGGTTGTCCAGGAGATAGAAAATCTGGAATCCTCAGATGCTGATGGAGGGTATAACTTGGTAGCCATTCTTTGCCACTGTTTGCTGTATGCCTGTTTGCCCAATAAGCATACACAGAGCTAACAGTGTGGACAGGACTGTTCACTTCTACATTATTTGGAATTGTCAAAGCCTGGAAAGAATCCAAATATCCTCCACTTTGGAATGGATAAGTCAACTATATTGTTCACATACTTCACAGCAATGAGAATAAACAAATTTCAATGATATTAAAATCACCAATAAACCCCTAAGACATAACACTGAGCAAAATAACCAGGCAGAAAATCAAATATGAATAAATCCATTCATAAAAACATTGAAGATGGGCAGAACTCAGCTCTGATATTAGAGAGCAAGCTGTGGGCACATATAAGGGTGGCAATGTTGACTGAGGAAAAATATAAGTGGGATTTCTATGGTGCTGCTTCAGTTCTAGCTCATGACCTGGATTCTGTGAACATGAGCATTTTTAACCTGCATATTTCCTCATTTTAAATTAAACTATATGTAAGTTCAAAAAATATTTGAAAAGAGAACAATTGCTTAGACTAAAAATATTTTTTAAAGTGTTTATCTCTGGGATGAGATGTTAGTCTCTTCTCATTTGGTATCATAATGATGTGTGTTGTATCATCACACAATTTTATTCTTATCATTTTAAAACTCATTTACGCATTTTTACAAACAGTACAGCTAGCAACCTTTGCCATGGCTGAGAAATCCTCGTGTGTTGCCCAGGGACACTCACCCCACCAGGGTAATTGTCTTACACACTTCTCCCTAGAAAAGGCTCATGGATCAAAGGCTCAGTGACTGATACCAACCTAGGTGAGAATTTTTCTCCTATTGATTTATACCAAAGGGACAGATAATGTGGTATGCTGCCACAAACATGAAAAGTTAAGCTTGGGATTATAAAATAAACTAAAAGTATGTCATTGTGAAAACTAAAAGAGAGAATAAGAAAGGAAGGAGGAGGGAGGGTGGGAGTATTGGCTGACGGTAGGTTAGTGTAGGAAGTATCACTATATTCCTAAATTTGTATTTATGAAATACATGAAGTTTTTTCACCTTATATAAATAAAAAGTTATTATTGGGGCCGGTGCCGTGGTGCCGTAGGTTAATCCTCTGCCTGTGAAGCTGACATTCCATATGTTCACCAGTTCTAGTCCTGGCTGCCCCTCTTCCAATCCAGCTCTCTCCTATGGCCTGGGAAAGCAATAGAAGATGGCCCAAGTCCTTGGGTCCCTGCACCTGCATGGGAGAATAGGAAGAAGCACCTGGTTCCTGTCTTTGGATCGGCACAGCTCTGGCTGTTGCAGACATTTGGGGAGTGAACCAACGGAAGGAAGACTTTTCTCTCTGTCTCTCTCTCTCTCACTGTCTGTAACTCGACCTGTCAAATAAATAAATAAAATCTTTAAAAAATTAGAAATAATAAAAAAATATTATTAAAAAGATGTCTGGCATTGACATGTGCATGGAGAAACAGAAATTCATCTGAAAATATGAATGCAAAAAACTATATCATCTAAAGAGGAGACAGCAATTGCTTGATGCCGATGGCTTTCCATTTCCTGATTCTAGTCCATCCCTGGCCTATTCAGCCACACCTCAAGACATCCTTATATCCAGAGATAGTGTTCATTTTTTACTTTGAAAAGACACATTACCTTATCAATATGAGCTGATTTGTCTGATAAAGTACATGACAAGAAGAAATTTTTAAAAAATAATATTTTTTTAAAGATTTTATTTATTTATTTGAGAGGTAGAGTTATAGACAGCAGGAGAGACAGAAAGGCCTTCCATCCACTGATTGACTCCTCAAATGGCCACAACAGCCAGTGCTGGGCCAATCCAATGCCAACAGCCAGGAGCTTTTTTTGGGGTCCCCCATGCAGGTGCCAGGGGCCAAGCACTTGGGCCATCTTCCACTACTTTCCCAGGCCATCATCAGAGAGCTGGATCAGAAGAAGAGCAGCCAGGACACAAACCTGTGCCCATATGGGAATACAGCACCGCAGGTGGAGGCAAAACCTACTACGCCACAGTGCTCGCCTACACGCCAGATCTTGACTCAACTATCAGTAGAGTTCAGCAAAGGATTCTAAAAGCAGATTCTGTTGACTGCATTTTTGAATGGACAAGAGACGAAGCAGGCTCTAGAGAAGGATTTAGGAACCATGAAGTAGAGAGTCATGTGAAGGCATTAAGAGGTAAGGACAAGAGGAAGGCTGAGACTAGAAGCAGATTGAAACTAAGAGCAGGATTACCACCAGGGCAGGTTTCCTTAATGAAAACACCTGATGACGGTTTCAGTGGTTTTATACAGAGTATAGTAGTTTTACACAGAGACTGCTTGAATCTCCTAAGTTAATCATGCCCACAGTTGTTGACCATTGTCCAGCTTTCTGTCTTTGTGGGCAAACTGAAGACCCAGCTCTGGAAACAAATAAGGAAATAGTAGCTACTAACATATAATTATCAACACAAAGATAAAATTGCAAGCTTTAAAAAATTTAAAAGGAAAATATACATTCAGGTTACTAAAAATAAATTAAAAGCAAAATAAGTAAAATTTAAAAATCAGTTAAAGTATTTATAGATTAGAAAATTATTGGGGGCCAGCACTGCAGTGCAGCGGGTTAATGCTCGGCCTGAAGTGCCAGCACCCCGTATGGGCGCCAGTTCGAGACCTGGCTGCTCCACTTCCAATCCAGCTCTCTGCTATGGCCTGGGAAAGCAGTAGAAGATGGCCCAAGTCCTTGGGCTCCTGCACCTGCATGGGAGACACAGATGAAGCTCCTGGCTCCTGGATTGGGATCAGTGCAGCTCTGGCCATTGCGGACAACTGGGAAGCAAACCATCGATGGAAGACCTCTCACTCTCTCTCTCTCTCTCTCTCTCTCTGCCTCTCCTCTTTGTAACTCTGACTTGCAAATAAATAAACAAATCTTAAAAAAAGAAAAAATGAAAGCAAATAAAAATAATTGCTAACTGAAACTTTAGAAATTATGTGGGGAATTATATACATATAAAATTTTTATATGTATATACATATAAAATTTAATATTTATTTGAATGTCAGAGTTGCAGAGAAAGAGAGAGACAGAGACCTTCCATCTGCTGGTTCACTCCCCAGATGGCAGCAATGGCAAGGGTTGAGCCAGGCCAAAGCCAGGAGCTTTTTTGAGGTCTCCCGTGTGGTTTCAGGAGCCCAAACAGTTGCGCCATCTTCTGCTGCTTTCAGCAGGGAGCTGAATCAGAAGTGGAGCAGCCCGTACACGGGCTCCATCTGGGATGCTAATGTTTCAGGTGGCGACTTTACCTGCTATGCCCCAAAACAGGCCCCTACACATACAAATTTATGAAGTATTATATAGTCAATAAACAAACAATGTCACAAAGAAAGAAGTGTCTCATTTTAGAGAAACATCTAATATGGGGTCCTATCAGGGAAGATAAAGACACGAACTTACAAGACAATAGTATGGATGAAATGGCTTAGCGAACTGTTCCACAAAGTGTGGCCTAAGAAAAAGCAACAGCAGTTTTAAATGTAACCTTCTAGAAAAGCAGTTAAGTCTCTGCTCGCCTCCCTAGGTTTTGTGCACTGAACTTGTTTTTTTCTTGTGTGTTGATAAACAGCAATTGAGACATGGCCTTCTAACAACAGGGTTAGAATAAATGAAATCAGGATGCTTTGCGAAACCTGTCCCAATTTCTGTATCTAGCCATCACTGTAAATTTTTACCTTCTCCCTAAAAGATATTGAATAATACTTTGATATTATTATACTACTTGGGCTGTGAATAATAATTGTGGTCATATTTTGCTGGGTAGTGGTAACATACCACATTCTCTTCCAAGTCATTCCAATTATGTTTTGTCTCAGAGCTAACCCAAATCCAGTAATATGTCTATCACTAAAGATATATAAACACTTTTTAATTTAAAAGTTATGTATTTATGTTCATATGAATTAGAAAAAATATTCTTTCATTTGTAGTTTTCCTCATAATACAAAGGTCAAAATATAAAACATTTCTAGAAACATTAAATAAATATTAGTCAGGTAATATATGAATATGATAGCAATTATACAAGTACACATGGAAAATAAAGTTTATGGGAAAAATTCTTTTTATCATTTAATCATAAAAACAGTGGCATGAAACAGGTATTGAGGATCAGAGAGATTCAATAACTTCTTCCAGAATCTACAACTTTCAAATTTTATTTTTGTTTTAAATTTTTATTTGTTTTCATTTTATTTGAAAGGCAGACAGATGGAGAAGAGATCTTCAAGCTCTGTTTCACCCCTAAATACATGCAGTAGCCAGTGCTTGACCAGATAAAGCCAGGAGCACAGAACTCGATCCAGGTGTCCTATATGGGTAGAAAGACTCAAACACTTGAGCCGAAACCTGCTGCTTCTCAAGTTGTACAATAAAAGAAAGGTAGACCAGATGTGGAAAAGCCATGCCCTGAACCAGACATTCCAATATGGGTAACCTAACCTGCTACACCAAATACCTGACCCTTTTATTATTTTTTTAAAAGATTTATTTATTCATTTGAAAGTCAGAGTTACACAGAGAGAGGAGAGGCAGAGAGAGAGAGACATCTTTATCCAATGGTTCACTCCCCATATTGCCGCAACAGCCAGAGCTGCACCAACCCAAAGACAGGAGCCAGGAGCCCGGAGCCCAAGGACTTGGGCCATCTTCTACTACTTTCCCAGGCCATAGCAGGGAGCTGGATTGGAAGTGGAGCAGCCGGGTCTCGAACCAGTGCCCACATGGGATGCCAGCACTTCAGGCCAGGGCATTAATTCACCGTGCCACAGCACTGGCCCCCCCTTTTATTCAATTACTCTATTCTGTACTATTTAAATATTTTAGATGTTATCTATATACTATAATGTTATGTCTGGTTTAAACATTTTTAAGTCATTTCACATTTTAATGTTTATTTCTAGAAATCAAAATTATGTCTGCTATTCATTTTGTAAAACAAAATGCTATATGCAGCAACAGCAAAAATTCTTAAATAGAACAAGTTCATTGGCATATGCAACTGTGCTAAAAAATCAAATAATACTCTATAGACTTGCCTTAAGAGTGGGCAATCTTTGATGAACACATTGATTCCATTCATTATAACTGAGGAATGAAATGTTGAAGGGAGAAAAGTTGTAGTTCCTGTCTGCAAGGGATTTTTTTTGTTAGTGAAAAAGTGAGCAAAACTTCTGGCATATGATTATAAGCATTCCTTGTGAGTGTGTGTGTACACGTCGTAAATTTTTACACATACGCAATCGAGAGCATTAAGAAGAGATGGGGAAATGAGATTGAATAAAATGTTAGAAATTAGGTTCTCTGTGGAAGAACAATAACTCATTTACACAATACATGAGTTAGAAACGTGGAACTCCATGGTGAGCAAAAGAAGTAAGTAATTGGCATTGGGAACTAGGAGAGCAGACGTGGGACTTTGGGCTTCCATTACTTATTTATTGCATTTACTCTGTTATTCAACAAATGCATAATGAATATGACTACAGTATGTACAGAGTGCACTGGGAGGTGCTGGAATATAAATAAATCTATGTCTAGAGTAAAACAGAACAGATTGTCACGGTAGGAAGATCTTTGGAGAAATACAAATACTGATGAAATAGATTATAAATAAATATTTATATGTAAAGGAATTAGAAATAGGAAAAATATTGTGCCCACAAAATAATAATGCCAATAACTCTAAAAGGGAAAATAAATAAAGAGCTGGGAGGTAAATTGTGTGATGTTTCTCAGATGAGTCTGTGAATCTCAAATGGGCACTGAAAGTAATTTTAGCAAAGAAATGTATTTCCACACTCCTTAAAAGCCTCTGGCTTTAGCTTTTAAGGTTACGTTTTCAAACAGATTCTGTTTTCTTTTGTAAAGAGAAACTGGTACCGATTTGTACTTTCCTAGAGTAAAACTAAACTCATGACCTGGCATGTATGTAATCTTTCTAAACATTTGGTTTCTTACAAATAAAGTGACTGTAATGGTACTTACATTATCTGTTTCTTCATTTACAATAGCATTGCAATAAGAATAATTAATTTTAAAGATAATGATGATTTTCAATGCAATAAATTATTTTAAGAATCTGGATCCTGGCACATAATTAAGGCTCCATCAATATTAGTTAATGTTATTATTGTTTATGCCACTTAACTTCAACCTGTTTTGTGCATTTTAAATACATGCTGAGAAGCTTCAGAGATAGAGATCTATCTATTGTCAAGTAAACTGAATAATTTGAAAAAGTGTTAATATATTAATGGGAATAGAACCTCAAAATTTGTAGTACGGTTGGAGGCCAGTGTTATGGCACAATGGTTTGAGCCACTGCTTGGGATGGCAGCATCCCATATCAGAGTGCCAAGTGGAGTCCAATCTGGTTTGCTTCTGATCCAGCTCCCTGCTAATCTGGCCATAAATGCAGTGGAAATTGGGCCAAGTGCTTGGACCCCTGCCACCCACATGGGAGAACCAGATTGAGTTCTGAGCTCCTGGCAGCCTGGATCAAAGCTGGCCATTGCAGCCATTTGAAGAGTGAACCAGCAGATAGAAGATACCTCTCTCTTTCTCTCTCTCTTTGTCACTCTGCCTGTCAAATAAATAAATAAATAAAAATAAAATTGGCTATGAATAGGAAGCTCAAGTTCCTTAGAACTTAATGAATAAATCTTCATAATATTAAAAGTATTTTATAGTTACATTGTACCCAATAACTTATGGTTATTTTTCTCAAGATGTTCCATTACATGAAATATATTCATAATTTTTGCTTCTATGAAGACCTGGTATGTGACTTGCCCTCCTGCCATGAATAATTAGAAAACTTGACCGAGTATATGAAACAATCGTTTTCATACACTATAACAAGAAACACTTTAGGACAGTGACTCCTGTGAGACAAGAAGGAAATGATGCACCTTATAATTGCAACAGCTTCCCACTTGGAGCCAATCTTGGGAAAATGGTACATGGAGGCGGAATTCAAGCAGAGAATGGAAATCTAGAAAAACTGAGGCTACAGCAACGGAAGTTTGGGGAAGCCAAGTCAGCTACGTTTACTCTGCAAAGAGGGAGCTTCAGAGAAGGTTTCCAAGAGCTTGCACAAATGGTTTGTTGAGTCTTCAGCCAAGTATTAATCACTACTTTTTTAAGATTTACTTTTATTTGAAAGACAGAGTAATAGAGACAGAGGAAGAGATAAGAGAGAGATCTTGCAGCATCTACTGGTTCACACCCCCTCATGGTGGTAATGGCTGAGAATGGGCCAGGCCAACCCAGGAACCAGGAACTCTAGCTGGTCTCCCACTAGGGTGGCAAGTACCCAAGTACTTGAGTCATCTTCTGCTACCTTCCCAGGTGCATTAGTGGGGAGACAGATGTGAAGTAGAGCATCTAGGACTTGAACAGACACTCTGGTATGGGATGTCAATGTCACAAGTGCTGGCTTAACCCACTGTACCACAACACTGGCAGCTGTCACCACGTTCTCAAAGAGAATTATTTATCATATGAAACAAAATGAGATAAAACAAAAAGCAGTTGGCAATCTGTATGAGAACCTCCCAGAAGCCACACAGGGAACTGAGATCTTGTTGAACATTGAGGCAATCAGCAAGGATAGCAGAGTAACTTCTTATTATCAAGACTAAAACATCTTTAGGGTAAATGTTGTCCTAAACATGCTCAGATGAAAAATGAAATACTTTAAATAAAAGAGGGGCAGTGGAAAGAAAGTCAACAGTAAATTCCTTACTAAAGAAAATCTTATAGTAGACATACAAAAGGACAACACATAGTGTGACTCACAAACCACAAGAAAAAAATGAGTTATCAGAAAGAAAGAAAGAAATCAAGAAATGGCAAAGATAGTGAATATAGCAAAGAAGGCCCTTGAAATTAAAATTGTAAATATCCAAAGTATACTCATGAATGTGGGCTAAAAATGTCAATATAAGGAGGAGATAAAGTGAAAGATATAAAACATTTTGAATTGATTCTAGAGCTTAAAATCATAATATTCTAAATGTAGAGTGCAAAGTATGTCTTTTTAAAACTTTTTACTTTTTAGCAGATTCAATATAGTTCATAGATATTCTAAGAATATAAATGATCTGGGCAACTAATGGAAAAAAGTTAGTGGACATGAAGTTAAAACAATAAAAATTATCCAAATAGATACATAGGGAAAAAGAAAACACTGAAAAATAAATATACAGACTCTATTTTCAGTTTTGTTATATAAATGGCTTAGGGTAAATCAGTTGTCCTTTATAATAAAAAAATGCTAAACAAACTGAAAACCAATGACTTTTCTGAGATCCATCAGAGAACTGAGTTTTCAGGATAAGCTGGTACTCCTAAATCTAGAGAGAAATGAGAATGAAAATGTAGAGAAGCATAGCCAAGATCTATCTACTTGGAGCAGAAGACAAACTGACAGAAACACTTTACCAATAATTTTAAAGAATTGCTGGATCCTGAGTGTGATCTAGCATAAAAAAAAGCTCCTGGAGTCTCAGCTTCAGTGGGTTTTACCTCTAGGAACTTTGCTGTCTTCTCAATGCAAAGACTGTGGAAAGGCTCAAGAAAGGGGAAAGAAAGATCAATCACTGCGAAATACGCCAGAACAGTCATCCAAGGCGGATGCTCTAAAGGAAAAACTTCACCAACCCCCCTCCCATGTGTGCCTTTCCCAGCCTTCCTGCCTACCCCAGGAGGAGTAAAAGCTTTACTACTGCAGACTATTTTCAGAACTCCGGAAATGAACCCTAAACTTGCAGCTATGCGGGGAGTGTTCATTTAACTCACTGAATTTCAGTAAACAGAGCAAATTTTGTAATGCTGATTTTTCCAGTTCCCATCTAATCTACATTCTCCCATCCCATCTAAATTCCCAACTTACTAGTAGCACCAGAATAACAAGTATTCGCTATGTAGTGCATTCTAGGTACTGCTATCCAAGACCCACACTGACTTAATTTTCTAAGATCTTTCCTTAGTTGTTATGTCTGTTGGCTCCATTGAAGACTGACACAAAAAGGTTTTTCTTTTTTAAAACTCATCTAGATCAGAACTTATCCAGTGATAAAGGCCACCAAGAGGGCTTTCCTGGAAAAATGTACAGGAAGACGCCTTTGTCTTTGCTGCATGGGGCAGTGGATAGCAGTGTGCATGTATGGGAGTGGAGGAGAGCAGCAAGGAACAGACTAACAGTATGGAGAGAAAGGCTCAGAAATAAGGTATTTGGTTCTCCCAAATTTATAACATTCTGTGACTTTTCTGGCAGTATGAAAGCTGAGCTCGTGCACAAGACTGTGTAGGTGCTAATAGGAAACCTGGAAAAGTCCCTAAGATTTCATATCAGACTGATTTTCAAGATCTACATAAGTAGGAACAGAAGGTTAAGGAAAATTTAAAAAGTATGTGGCTGAGTGCTCAAAATACACCTAACACACGTGGAACCCAACTGCAAACTCTTAGGAAATCGTTGTTCCAGAAATTTAAATATTTCCCTGGCTGGTCTCTAGCTGATGGACAAGAAACTTCAGTGGTCATAAACAGCAAAAATTTTAAAAATTAGTTCAGAAAAGTCAGAAAAAATAACTACAGCAAGTAGTAATGATAACTATGGGAGGGAGAGGGATATTACTATAGATTTGCCACATAATAAAATTCAAACTATTTCAACAAAAATTAATCATCATAAAAAGAACCTAGAAAAGATGGCCTATTGATAGGGTAAATCAATCAATAGAAACTGATTCTGAGAAAAATCAGACACTGTACACACAAGACAAAAATGTGCCAATCATTTTAAGCATGACCAAAAGAAAAGAGAAAAAGCATAAGAATTATATCTCTCCAAACAAGGGATATCAATAAGGAAATAAAAAAGCATAAAGCAAGTCAAATAGCAATTCTGGATTTGAAAAGTACAATAACTGAAATGAAAAATTCACTAGACTAGTTCTGTAGTGCATTTGAGCAAATAGAAGAACGAGTCATCAAACTCAAGATGGGTTTATTGTAATTATCTGTTGTGGGGCCAGTGCTGTGGCATAGCAGGTAAAGCCACTGCCTGCAGTTCTGGTATCCCATATGGGCACTGGTTAGAGTCCTGGCTGCTCCACTTCCAATCTAGCTCTCTGCTAGGAAGGCTGTAGAAGATGATCCAAGTCTTTGGGCCCATGGACCCATATGGGACACCTGGAATAAGCTCCAGGCTATGTCAGATTGCCCCAGCTCCGGCCATTGTGGCCATTTGGAGAGTGAACCAGTGGATGGAAAACCTTTCTCTTTCTTCCCCTAATCCCCTTTCTGTCTCTATAACTCACATTTCAAAAAAATAAATAAATAAAAAATTATATGTTGTGAAACAAGAGAAAAAAATTGAAGATGAATGAGTAGAACCAAAGAGATTTACAGAATGTCTTGAGGCACAACATATCTATAGCATGAGTACCAGAGAGAGGGGAATAAACGTGACAGAAAAAAATATTTGACAAATAATGAGCTAAATATCCCAAGTTGGATGAACATATGTATCTAACAGGTGCAACAATATCCAAGATAAACTCAAAGATACATACTGAGTCACATTATAATAAACTGCAAAAACAAAGATAAATGCAGAATCTGCAAAATGCTGAGATTAAAAGTAATCCTCAGGATTAACAATTTGTATCTCATCAGAAACTGTAAGAATCAAGTAAATAACTATTCAGGAATATATAAAAGATTGTATTAGCCGGCGCCACGGCTCACTAGGCTAATCCTCCGCCTTGCGGCGCCAGCACACCAGGTTCTAGTCCCGGTCGGGGCACTGGATTCTGTCCCGGTTGCACCTCTTCCAGGCCAGCTCTCTGCTGTGGCCAGGGAGTGCAGTGGAGGATGGCCCAAGTACTTGGGCCCTGAACCCCATGGGAGACCAGGAGAAGCACCTGGCTCCTGCCTTCGGATCAGTGCAGTGCGCAGGCCATGGCGGCCATTGGAGGGTGAACCAACTGCAAAGGAAGACCTTTCTCTCTGTCTCTCTCTCTCTCTCTCACTGTCCACTCTGCCTGTCAAAAAAAAAAAAAGATTGTATCAATGTACTACTGTATGTAATTCATTTTTCTTATTGATTTAAAAACAATTGCATAATTGAATATTTGAAAATCTAATTTGATGGGCACACAATCTGTAAAGATCATATTTGTAAAATAAGCATTAAAAAGAGTAGGGAACAGAGCATTTTGGAACAAAGCTTTTGTGTACTATTGAAATTAAGATGTGATCCCTGTTGAACATGGTGGTGGGAATGGGAGAGGGAAGAGATGTATAATTTGGGACATGCTCAGGCTGACTTGCCCCAAGTGGTGGAGTTGGAAGCATACCAGGGGATTCCAATTCAATCCCATCGAGGTGGCATGTACCAATGCCATCTCACTGTTCCAGGTGATCAGTTTCAGTTCACAGTTGGTCATGGTGAAGGGACTGGGAGTCAAAGGGAACACATAGACAAGTCTAGTACCTGCTAACGCTAACCGATGGAGTAAATAAAGGGGAGAGTGATCCAACATGGGAAGTGAGATACTCAGCAGACTCATAGAATGGCAGATGTCCTAAATAGCACTCTGGCCTCAGAATCAGCCCTAAAGGCATTTGGAGCTGGCTGAAAAGCTCATGAGAGTATTTCAGGCATGGAAAGCCAAGACACTCTGGCAAAAGATCTCTGCGAGTGAGATCCCAGTGGAAAGAACAGGTCATCAAAGAAGGAGGTACCTTTCTCTGAAGGGAGGAGAGAACCTCCACTTTGACTATGACCTTGTCTAAACAAGATAAGAGTCGGAGAACTCAGAGGGCTTCCATAGCCTTGGAAACTCATGACTGGAGCATAGGGAGATTACTGATGCCATAGACAGGAGTGTCAATTGGTAAAGTCAACAACAGGAGTCACTGTGCACTTACTCCTCATGTAGGATCTCTATCCTTAATGTGCTGTACATTGAGATTTAATGCTATAACGAGTACTCAAACAATATATTTCACTTTGTGTTTCTATGGGGGTGCAAACTGTTGAAATCCTTACTTAATGCATACTAAACTGATCCTCTGTAAAAAAAAAAAAAAAAAAAGAAAAGAAATTATCAATTCCCAACTTGACTCTCACTGGGATTAAACATGACAATAGGTCTGCTCTGATTTCATCATCATTTAAAAAAATCATCTATTATTTTTCACTTTATGTTTCTGTGTGGGAGCAAACTGTTGAAATCCATACTTAATGTATACTAAGCTGATCTTCTGTATATTAAGATAATCGAAAAAGAATCATGATGTGAATGGAAGGGGAGAGGGAGTGGGAAAGGGGAGGGTTGTGGGTGGGAGGGACGGTATGGGGGGGAAGCCATTGTAATCCATAAGTCGTACTTTGGAAAATTATATGCATTAAATAAAAGTTTAAAAAAAAAAAGATGTTATTAATCTAAACTAGATTGTTGTAAAGATGTTAATTATCAAGGCCTTAAGCAACCAGGCGGTCAACCAAATGCTGATACAGAAATATACTCAGCTCCCCACCCAGGAGACAGCGGCTTGAGACATTGCCCCATGCCATCAAAGAGTACCTCATCGCCCCGTGTCAGCAGGAAGTAGCTCTAAAGACAGATCATCGTCCCTCTACCCCTCCCGGACTTTTGGGACTAATGTAATCCCATACATCTCCTGCTTTATAAAAAACAAAAGGGAGGAATATCAGGAAAATGGCCCAGTTTTATCTATGGCACGATCTACACCCTGACACCATCTTAGGCTCTAGGCCCCCCGCCATTGCTGGAAGCCAGGTGGCCAATGGTCCAACCACCAGTGTCAAGCTCCACCCCCATCCTAATGGGATTCGCTACTCCTGCTTCCCTGCCCGCCCTCCAGCAAAGTTTTAAAAGGACAAGTTCTTGAACATGTGGCTCTCTCTCGCTCTCTCACTGTCTCTCTGCTCTCTCTTGGCTTCTCTCTCGCTCCCCTCTCTCCTCTCTCTCTCACTCTTTCTCTCTCTCAGCTCCTCTCTGTTCTCTCTCTTCTCTCCTTTCTAGCCCCTCTCCTCTCTGTCTCTCTCTCTTACACTCTCCTTCTCTCTCTTTTTCCTTCTTCGCCCCTTCCCTCCAGTATGCTGGGTTTTCCCCAATAACCACTTTCCCTTAAAAAAAAAATCTTAATTATAATCTCCAGGGCAACCTTTTTAAGAAAATAATGTTTACAAAGTAAAATAATTTATAATAGATTTAAAATGGTAAACCATGAAATTCTTTAAAACTAAGAAAGAAGTAGTGAAATAATTGAAAAATAAAAATAAAATCTACACTATAAAAAAACAAATAGCAAAATTGCAGAAATAAGTCCTTATTGATAATTACATTAAAATAAATGGGTTAAACTCACTAATTAAGAGTAGAGATTAAAAGAATGAATAAATATAATCCTGGTATATGTTACCTAAAGTGACTCACTTGTGATTGAAAACACAGATATTTTAAAGTAATTAACAATTAAAATAAATTTTGAGAGGTTACTAGACTTTAAGATATAAATTATCATTGTAAGATGCAACGAAGGGCAAAAAATAAAATAACCATTCCATTGAGAGGATAAAACAATTATAAACATATATGCACCAACAGCTGGGCTCCAAAATGCACAAAAGAGAAACGTGCAAAACAAAAGTTTGAACCCAAGGAATAAACAGATAATAGGAACTATTCAATAAATATAGTTGAGGATTTCAATATCCTATTGTCAATAAAGGACAGAACATCTAGACAGAAGTTCTATAAGGAAACAGGGGATTTGAACAATGCAACTGACCAATGAGACTAAACAGATGTCTATGTAGCAATCCATCCAATAAGAAGAGTGAATACACTTTCCTACGTAGATATAAAAATGCTCTATAATATACCATATGTTAGTCTACAAAACAAGGCTGACTAAATTTTAAAAGATTTAAGTCATAGAGAGTACACTTTCCAATGAAAATTGAATTAAATTAGGAGTCAGTAAAAGAAAAAAGATATTGGGAAAATTCACAAATACATGAAAATTTATAGACACCTAAATAATCATTAAGTCAAATAAATATGAAAGAAAATGGAAAAAATGATTTTAAAATTATAAATAATTTATAAAAATTGAAGCACAACGCCCCAGAACTTACTGAAAAGTGGTGAATGGATATACTGATTGTGGTATATCCATACAGTGGGCTATCATTCAGCCACAGAGAGGAATGAAGTATTGATAAATACTTCAGAAAGATGAAACTGAAAAACATTGTACTAAACAAATAAGCCTAGAAATGAAAGGCCTGATACTGTGATTCAATTTATGTAAAATGTCCAGAACAGATAAATTGAATCAGACAAAAGGCAGATTATTTGTTACCACAGGATGAGGGGAGGGAATTCAAAGGTCATAGGATTCTTTTTGGGTTGATGGGAAGATTAAAAACTCATTTTGCACAATATCATGAATATACTAAAACCCACTAAATTATATACTATAAAATGGTTAAAACAGTAAATTGTATGATATATTAACCGTATCTCAATAAAAATGTTGTAAAAACAGGTGAGTATTCTAAGTTACAGATTTCATCTCTAAGAAAGATCCAAATGTAGTGTTAGAAAACAAAAATTCTAGCAGACTAGCCACAGTCAGGTAAACAACCAATGAGTTCAATGATAGGTCAATAGAAACTAATCAAACCTATGTGCAAAGCTAATAAATAATGGAATGTATTATGAATATTTGACTTTCAGAAACATAACTTTATTTTTATATTAATGGGTAGGAATTCTTGATGTTGTTAGTAAGTCAGTACTTTCGTAAGAGACCTATAGATTCAATATAATACCAATCCAAATTCCAGTCACTTTTCAATACTATCAATAAACATATTCCAAAGTTATACAGAAAGGTGCATAAAACATAGCCAACATAATACTAAAAAACAAATTTTGAGAACTAACACTATTCCAAACTTTGAGACTTACTACAAGACAATGTGTTATTGGCATAAGGATAGAAATATAAATCAATGGGATGGAATCAATGGTGTATATTATCAATATTAGCCATAAAAATGATCATCATACCAATCCAAAAACTTTGAAGGAAAATAATGAGCAAATATTAAATAAAAACATTTGGTAATAAATATTAAAAACTTAAGATAAAAATGGGAAAATTCCATGAAAGATACATTTGCCCAACACTAATATAAGAAGAAATAAAATACTGAATAATCTTTTATCTATCAAACAAAAATGATTTGTTATTAGCCTTCTAACAAAGAAGAACATTTATTTATTTTTTAAAGATTTATTTACTTATTTTAAAGGCAGATTTAGAGAGAGAGAGAGATACAATAGAAAGTGAGACAGAGAGAGGCAGAGAATTCTTTCTTCCACTGATTCGCTCCCCGAATGGCCACAATGCCCAGGGCAGAGAACCAGAAGCTCAGAACTCCATCTAGGTCTCCCATGTGGGTGCCAAGAGTACAAGCACTTGTACAGTCTTCTGCTGCCTTCCCAGGCACACTATCAGGGAGCTAACCAAAGGCCAAATGAGATGCTGGCATTGCAAGAGGTGACTTGACCCACTGGATAACCACACTGGCTCCAGAAAATATTTATATTAAGGTGGCTTTACTGATGAATTAATAGAGACATTTCAGAGGGAAATCTTAAACTAAGATAAGGAACAAACAGAACCTCTTATTAGGCCAAGATTATTGAAATTCAAAGCAAGTCAAAGGTAATACATGCAAAGAAAAGTAGAATTCATCATGATTATAGATACAAAGAATATTTAACAAAAAGTAACGAATAGACCCCAACAACACCTGAAGTGAATAATACATTTCAACCAAGTAGGCTTTATCCTAGGTATCAAATGTTTTAACAGTAGGCTACTAATTAAGCGTATTTTCAGGATAAAAAAAGAAAAAACAGGTGATTTTTCAAGTGATATATACAAAGCATTTGATAAAATTTAACACATATTTGCAGTAAGAATTCTCAGAAAGCTAGGTAGGAAATGGGACTTACAAAATGTGATGAAGGACATCTACCAAAGACCCACTATCAATGTCATAGTCACTAGCAAAATACTGAATCCTTTTCCTCTAAGCTTGGAAACAGAATTACCTCTATCCATATGTCTATTCAACATTGAAATGGAAGTCTTTGTCCATGCAATAACAGTAGAAAAAATTACATACAAATCAAAAGGAAAAAGTAAAAATGTAATTTTCCCTGTATGACATGATCAAGTATGCAAAAATCCTAAGGAATATGCCAAAAAAAAAAATCTTAAACTACTAGACATAATACTTGAGCAATACTACAGGATTTAAGATCATTATATAGAGAAATTAATGAAACTTTGTATTTTATTTATTAATAATTAGAAAAATAACTTGAGTGTTATTTATGTCTGCATTATAAAACAGCAACTTCTTAGGAATAACACAATTAAACTTGAGCTGTATCTCCACAATGAAAACAGTAAAATTTAAATAATTTAAAGACCTAAATAAAAATCTTAATGTACACTCCTCATATTTTTGGAATACTCAGTAGTGATGAGATATTGATTCTCTCCTACATACTATATAGTTTCAAAACAATCATTATCAAAATTTTTCTATTTATTAGTAGAAGTTGATGCTAATATTAAAATTTATATAGCAACACTGGGGGCTAGTGTTACTGTGCAGCAGGTAAAACTGCCATCTGTAGCGCCAGCAACCCATAGGGGCGCTGGTTCAGGCTCTGGCTGTCCCTACTTTCAATCTAACACCTTGCTAATGCACCTGGGAAAGCAGTGGAAGATGGCCCAAGTACTTGGGTCCCTGATCTCATGTGGAAGACCTGGAAGAAGCTCTGGGTTCCTGGCTTTGGATTGGCCCATCTACAACTGTTGTAGCCATTTGGAGAGGGAACCAGCAGGTGCATGGAAGATTCTCTCTCTCTCTCTCTTTCTCTCTCTCTCTCTGTAACTCTGCCTTTCAAATAAATAAATCTTCAAGAAAATAAAAGGAAAGAAAGGAATTTATGTAGCAATACCAATAACTTAGAATAGAAAACAATTCTGAAAGTCAAGCTCAAAAGATGAAATAAAATTGTGAGTACTTAGTCTAGTAGTTAAGATGTAGGGTTAACTTAATGATCATTAAGTAAACAAAATAGATATTTCTAAAAATTAAGAGTGGAAACAGGAGAGGATGGGGGAAGGGTTGGAGTGTGGGCAGGAGAGAGGGTAGGGTAGGAAGTATCACATGTTTCTATATCTGTATATATGAAATACATGAAACTTGTATAACTTAATAAAATTTTTTAAAAGTTTCCAGTTAAAATATGTGTAACTCACATCGAAGTGAGTGAATTTATCATGGCTCTGGCTCCCAATCCCAGCTTCTTGCTAAGGTAGACCCTGGGAGGCAGCAAGTGTTGGCTCAAGTGTTTGGGTTCTGGCACCCATATTGGAGATCTGGATTGCATTATGGCCTGGTCTGGCTTATCCCTGACCATTACAAGTATTTGGGGGAGTGAAACGCTGGTGGGAGCTTGTTCTCTCTCTCTCTCTCTCTCTCTCTCTCTCTCTCTCTCTCCCTCCCTCCCTCCCTCCATCCCTCAATATCTCCCTCTGTCACTCTAGTAATTTTCTCAAAAAAAAAATCAGCACACTTACCACAAGATTTCAAGATTTTATGGAAAGCTATAATAATGAAGAAAGTGTTATATCAACATGAGAGGAGACAAATAGATCCAAAGAATAGAATACAGAATCTTCAAATAGACCCATACGTTGATAGTAAATTGAAACGTTGACTAACATGCCCCATCAATTTAGTATAGGAAGAGAAAGGTTTTGGCAAATAGTGCTAGAATAACTGAATATGCATATGACAAAAAATGAGCATCAACTGATACATGCATTTTCAAAAAGTTCACTGAAATATGAAATTAAAAGGTAAGTGAGCTTTGGTTAAAAAGACAATTTGAATCCATGCATAGTTTCTTTATAATAAGCATTTTTCATGACCTTTGCGAAAATCCTTTGTATCTTACACCATATCCTTGACATCCTTAAAGTAATTTAGAGATCATATGGAAAAAATGAATTTAGGTGAAATTCAAAAGGTATTCTGAAAAGCTCAATAATTCAAGTGCAAAAGACTACCTACTATGCAATCGCATTTATGTGAGGTTGTAGAGAAGGTGATACTGATCTACAGTGTCAAAAACCCAAGCAGTGGTGCCTGGAGGTAGTATTCTAAATTCATTCATATGGTGATGGACACCTTGGTTGAGTCCATATATTGGCTATTATGAACAGTGCTGCCATATTTTTTTAAAGGAAAGTCAGACTTTACATGAAAGTTTAGTTATTTGTTTATTTCTTTAGAAACAAACAAAGCTTATGATTCCAACTTCCTGCTACTGCACACCCTGGTCTATGTTTCTGCCAAAAATGTGAGAGGCTGAGATTGAATTCCAGGCTCCTGTCTTCACCCTGGTTCAATTCTAGCCTTGGTGGGCATTTAGCAAGTAAGAGCCAAAGGAAGATCTCTCTCTCTCTCTCTCTCTCTCTCTCTCTCTCTGTGTGTGTGTGTGTGTGTGTGTGTGTGTTACTTTGCCTTTCAAATAAATAAAACTGATCAATAGGAAAAATAAAAAGGGAATAGAAGTCTGACAGAGGGAGAAATAGTATGAATAAAGGCACTATGGAGAGAAACCAGTATACATTTCAAAAGCATGACATACAACATTTTCTTTTTGGGAAAGTGATTCCTACTGCTCTGATAACTACATTTTCTCGATATCACCTATAAATTAAGTGCTTTTGTTGCATTTCTTCTTGGTGTGTTTACCATCCACATTGGTCCCCTTCTCTGATAAGTAACTTGCCCGAGTTCTAATTGTAAGAGTAGAATTACGGTCTGAGGTTAGTCTGACCCCAAAACCTCTACTGGAAGACTTGAGTGACATAAGGAAATGTCAGGGATGGCAAAAAGCCCAAAGATTTGGGACAAAATTGAGGACAGGTGTTTATTTCTGGCTGGGTGATGCCCTTTAAAATTAAGTCAGTCAAAAATGGTGACTTATGTAGGCTTCTGAGGAGAAAAGCACAGGAAATTATCAGAGTTCTATTTTAAGCAACTAAAAATTTATATAATATTTCAAAATATATCGGATTTTAAAGCATATGTGTCAGTTGTAAAAATCTGCCAAGGGCATCGGTGAAGGCAAGGCCTTTTTCTTAATCTACCTGATAATTGGATCAGATTGTTGTTTGGTTTCTGATTTAACTCTTGCCCTACAAAATGACTCCTCACACCTCAAAGAAACTCATTCTTATTTTAAATTTGTTACCTTATTTATTTGCAAGGAGGAAAGGGGAGAGAGAGAGAGAGAGAGGGGGAGAACAAGAGAGAGAGAGAGAGAGAGATACTACCCAGTGATTCACTCTGGATGACTGCAACAGCCAGGCTAAAACCTCTAAGTCAATTTCATTCTCCTATATGGGTTACAGGGGTGCAACTACTTGAGCCTTTGCCTGCTGCCTCCTTGTGTCCACATTAGCATAAAGCTGGAATTAGGTGTAGATAATGTATACATGCACAAAATGACTTTTTTGTAAATGGTTATAAACACTTATTCATTGAAGTCTCAATTAGAAGCAATCCAAATGTTATCAACAAGAGAATAGGTAATGGATAAACAAATTGGGATATAGTCTTACAACTGAATACAATGCAACAATAAAAAGGATCAGGTTGCTGAAATGATCATGAAACTCAAAAACACATTTGGAAGCCAAAGAGGCCAGAGTATGGATAGCTTGATTCCATTTGTTTGAAGTCCTGCAATAGACAAAATTGGTAATGGTGAAAGGAATAAGCATGTTGATGCCTTTATAGGGTGGAGAGGGGATGTATTGACTGAGAAAGATCATGAGAGAAGTTTCTGGGAAGATAAGAAGTCCATGTCTTGAGAAGGTTGTGGGTTACAAGTATATGCATTTGTCAAGACACAATGCATTTAATTTGCATGCTTTGTCATTTACTCAAATGTAAAAGTTTCAAACATTTATAATAAAATTGCTTTGAAATAAACAACTTTAAAAGTTCACCATCGAGATCCTTCTGGAATAAATTTTGGAAGTAATACATGCTTAAAACTGAGCAAGTAAATTTAGACGTGTGCATGGTCTTACTTATTAATTTTTGAAATATAAAGTAGTAGAATGTGCACATGCAAGTGTGCTGTATTGTATTTATTCTGCAAACTCATTAATTCATAACCTAAAACTTTGTTGAAATAGTGAGTAAAATCTGAAATGATACATACCAAAACCCAAGTATGATTTGCCAATTGAACAGTGGAAATTAATAGACAAGGAAGAATAAGAGGGGGAGTAATTCATATTCAAATACAACAAACAAACAATATATTTTAATAATTTAAGCAAACATTACAATTTTTAGAAAGAGGAACTTTTAAATGTTTACAGCAAACAAATTATACCTTTGTGGTTTATTTAGAGATAGAAAAATTATTTTTCCATACAGGAACACACATACACTTTTATACACAATCACAGAGGCAATTATCTAGAAATATAGCTGAAAAGTAAAGTAACAGGGAAAGAGAGTGAGCCAGAGTGAGAGAGGAAAAAGGAGAGAAAGAGAGACAGATCTTCCTTCCCTTGCTTCACTCCTCAAATGGTGACAACAACCAGGACTGGGCCAGGCTGAAGCCGGGAGCCAGTAACTCCATATGGCTCCCCAACATGGGTGGCAGGGGCCCACGTATTTGGGCCATCATCCACTTCTTTCCCAGGTGCATGAGCAGGGAACTGGGTGGGATGTGGAGCAGCTGATACTCAAATCACTGCTCCAGTATGGGATCACATCACACACATGGGCTATAGCCCACGGCACCACGACACTGGCCCCAATCTAGAAAATTTTGCATGATACTGTCATTTTTTAAATTTTGCTAAATTCTCAGTTCTTCAGGAATTGATTTTGAACCATATTTCTTCATTTGCTTTTCATTACATAAACTGTATTATCATCTTTTCAGAACACCAAAAAAAAAAAAAAAGATTGTCTACATAAATTCATTTCAGATGCAGGTAGCTGGTTTTTCAAAATCACCTTTAATGAAATATGAATTACAAGCATCTTTTTGATAAATGGATACAGCTTCTGTAACACATTGCATTCAGGATATAGCTTGTCTATTGACTCAAAAAGTCCTTTATACCCCTTCCCAATCAATGCCTAACCCAAGGCTCAGCCCTGGTCAACCTTCTTTCTTCCTCTTAGGAAGCCAAATTTGCAGTGCTCACCAAACCTTAGGCATTCCCATCTCCACTAAATTCAAATAAATTGATACCAACAATAACAAGTATGAAATACGCAATCCCAAGAAGGCTGTCCTCTACTCATCTTAAGACAGAGTCCACGTATGCGACCCTCCTTTGTCAAAGCAAGGTGTGATAAAGGAAAATAACAGCTGCTGGCTCTCAGCCTGGCCCCTGGAAGTGCATTTAAAACCCCTTGCTCTGTTCTTAATTCCTTACCCCATACTATTTTATCCAAGAACACTTGCCCTACACACCAGAACTTCTATACACTTACCTAGAATGTTCCATAAAAAAGGCATTTGTGTCTCTGGTCATTTGAAACTCTTACAAGTTTCTTGTAAGACTCTGAGTCTTGTGAGGTTAGCTTGAAAGCAATTGGTAAAGACCCAGAAAGGGACAGAAGAGTTACACTAATATTTAATTAGCCAAATTTTGTGCAGAATCTTACTTGCCACTGCACTGAAGATTCCTCAGGCTTCCAGACATATTCTAATGTAATGCTCTTTTCCCTAACTCAGTTCTCAAAAGCAACTAATACAGAACTTAGACAAATGATGGAGATTGAAAATAAAATATTTCCTTATGCCTTCCAGTAAATCTGTCTGAATCTCACCATATGGATCTTTAAGTCATGTAGAGGACTGAGGGTGCAGTCACCTCACCACAGCCACTTGTAGTACTGACTTAGCTGTTCCTGTTTTGAAAATCCTGCTTATCTACTTCATGTCAAATATACACTGTGATTTGGGAGATTTCTCTCTGTTTACAAAAATCTCAAATAAAATAATATTTCTAGGATAAAGCAAGCAGATGGAGGTTATTAACACACATGGCCACTGCAGATGGTAATTGAAGTCCTCCTGTGCTCAACTGTACAGGTTCTCTCCACAGATGACAATGTAAATCATGTCTCCTAGAGTTGTACAGTGCACAACCTACACAACCTTCACAACCACAGATGATAACCCTCCACATATCCTCAGCGTTTTGCAACAGAAAATAGATTGTTAATGACTGTGTATCCTTCATTTTATTTTATTGGGGCTACCAGGTTCTGTATTGTTTCCTGTTCTGCTTGACAAAACTACTTTACATAGAAATTGTAAGGCATATGAGAAGCACACTACTGCTACCAAATGTTTGAACCAATGTCTGCTTAGGTCGGCATGACAATCACAAACTGTAATGTACACAGCATGTCATGGCTGGTACAGCAAAAACTTCAGCTACAAAACCATTTCTCTGGCTCTTCAGGTAACAATACACTGCACTTTAAAGTGGCACGGCTTGCTTAAAATGCTGAGAGCATTGTAGACTTATTTGTTATTTTGAAGATTTTGGAAAATATCCTTTGTAATATACTAGATTAATCATGATCTTATCTGTGACATGTATATTACTAGTGTCCTCCTATTTGGGTCATAAATTTCTTGAAAGTATTCAATAACCTTTTCACCTTTCCTCGTATTTCTAGAATCCTTCAATGTGTTTTGGATGACTGATTGAGACATGAATCAAAATACATACATTTTAAAATCTCCTTCACTAAATGGGTCATTAGCCTATTGTAATAGGATAATGCATTATTACAACATTAATTACATATTAAATACTGTGCAACTCCAACACACAACATACTTCAACATACTTCAATTCACTCTTTTTTTTTTTTTTTTTTTTTTGACTGGCAGAGTTAGACAGTGAGAGAGAGAGACAGAGAGAAAGGTCTTCCTTCCATTGGTTCACCCCCCAAATGGCCGCTACAGCCAGCGCATTGCGCAGATCGGAAGCCAGAAGCCAGGTGCTTCCTCCTGGTCTCCCATGTGGGTGCAGGGACCCAAGCACTTGGGCCATCCTCCACTGCCTTCCCAAGCCTTAGCAGAGAGCTGGACTGGAAGAGGAGCAACCAAGACAGAATCTGGCACCCCAACCGGGACTAGAACCTGGGGTGCTGGTGCCACAGACGGAGGATTAGCCTAGTGAGCTGCGGTGCCGGCCTCAATTCATTCTTAAAGGAGAGAGAAAAACGTTGAAGCACTTGAAGAAAAACTACCATAGTCTAGATTTGACAATTGAATTATTAATCACTTAATATGTACATTTATTGATAACTAAACCTCAAAACCTATATTACTTTTTATTTTATTTTGTGTATTAAAAAACTGTAAACATCATTTTTGTACTCTTTTTTAAATTTCACAATATCTTTTTAAAAAATTAATTAATTTATTTGAAAGAGTGAGAGAGAGAGAGAGAGAGAGACAACCTTCCACCCACCACTGGTTCACTCCCCAGGTGGCCACAACAATGTGAGGCTCAGCCAAACTGAAGCCAGGAGCCTGGAACTCCATCTGGGTCTTCCACATGGGTGGTAGGAGCCCAAGTACTTAGGTCATCTGCCATTGCTTTCCCAGGCACATCAGCAGGGAGCTACGTCAGAAATGGATCAGCCAGGACTCAAACAGGGTCTCATATGGGATGCCAACAGAACACAGGTCCCCACAATGCCTTCTATAGAATGAGTTTAAAATACTATCCTTAAAATTAAAGTGTGTTACTTGTGCTTACTAGAGCACATCCAACTAAACCATGTTCTATGTATTATAATTTCTAAAAGATCAAGTGCTGCTTATACGCATTCGTTTTAGACAGTAAGCTTCTAGTTAGTAACAGTGCAAATCCACCCAAAGAAACTCCTTTTTCTTTCCACCACAATGACACTGTTCTGCAAAGTGAAAACTGAGCCTCCTGGCTGCATTCAGAAGATTTTTCCACGTGGGACCAAGTTAGATTGCACACTTTGGAAGATGGATTATTCAATAAAATACATATAAGAAAAGATCACTCTGTCCGTTTACTTGTGGCTCTCATATGTAATCTTGCTTTTTCCAATAAATACATCTGTAAATTCTTGCTCCTTTTCACATTTCATCTCTGAATGTAGCATAGCTACCTTCAAGATATAAGATAGAACATTTATCAAGCGTTTACTATAGCCCAGGAATATTTATATGCTATGGATGTATTTTATTATTTAATCCTCCCTGCAGGCCTGTAAGTACCCTTAATATTCCACGCCTCAAGCCCTCCCACTGTACAGATAAAGACAGTGAAACCCCAAAAATTAAATTTCTGGTTGTCCAATACCTCACAATTAAAAATAATGAAGTCAGGACTTAAAACGAAGTTTGACTCCAGAACCTGCCTCTTAGCCTTCCCATAACCGTTCATTTGAAAGAGTTCATGTATCTCGTCCTATTATCTCTAATTTTAAAAATGTAACTGCTTTTGGAATTGAGGAGACATTATGAAGTGAAGAGGAGCAAATTATGTCACTTTTGCATAAAGATTATTTTTGACCTGTAGGTAATTGAGAAGCAGATAGTACAATTTCCCTCTGATAACCTTAGGGCATTGGTTTCCAGCCCCTCTGAGGACATAAAAATCTGCAGAGGCCCAAATCCTATATACAAAATGACAGCATTTGCAGGTAACCTACACATATTTTCTTATATACTCTGAATCATTTCTAGATTACTTGTAAGAGCTGAGATAATATAAATGCTGTGTAAATAGTTGTTATACTCTATTGTTTAGGGATTAATGACTAAAAAGTCTCTATGTTCAGTACAGCTGCTACTTTTTTTCAAAAAAGAGATTGTTTATTTGAAAGTCACAGTTACACAGAGGGAGGGAGGGAAAGACAGAGAAACGGAGATGTTCCTTCTGCCATTGGTTCACTCCCCAAATGACTACCATGACCAAGGCTGGCAGGACAGACCCAGAAGCCAGGAGCTTCATCCAGGTATACTACGTGAGTGCAGGGGCCCATGTATTTGAGTCTTCTTTTGTTGCTTTCCCAAGTGCATTGGCAGGGAGCTGGATTAGAAGTGGAGCAGCCGGGACTTGAACCAGAACCCATATGTGATGCCAGCATCACAGGTGACAGCAGGACTCACTACGCTGCAATGCTGACCCCAGATGCAAACGTTTTGATGTTCTTGATCCACAAATGGTTGAGTCCACAGATACAGAATGTGTACATGAGCTCTGGAAGCTTGATGTGTAAGAAAAGGTGTTGGTCATGGCTGGTGTTGTGGTATAGTGCGTTAAACCACTGCTTGTGATGCCAGCAACCTATATCGGAGATACAGTTCAAGATCAGCTGCTCGGTCATGACCCAGCTCCTTTCTAATGCACCTGGGAATTCAGAGGAGGATGGCCAAGTATTTGATCCCCTACCAACCAAGTGGGAGATCTCCATGGAGTTCCTGGCCCCCAGCTTCAGCCTGGCCCAGCCCCAGCTTTTGTGGTCTTTTGGGGAGTGAATCAGCATACAGAAGATGTCTCTCCCTCTCTCTCTCTCTCTCTCTTGCTCTCGCTCTCGCTCTTGCTCTCGCTCTGTGTGTGTGTGTGTCTCCCTGTGCCTTTCAAGTAAGTAAATGTTTAAAAATTAAAGGAAGAAAATGTGGCATATATACCCTACAGAATACTACACAGCTGTAAAAAAAAGAATGGAATACTGTCTTTTGGAACAAAATAAATGAAACCGGAAACCATTATGCTTAGTGAAATAAGCCAGTCCCCAAAAGACAAACATAATGTATTTTCCCTGGTTTGTGTTGATTTACATACAGAGCACAAATAATGTAATGTATATGAGTGAAATTGACATTTTGAGATCTGGTTATTGTCTACAGCCCTTGTCTATATTTTTTTGAAAGTTTTATTTATTTATTTGAAAGTCAGAGTTACACACAGAGAGAACAAGAGGCAGAGAGACAGAGAAAGAGAGAGGTCTTCCAATCTGCTGGTTCACTCCCCAATTGGCTACACAGCTGGAGTTGTGCTGATCCGAAGCCAGGAGCCAGGAGCTTCTTCCGGGTCTCCCACATGGGTGCAGGGGCCCAAGGACTTGGGCTATCTTGTACTGCTTTCCCAGGCCATAGCAGAGAGCTGGATTGGAAGTAGAGCAGCCGGGTCACAAACCATCGCCCATATGGGAAGCCTGCATTGCATCGCACTGTGCCACAGTGCCGGACCCTGTCTATACTCTTGAGGAACAGAGGTTTTCTACTTACTGCTTGTTGAAACCTTTATTTGTGATTATAAAATAAACTGAAAGTATGTCATTGTAAAAATTAAAAGGAAAGAAGGAGGAGCAAAGACAGGAGGGAGGATACGATTGGAAATATCATTATATTTTTCATCTGTATATATTAAATACATTAAAGTTTTTCACATTGTATAAATAAAAAATTAAAAATTCTAAAAATGAAGATAAAAGGATAGCTCTTGGTCCTCTCTCTATTGCTTAAAGGAAAAATCCAAAGTTGTAAAAGTATCCTCTCCTAGCTATAAAGGACAGGAATTAAGAACTCAGAGGCAGCCCAAAGGAAACAATAGGATACACCTAACCCTGATCCACAATTTCTCCATATACATGTTTAAAAATGTGTGCTTGGGGGCTGGTCCTGTGGCTTAGTAGGTAAAGTCGCCACCTGTAGTGCCGGCATCCCATATACACGCTGGTTCAAATCCTGGCTGCTATACTTCCCAACCAGTTCCCTGCTACAGCCTGGGAAAGTGGTAGAAGATGGCCCAAGTGCTTGGGCCTCTGCACCCACATGAGAGACCCATAAGAAGCTCCTGGCTTCAAATCGGACCAGTTTCGGCTGTTGTGGCCAGTTGGGGAATGAACCAGCAGATAGAAGACTTCTCTCCCTCTCTCTGCCTCTGCCTCTCTGTAACTCTGTCTTTCAAATAAATAAATGGTTTTTTTCTTTAAATGTATGTTTGTTTTTCTCTAGCTAACTTAACTGTTGTTCATCTAATTTTTAGAGCTCTAGCCAAAGAATCAAAGATTGGTAGAGAAAAATTATTTATTTTTGCATCCTTTAAGAAAAATACATTTTGGAAGAGAGACCTACATTTGATTCACAAAGTTTTTTGACAGGTTTTCACAAGTGGGTGTCACTGGTGGCAGGCAGCTTGCCTTGCTTCCTTTTTCCCAACAGAGTAATGAACTACAATTCAGCGAGATGAAAGTGGGGACAGTGTGTTGAAATGCATTCCAAAGGAGGAGTGAAGAGCACATGGCACCCTTACTTCCTGGTCTGGGGCTTTTATCCCTAAAGTATGAGGGGCATTGAGTGGTGACACTTTTGATTGGCATTTCTGATGGACTGCTAGGAGTTGCATTGCTCTGGGCTTTCTATGAATATAGCTGTAAACCAGACTTTTATGGTTTGGTTGAGCTCCCATTTGATCAGGATACTTTAATCCCAAATTAAGCTGCAAAGTAGGTGGTCTTAGCTGGGTCACTACAGACAGCAGGGGTTTCGTTCCTGGTGTAGGGTCTTGTGGCCCCTCCACTGGTCAGTCACATCTGATTATCTGCCTGATATTGGTTAAAAAAAAAAAAAGCACAGAATTCTAAACATGTTTCTCCTCCCTCCCCAACCTGTGGGAAATCTGAAAAAAAAAAAAGTATGGAAATAGCAAGAGAGAAATGACACCTTACGTAAGTAGCTGTATTTGCACCAATACCATCAAGTTTCTCATCAGAAACCACTGAGATTAGAAAGAAATGAGACAACCTGCTTCAACTGCTGAAAGAAAAGACTTGGCATCTTCACATTCTCCGCACAATCCCCTTTATCTGAGTGGATACATTTAGAGGTCCCCAGGGGATGTCCCCTGAAGTCATGACCCAGGCCAAGCCCTGTGTGCAGTGTGGTTTCTCCCCATGCATGCATACCTATGATAATGTTTAATTTATAAGTTAGAACAGTAAGAGATTAACCATGGTGACTTACTGTAGATCGAACACCCTCAACATCTGATTCCTTCTTCTGTTTTTTTTTTTTTTTTTTTTTTTTTTTTACCTTATTGACAGCATCCACCTTTCCACTTAAAAGAATCCCTTTCCAGCTTCTCTTGGACAACATCACTGCTTTTGCACTGAGGGGCCACCATTAGCACTGCGACAATGCAACTGTCAATCTGAAAACAGAGGCACGCACTGACAGGCAGGTGCTGTGCACTATGTGGATACACAGATGAAGAGATGACTGACGTCCCCTATTCAAGGTGCTACTAAGAACAATATGCAGTTTAAAATTTATGAATTGTTTCTTTCGGGAATTCTCTATTTAATATTTTTGGATCTTACTTTACCATGGCTAACTGAAACCACAAGAAGCAAAACCACAGATTAAGAGGGGACTATTGTATTGCAACTGAGAAGTAAATATAGGAAATTAGGACTATAGTACAGGTTAGAGTTTCACATAAAAGATACATGGGCGGGGGTGGGGCCAGCACCCTCGTGCAGCAGGTTAAAGCCCTGGCCTGAAGCACCTGCATCCAATATGGGTGCTGGTTCTGGTCCTTGCTGCTCCTCTTTTGATCCAGCTCTCTGCTATGGCCTGGGAAAGCAGTGGAAGATGGCCCAAGTGCTTGGGCCCCTGCACCCACATGGGAGACCCTGGTTCCTGGCTTCGGATCGGTGCAGCTACAGCCTTTGCAGCCATCTGGGGGGTGAACCAGCAGATGGAAGATCTCTCTCTCTCTCTATCTCTACCTCTCTCTGTAACTCTTTCAAATAAATAAAATGAATCTTAAAAAAAAAAAAAAAAACAGATACATGGGTTTGGTTACAGTGGGCCAGAGTATACTTCATAATAAAACTATTGCTACTGTTAGATTGGGAACTGATTTGGAACAACCCCAAAACGGGTTGGAAACCCCAAACTGGGTTAGAACTCCCAAACTGGCTCCAGTTGCCCAACACACAGCAAATCAATCACTGAAACCAGGGAAGAAAGGAAGTGTTGAAGCAAAGTGCAAAGTGAAGAGTGGGGAAGCTATGGCTTCAATCTGGGCTCCCCAAAGGGCTGTAGATAAAGGATCACATAGACTGCAGCTGGGACTGAGAGCTGGATGTTTGCCACAAGTCCAGGTCCCTGGTTAGTTGGCAGGGCTCCCAGCCTTCCTTTCAATGACTGGCAATGGTGATAGCATCTTCTCCAGGGAATTTTGATGACAGCAAAGTGGACTCCAGTCAGTGTGGAATGTACACACAGGTAGTAGTTTTAGTTTTTTTTTTTTTTTTTTTTTTTTTTTTCTGCAGGCCTGAACTTCCTGGAAAACAAATCCCTCAAGACAAGATTGAATATCAAGATGTTATCTATAGGGGAAATAAATGGTCTTGACTGTTGAGGAACAGATTTTTTATTTTCCCATACTATTTGTTGAATTCTTTACTGATTTAATGTAGGGTTAATCTTATGAGTATAGAGCTAATTGTAAGACTGGGAATAGGAGAGGGAGGAGGGAGAAGACTGGGAGTACAGGTGGGAGGTATGATAGGATGGGAAGAATGGCTATGTTTCTAAATTTGTATGTGTGAAATGCATAAATTTGTATTTCTTAAATAAAAGGTTTCCAGGTAAACAAAAGACATGAGTCATCACATGAGTCCTATAAGGGGCCTTGTAAGATCCATTACTCCACTCCCACAAAGCAGTGAGCTAATTTTAGTGGAAGTAGGGCAAGGGAAACTGAGCTAAAGAGGAAGAGGCTGGGAGACCCTAGAAGACTAGGATCCGATGGCATCTAGCCTCTGACTGAAGGCAACATTGAAGGTTACTTTTCAAGAGTAGTGAAAGAAGCCGGCGCCGTGGCTCAATAGGCTAATCCTCCACCTTGCGGCGCCGGCACACCGGGTTCTAGTCCCGGTCGGGGCGCCGGATTCTGTCCCGGTTGCCCCTCTTCCAGGCCAGCTCTCTGCTATGGCCAGGGAGTGCAGTGGAGGATGGCCCAGGTGCTTGGGCCCTGCACCCCATGGGAGACCAGGAAAAGCACCTGGCTCCTGGCTCCTGCCATCGGATCAGCGCAGTGCGCCGGCTGCAGCGGCGGCCATTGGAGGGTGAACCAACGGCAAAGGAAGACCTTTCTCTCTCTGTCTCTCTCTCTCACTGTCCACTCTGCCTGTCCAAAAAAAAAAAAAAAAAAAAAGTAGTGAAAGATAAAGACTCCAACTGATAATTTAAGTAAATTTCCCTAGGAAGATCGGGATATTACAGAGATATATCAATGAGATAGGTAATCAGTTTCAAAGTTTCAATAAAGAGTTTTCAATGGCAAATTCTTAGCTCCTGGGATCATGTAAACCATAATCTATAATGACGTAAGACTTTCTTCTCAAATTTTGTCAGGTTTGGCTTTCTTAATCTACTCATTAGCTATATTGTTGGCACATGAGTCACAGACAGCACTCTGGCAACAATGCACAATGTCCCCCATAACATATTGTGATGCATCCAAATACCATGACATATAACATTGGAGTAGCAAATTCTCATTTTGCTAGGCCAATAAAATGGGTATCCAAAAGCTCTCACTATTATTGCAGGAACACTGTGTATATTCAGCTTTCAGACCACCTACATGGCTGATTTTTCTGAGTCAGTCCTATAAGGGAAGCAATAGAAAAATCTACCAATAAATGTAATAAAAATGAACTGAAGAAGAGATGCTACTCCAACTAAGAACTTCCTGTCATTGTCTAATGGTAATTATCAGCCAAATCTTAGAAGTGAGAAGGCCAAACATTCTGGGGGAAAAGAAAACATGACAAGTAAAGAAACTGAAGGCAAGAAAAAAATGTTGGAAAGAAAACAATGGATGTAAAAATGATAGCTGTGGTCTTGTCCATTGGAGAGAGAGAAAATGACTTGGGTAAAAAGTAGGTTGGAGTGTTGGTCTAATGAATAAACAAATCATAAAAATATCCTCATTGGCTTCCTGACCCTTGAAAACACCGCAACACATTGCTTCTTTTATGAGTGCCATTCAATAATCAGTGTTTCCAGAGATGATCCTGATCTTGGTGTCCTGCCAAACAAGGTTGAGTGTGTTCTCTTTCTTAAAACAGAAGATAAAACAACAAATTTGAAAGGACAAAAAAACAAAGTGAATAAAATTTAAAGTTGTGCTAATTAAAGATTAAATTATCAGTTTCTTAAAAATCTTGTTGTATTCCAATTCTTGGTACAAATGGCTTGCCATGGAACTAACACTGTATAACAATATGGGTGAAATATGGATTTCCAAGTCTTTTATTTAGACTTTATACGATATTAAAAACAAGTTGGGTTATTCAAAAAGAGAAAATTTTATAAATAAATTTAGAGAGGAATTGCAACAGAAATGCTAACGGTATTTTTGTCATGTGGTATGTAGAATATTTATGTTATGTATGCTTAAAACAAATGACAGGGGCTGGCCCTGTGACATAGCGGGTAAATTGCCACCTGCAGTGCCGGCATCCCACATGGGTGCCGGTTCGAGACCTGGCTGCTCCTCTCCCCATCTAGCTCTCTGATAGGGCCTGGGAAAGCAGTGGAAGATGGCCCAAGTCCCTGGGCCCCTGCACCCATGTGGGAGACCTGAAGGAAGCTCCTGGCTCCTGGCTTCAGACTGGTGCAGCTTCGGCTGTCAACCTAGGGAGTGAACCAGCAGATGGAAGACCTCTCTCTCTCTCTGCCTCTCCTTCTCTCTCTCTCTGTAACTGTGACTTTCAAGTACAACAAATAAATCTTTAAAAAAACAAATAAAGTATAAATAACAGAATCAGATATATATTTTTTATTTGACAGATGGAGTTATAGACAGTGAGAGAGAGAGACAGAGAGAAAGGTCTTCCTTCCTTTGGTTCACTCCCCAAATGGCTGCTATGGCCGGCACTGCGCCGATCCGAAGCCAGGAGCCAGGTACTTCTGGTCTCTCATGCAGGTGCAGGGCCCAAGCACTTGGGCCATCCTCCACTGCCTTCCCGGGCCACAGTAGAGAGCTGGACTGGAAGAGGAGCAGCCGGGATTAGAATCCGGTGTCCATATGGGATGCCAGCACTGCAGGCGGAAGATTAACCAAGTTAGCCACGGCAACGGCCCTGAAGTCATATATTTTTAAAAAGAAAAGTATCAGCAATAAGATATAAAATAAATGCAAAATTAGTACTATTATTATTATTATTTGTTTTGGAAAAAAGTGAGAAGAAATTTTTCACCTGCTGTTTCATTTACAAAATGACCACAGCAGCCAAGGCTGGACAATGCCAAAACTTGGTGTCTGGAAATCAACCCAGCTTTGCATGTGCATGCCAGGGACACAACTACTTCAGCCATCATTGGCTGCCTGCCAAGTGTGCATTAGAAGGAAGCTGGGCCGGCGCTGCGGCTCACTAGGCTAATCCTCTACCTGAGGCGCCGGCACACCGGGTTCAAGTCCCGGTCGGGGCGCCGGATTCTGTCCCGGTTGCCCCTCTTCCAGGCCAGCTCTCTGCTGTGGCCAGGGAGTGCAGTGGAGGATGGCCCAAGTCCTTGGGGCCTGCACCCCATGGGAGACCAGGATAAGTACCTGGCTCCTGCCATCGGATCAGCGCGGTGCGCCGGCCGCAGCGCGCTGATCGTGGCGGCCATTGGAGGGTGAACCAAAGGCAAAAGGAAGACCTTTCTCTCTGTCTCTCTCTCTCACTATCCACTCTGCCTGTCAAAAAAAAAAAAAAAAAAAAAAAAAAAAAAAAAAAAAAAAGAAGGAAGCTGGAATGAAAAACAGACAACAGACAGGGATCAAACCTAGCAGGGTGCCAGCATCCCAACTACGTCTTAACCTTACCACCAAACACATGATCTGATGTTCTTAAATTTAAAATAATTGAAAGGATAGGTTCTTTCTGATTTTTTAAAATTAATATCATCTAATAATACATCAGGATGCCATATTGGAGTACCAATATGGCATTCAATCCCTGGCCCTGGCATCTGATTCCATCTTCCTGGTAATGCAGATCTGGGAGGCAACGATGGTAGCTCTCCTAGTTAGTTTCCTGCCAGCCATGAGGGAAACCTGGATTATGTTTCCGGCTCTTGACTTAACAGCTATGGGCATTTGAGGAGTGAACCAGTGGATAGGTAATCTTTCTCTCTGTCTTTTTCTGTCTCTGTTTTGCCTCTCAAATGAATAAACAAAAGTACATAGAAAAATCCCTTGGTTCTATCTTTTCGGTTTTAAGAATAGAGTTAATCAGGGCTGGGGCTATGGTGCAGCAGGTTAAGCTACTATCTGCAGTACCAGCATCCCATTTGAGCACCAGTTCAAGTCTCTATTGCTCCACTTCCAATCCAGCTCCCCACTGAAGTGCCTAGGAAAGCAGTGCAGGATGGCCCAAGTGCTTGGGCTGTGCACCCACGTGGGAGACCCAAAAGAAACTCCTGACTCCTAGCTATGGCCTGGTCCAACCATGGTCATTGTGTCCACTTGGGGAGTGAACCAGCAGATGGAAGGTCTCTCTCCTTTGTCTCTCTTTCCCTCTCTTACTGTAACTCTGACTTCCAAATAAATAAATATATTTTTAAAAAGGGGTAAATTTCTCACGAATTATGTGAGTTTTGACCTGAGGGGGTAGGTGATAGGAAGTAGAAGGATAACAGGATCAAGAACCAGAGTTGGACAAGACTGAAACTGTGATAAAAGGAGTTTTGTGTTCATTCTTTGGCAACCCATCATTGATTTCCAATAATGCTGTTAGACGATTAGTGACACTTAATTGTCATAAAATAGTGAAATTCTCAAGTGTACCTGCTATTGTATGCTCAATACAGCCATAGCTATGCAAACATAATGGGATTTACAGAGAAAACTGCCACACAGTTATAAACCAACTTGAATAAGCCTTCAATACAGAGATGAAAAAAATTCTGAATCATGTTAGAATTCTTTTCAGCAATATATTTGTTTCAAAACCTAAACTGAACTATTGTGAATGAAAAAATGATATAATATGGTGTCTGTATTTTCCTGCTGATAGCTTAACAGGTATCCAAAATAATTTGAATTAAACCTTCCTTATTTAACTGTAGCAAATGGTGTAGTCTTTACTGGCTGATCAGTAAATGTCAATGCATAAAAATCCAAAGGGCTGGGGCCTGTGCTGTGGCACCATAGGTTAATCCTCCACGTGAGGTGCCAGCATCCCATATGGGCTCTGGTTCAAGTCCAGGCTGTTCCTCTTCTGATCCAGCTCTCTGCTATGACCTGGGAAAGCAGTAGAAGATGGACCAAGTGCTTGGGTCCCAGCACCCAAGTGGGAGACCCAGAAGAAGCTCCTGGCTGCTGGCTTTGGATCACTTAGCTCCAGCCATTGTGGCCAACTGGGGAGTGAATTAGTGGATGGAGGACCTTTCTCTCTGTCTCTCCCTCTCACTGTAAAACTACCTCTCAAATAAAAAAATAAAATATTTTTAAAAAAATATCCAAAGGGCTGATATTTTCTGCTGTGATTTTCAAATACAGGGAGAATTTTGCCCCATTTGATTGAAAACAATTATTGTGGCCGGCACTGTGGCACCGTGGGTTAGCACCCTGGCCTGAAGCGGCGGCATCCCATATGGGCACTGGTTTGAGTCCCAGCTGCTCTACTTCCAATTTGGCTCTCTGAAATGGCTTGGGAAAGCAGTAGAAGATGGCCCAGTGACTTGGGCACCTGCATGGGAAACCCGGAAGAAGCTCCTGGCTCCTGGCTTTGGATCAGCACAGCCCCAGCCATTGTGGTCAACTGGGGAGTAAACCATCGGATGGAAGCCCTCTCTCTCTCTTTATCTCTCCTCTCTCTGTGTAACTCTAACTTTCAAACAAATAAATAAATCTTTAAAAAAACAATTATTTCTGTGAATGAAAGTGAAAATCTATTCCTTATGAAACTACTGTATTTCCTAAGACCAAATGTTAAGGCAGCTAGATACTAGCCTATGTGTGTAAGAAAGGCTGATGAAAATGAGAACTTTTACAGAAAATAAATTAAATAGGCTTTCTATCTTCATGGCTCAATTTTGACAGATCATATGTGTCCAGAAACCTGTTTCTCCTAGATTTTCCAATTTTTTAGTACGCAGCTGTTTGTAGTAATTTACTGATAATTCTTTTTATTTCTATGTTATTCATTGTAACACTTCCTCTTTTAATCTCTGATTGTATTAATTTGGGTCTCCCCCTGCCTTTTTTTTTTTTTTTTTTTTTGGTTAGTTGGGCCAATGGCATACTAAATTTGTTAAATTTTTTTTTTCAAAATATTGTTCTTCATCTCATTGATCTTTTTGTAGCATTTTGGTTAACGTTTTGTTTATTTCTTCTTTAATTTTAATTATTTCCTTAGTCCTACTGATTTTGAGTTTAGTGTCTTGTGGGGGAGGCTGAATCCGGAGAAGCCTAGAGGAAACTTCCTGAGCCTGCCTCGAATTTGAAATCCCTGGTAGCAAGCACCGAGCCCCAGGGCGCTTTTGCCTAAGGATCATTAAGGTGGTATAATAGGAGGGGCTAAAACCCTTTTACGTCACATCACCCCACCCCCATACCATCCCTCTGTACCATCGCTCTGTACCACCAGCTCTCTACCGCAGCTATATATACTCCTCCCTTTTACAATAAAGTGAGATCCTGCTTCTACTGGGCTCCCCACCGCGTCTGATTGTCCCCCTGGGGTTCGGGAAAGCTGAATGGCGGGTGGCGCACTTCCTCTCCTCTGCCAAGGCAAGCTGTGTCTCCTTGCTTTTCTGTCATTGATATGCACTGTTAGATCATTTATTTTATGTCTTAGCAATTTCTTGATGTAGACACTAATTGCTATAAACTTCCTCCTTAACACTACTGTAGCTATATCCCATAAGTTTTTTTTAAGAATGGAGATTTTCCACACTCATTACACTTATAGCAATTTATGGTGTGATTTTTTTTTTTAATATTTTATCTGTTTATTTGAGATGCAGAGTCACAGACAGCGAGAGGGAGAGACAGAAAGGCCTTCCATCCATTGGTTCACTCCCCAAATGGCCACAATGGCAGGAGCCAGGAGCCAGGTGCTTCTTTCCGGTCTCCCACGTGGGTGCAGGCGCCCAAGGACCTGGGCCATCTTTCACTGCTCTCCCAGGCCACAGCAGAGCACTGGATTGGAAGAGGAGCATCGAGGACTAGAACCGGCACCCATATGGGATGCCAGCACTGCAGGCGGAGGATTCACCTACTGTGCCACAGCGCCAGCCCCTATCCCATAAGTTTGGATATCTTGTCAACTTCATTCATTTCTGGGAATTTTTTTTTTATTTCCCTTTTGATTTCTTCTATGATCCACTGTTCATTAGGAACATGCTGTTCACTCTCCATGTGTTTGCATTTTCTCTAGAGTTTCTTAAGTTGTCAATTTCCAGTTTCATTCCATTATGGTCAAAAAAGATTGAAGGTATGATTTCAATTTCTTTGAATTTTCTGAGACTTGCTTTATGACTTAGTAAATGGTCTATCTAGGGAAAGCTCTATGCACTGATGAAAAGAACATGTAGGGACCAGTGCTGTGGCACAGTGGATTAATTCTCAACCTGTGGTGCCAGCATCCCATGCAGGCACCAGATCTAGTCCCAGATGCTCCTCTTCCAATTCAGCTCTCTGCTGTGGCCTGGGAAAGCAGCGGAAGATGGCCCAGGTGCTTGGGCCTCTGCACCCGTGTAGGAGTCCAGGGAGAAGCTCCTGACTTCTTGCTTTGGATCATTCCAGTTCCAGCTGTTGTGGCCATTTGGGGAGTGAGCCAGCAGAGGGAAGGCATTTCTCTCTGTCTCTCCCTCTCACTCTCTGTAACTCTACCTCTCAAATAAATAAATTTTTAAACAAATGACAGCCTGAGTGAACATTAAGAAAAAAAAGAAAAGAAAATGTATTCTGCAACCGTCAGATGAGATGTTCTGTAGATATCAATTAGGTCCATCTGGTCTATAGTGCAGATAAGCTGTTGCTTCTTTGTTGATATTTTGTCTAGCTGATCTGTCCATTGACAAAAGTGGGGTGTTGAAGTCTCCTTTTATTGGAGTCTGTGTCTCCCTGTATATCCATTAATATTTCTTTCAAATAGCCAGGTGCCCTGGCATTGGATACATGTACATTTTCTATAGTCACATTTTCCTGTTGAATTGATCCCTGAATCGTTACATAATTCCCTTCTTTGTGTACTTTTTAAAGTTTTATTTAACTTGTAAATTTTCATGTATTTCATATATAGAGCTTTAGGAATATAGTGATACTCCCACCCTCTTCATCCATTCTACACATGCTCCAACCCTTCTTCCTCTTCCCTCTCAAATTCTCACTCCTAATTTTTACAAATACCTATCTTCAGTTTTACTTAATGATCATATAGTTAACCCTACATTAAGTAAAAGAGTACAACAAATAGTATGAAGAAAAATAATTGCTCCTCAATGAAAGAGACAAGGGCTATAAATAATCATCAAATCTCAAAATGTCTATTTCACTCCAATACTGAATTTCACTCCAAAGCTGAAATGTATTTCAGCTACTCTATTAGTTATCTTGGATTAGGGAAAACATATGATGTCTGTCTTTTGGGGTCTGGCTTATTTCACTAAGTATAATGCTTTCTAGTTGCAACCATTTTGTTGCAAAAGACATCATTTCATTTTTTTTTTATATCTGAGTAGTACTGCATAGTGTATATATACATAATTTCTTTATATAGTCAACAGTTGACGGACATCAGAGTTGATTCCATATCTTAGTTATTATGAATTTTGCTGCAATGAACATGGGATTACAGATAACTGTTTCAGATGCTGATTTCTTTTGGTTTGGGTAAATTCCCAGAAGTGAGATGCCTGGTTCATATGGAAGGTTCATGTTTCTGAGTTATCTCCATATTGTCTTCCACAATGGCTGTACCAGTTTACATTCCCACCAACAGTGTATCAGGGTACCTCTTTCTCTACATCCTCACTAGCATTTGTTTTTTGTTGATTTCTGTATGAAAGCCATTCTAACTGGAGTGAAAGGAAACCTCATTGCGGTTTTGATTTGCATTTCCCTGATGGCTAATGATCCTGAGCATTATCTTCAAGTGTCTGTTAGGCATTTCAGTTTCCTCTCTTGAAAAATATCTGTTCAAGTCCCTTGCCCATTTCTTACCTGAATTGTTTGTTTTCTTGGGGCTGAATTTCTTGTTCTCTTTATAGATTCTTGATATTAACACTTTATCAGTTGCATAGTTTGAAAACATTTTCTCCCATTCTTTTAATTGCCTCTTCACTTTGTTGAGTGTTTCTTTTGCAGTACAAAAGCTTCTCAGCTTGATGTAATCCCATTTGCCAATTTTGGCTTTGATTGCTTGTGCTTCTGGGGTCTTTTCCAAGAGTTTCTCTAATTTTCTCTAGTAATTTGATGGTATCATGTCATAGATTTAGGTCTTTGATCCATTTTGAGTGGATTTTTGTGTAAGGTATAAGGTGTAAGTTAGGGTTCTTCCTTCATACTTTGCATGCAGAGATTCAATTTTCCCAGCACCATTTGTTGAAGAGGCTGTCCTTACTCCAGGGACTGATTCTAGCTTCCTTGTCAAAGATCAGTTGGTTATAAATGCATGATTGATTTCTGAAGTTTCTGTTCTGTTCCTTGGTCTACAAACTTTGCCTGTTTTAAAAAACTTTCTTTCAAAATATAGTTTGTCCAATATTAGTTTGGCTACTCCTGCTCATTTTTGCTTTCTCTTAGTATACCATATCTTTTTCCATCTTTTCAGTATCATTCTCTGTGTATCTTTGTTGTGTGGTGAGGGGTGTTTCTTGTAGGCAGAAAAAGCATTTGATAAAATGCAACATCCTTTCAGGATAAAAAAAAAATAATTCAGCAAATTGGGCATATAAAGAACATCCCTCAATGTAATCAAGGCAATATAAAACAAATCCACAGTCAACATCATATCGAATGGGGACAAGTTGGAAGCATTTCCACTAAGATCCAGAACCAGACAAGGATGCCCACTTTCGATAGAGTACTGGAAGTTTTAGCCAGAGCCAGTAGACTAAAAAAAAAAAAAAAAAAAAAAAAATGAGAACATGAGATAGTAATGGGAAAGGAGAAATTATCCTTGTTGGTAGATGACATGATCTTATACATAAGGGAAACAAAGGACTCCAGTGAGAGATTATTTAAACAATAAGAGAGTTTGGTAAAGTTGCAGGATATAAAATTAACACACAAAAATCAACAGCCCTTGTACGCACAGCCAGTGACATGGCTGAGAAAGAATTTGAAAGATCTGTACCATTCACAATGCTACAAAAAATTTAAATAGCTAGGAATAAATTTGACCAAGGATGTCAAGGATCTCTACACTGAAAATTACAGAATATGAAAGAAAGAAATAGAAGGCAAACAAAACTTCTTCCATGTTTATGGATTGGAAGATTTAACATCATTTAAATGTCCATACTACCCACAGCAATTTACAGATTCAATGTGCTCCCAATCAAAATACCAAGAACATTCCTCTAATTTCAAGAGAAAATGATGCTAAAATCCATATAGAAAAACGAGAGACACCAAATAGCTAAAGTAATCTTAAACATCAAAAGCAAAGGCAGAGGCATCACCATACCAGATTTGAATGTATGCTGTATGCCAGTTATAATCAAAACAGCCTGATACTGGCAGAAAAATTAACATGTAAATCAACGGAACAAAATAGAAACTTGAAAAATTAATCCACGAAGCTACAACCAACTAATCTTTGATAAAGGAGCTAAAAAATCACTCCTTGGAGCAAGGACAGTCTCTTCAACAAATGGTGCTGAGAAAACTAAATCTACATGTGCAGAAATATGAAACAATGAATATGAAAATCAACTCAAAATGTATCAAGGATCTAAATATGACCTGATACTTTCAAATTACTACAGCAAAACATTAGGGAAACTCTGCAAGACATTGGCATAGGCAAAGATTTCTTTGAAAAAAAAAAAACAGGCAATTGCAATAGAAACAAAAATTGATATATGGGATTACATCAAGTTAAGTTTATGCACTGCAAAGAAAGCAATTAGTGAAGTGAAGACGCAACTGACAAAAGGAAAGAAAATACTTGCAAAATACGCAACTGAAAAAGGTTAATATGAAGGATGCACAAACAGCTTAAGAAACTCAACCATAACCAAAGAAACAATCCAATTAAGAAATGGGCAAAGGACTTGAACAAGTATTTTTCAAGAGAGGAAACAGACACTTGAGAAAATCACTAGCCATCAGGGAAATGCAAATCAAAACCACAATGAGACTTCACCTCACTCCAGCTAGAGTGGCCTACATACAGAAATCAACAAATGACAAAAGCTGGTGAGGATGTAGGGAAAGAGGTACTCTGATACACTGTGGGTAGGAATGGAAACTAGTCCAACCACTGTGGAAGACAGTATGCAGATACCTCAGAAATCTCAACATAGACCTTCCACGCAATCCAGCCATCCCACTCCTGGGAATTTACCCAAACCAAAAGAAATCAGTATATGAAAGAGTTATTTTCATTCCCATATTCATTGCAGCACAATCCACAAGATCCAAGATATGGAATTAACCCAGGTGTCCATTAGCTGATGGCTGGATGAAGAAATTATGGTATATTTGCACTATGGAGTACTACTCAGCTGTAATAAAAAATGAAATCCTGTCTTTTGCAATAAGATTGTCATAACCGGAAACCATTATGCTAAGTGAAATAAGCCAGTCCCCAAAAGACAGATATCATGTTTTCAATGATCAGAGGTAATGAATAGAATACTAAATTATAATGTATTGAAGTTAATAGACATTTTGATAATAGATGATGGCTTGTAGCCCTTGTCCTTTTTGTTGAGGAACAGTATTTTGTTTTGCTTTGTTTCGTTTTCTCTACATACTATTTGCTGAACTCTTCTACTTAAGATAGCATTAAATATATGTGCATTGTGTACTAAAAAAGCCACAAAGGCCATTGTGGAAATTGAGAGTGGGAATATGAGGAGAAGAGGGAAGAGGGTTTGGAGCATGGGTAGGAGGGACAATAGGGGGGGAATTGGTTCCTATAATGGTATGAAGAAAATATATGAAACTTACATAACTTAAATAAAATATATATTAAAAATCAGCTGAAGCACTAAGATGCTTTTCATCATAAACCAAACTAATAATTTTTGCTCTACTGAAGACATGAAAAAAGTTGCTGATTTAACTGATTTTACATTAACTATCTTGAATTTTTATTTTAAATTGAGATTTAATGCTATAATAGTACTAAAACAGTATTTTTCACTTTATGTTTCTGTGTGGGAGCAAACTGTTGAAATCTTTACTTAATGTATGCTAAACTGATCTTCTGTATATAAAGAGAATCGAAAATGAATCTTGATGTGAATGGAAGGGGAGAGGGAGTAGGAAAGGGGAGGGTTGCGGGTGGGAGGGACGTTATGGGGGGGGGAAGCCATAGTAATCCATAAGCTGTACTTTGGAAATTTATATTCATTAAATAAAAGTTAAAAAAATTTTCAAAAATTAAAAAAAAAATATTGTGAAGCTCTTTTAAACTCAGCTGATTGTCATCTTTTACTACCTTCCCAATCACAGTAGCAGGAAGCTGGAAATGAGGCAGAGTTGCTGAGTACCAACTCTGGTACTCTGATACAGAATGGTGGCATTGCCAGCAGGAGATTAGCCCACTGCACCACACTGCTGGCCTGGGAATATTCTTGACCAACCTATCATAAAGTTCACACCATACCATGATTCCTTTCCTGTCTTTAATGGGCTCATAAATGGTGTGAGAACTGAATGTTCAAGAGACAGTGCATGCCCAACATGCTGACATGAGTTAATTACTAGTTGGTGCTTGTACATCACTTGCATCACACCTGCTGCTTGTTGACAGTAATTCTTACATCCTATTGATTAACAGAAATACTCAGTGTTTAGTACCACTACATACGTGAAAATATGTTTCTTAACAGCAAAAGCTATGAAATTTGGGAAAGTCAACCTAGAACTTATTTTATACATTTTCTTGAGAATATTCATATATTGAGTCAATGGGAAAGTCAGGACACAAACTCACAGATACTCTTTGTAATTATCTGGAAAGTAATGCTGATCTCTGCTACTCTTAATGTCCACCTTGAGTTACAAAGAGAATCTGTGCTACATGGCTACATGATGCACACAGCACAATACTGCAGTGTTAACAAGGCTAGCTACAATAAAAGAAAGCAAGTATTTATGCTTCAGATACTTTTGTAGACAAAGAATTCAAATGATATGTAGGAGCAAAGACAGATATTGCTCTTGAGGGTGAATAATTTGAATTATCCACTTAAAATGAGTACTATGAAGTGATGGTTGGCATGATTTGTTGATAAAACTTCATCTTCAGATATAGTTGTTATTAATAATAAGAAGAAACACATCCCAGAAATAACAGAATAGATGCTTTCCAGGACTGTAATTCTTCAAAGTTCAAGGAGAATAAATACATATTTTGAATGGCATTATGTTTATTCCTATTGAATTGTATGTTTAAAAACAAAGCTACTTCATTCAGAATGAGTGATTAGAAGAATGTAGCCTACATTCCAAAAAAGTATTATTGACCACATTAAATAATAATATTTAAGAACCATAGCTCTAGTAAGGAAAACTAAAAATTGATAAGTAGGTGTTTTATTAGAACATGTCAAAAGCTTCAATCAACTAACCATAATCATATATAATTCAATGGAATTATGATATATCAAACAGATGATCAGGTTACAAAATTGCAAATAAAGCATTCAAAATATGAGTTCCTGCTGTAAAAATTTGTTAGTGATGTGATTTAGGTGCACTCTGATACTCAAAGGTGAAACGTCAAGGATCAAACATTTTAGATTGTCTTGCATGGACAACCAGAAATGTAAAAGTTTGACTGAACTTAGAAATATGAAAAATTATTTGCCACCTTGTAATATTGTTATAGTCTCTATATTTTAATTTTCTATAGAAATGATTAACGTGGAATAAGCTATCCTAAGAAAGTATGCTAGACCTTCCTATAGACTCGTGAGGTTCCTTGGGGGAAGAGAAGAGGAAATAATTTGTTCATCAATAAACAGCACCTGCATAACAAGTTATTTCAGCAAAATGAAAAATACATAAATATCAATCCAAAGCAATCAAACTAGGACATTTAGAGGGGAAGACATCCCCCACAGCACATCCTGGTAATGCAAGGTGAGGAAAATAGAAGGGTAGGCAATTGTGGCACAGTGTGTTAAGTTGCATCCTGGCAGGTCGCAGATCATGCTCTAGTACTTGAGTTCCTGCCGGCCCAGTGGGAGACCTAGATGAAGTTCCTGGCTCCTAACTTTAGCCTGGTCTACACTGGGTTGTTATGGATATTTCTGGAATGAACCAGCAGATGAAAGATGTCTCTCCCTCTGTCTGCCCCTCAAGTAAATGGAAATAAATAAGCATTTTTAAAAAGAGAGAGCCTGAGAAAATAATTTAATCAAGAAGGCCTATACCATTGGCTGTCTGTATTTGCAGGTTTTGCATCTACAAATTCAACCAATTACAGATCCAAAGATCTAAAATATTCAAAAAGAACAATTGCATTTCAACAGAACATATACAAACTTTTTTCTTGTTATTATCCCTAAACAAAAGAGTGTAACAACTAGCAGCGTGGTCTTTTTGTATTAGGTATTACCAGTAATTTAGAGATGGTTTCTAGAACACAGGAGGACTTGTGTAGGTTATATGTAAATATTATATCATTTCATAAATTGGACCCTAGTATCTGCAGATTTTGTATCAGATAAGGTACTGGAATTAATTCCCTGCAGACACAGAGGGCAATTTGTATTAAAGTACTTTTTTTAAACTTTTATTTAATAAATATAAATTCTGAAAGCACAACTTTTGGATTGTAGCAGCTTTTCCCCCCATAACCTCCCTCCCACCCGCAATCATCCCATCTCTCATTCCCTCTCCCATCCCATTCTTCATCAGGATTCATTTTCAATTATCTTTATATACAGAAGATCAACTTGGTATATACTAAGTAAAGATTTCAACAGTTTGCACCCACACAGATACACAAAGTATAAAGTAAGTATAGTGGAGCTGACACTCTGGCATGGTGGGTTAAGAGTCCTCCTGTGGCATCCCCATCCTATATGGGCACCAGTTTGAGTCCCAGCTGCTCCTCTTTTGATCCAGCTCTCTGCTAATGGCCTGGAAAGCAGTGGAAGATGGCCTAGGTGCTTGGGCCCCTGCACCTGGGTGGGAGCCTGGAAGAAGCTCCTGGCTCCTGGTTTAGGATCAGTCCAGCTTTGGGCATTATGAACATTTGGGGAGTGAACTAGTAGATGGAAGACCTCTCTCTATGTCTCTCCCTCTCTGTCTACTTCTCAAACAAATAAATAATTCTTTATTAACAAAAAGTAAGCATAGCTACAATTCATGAAAATCTATGCAGGAGAATGCAAATGATCAATCACTGGTACAAAGCAGAGATCACTGAAGGGAACCTAAGCCATTTCGTGTATTGAGTAGCTCTGGGGCCATCTATGACGTTTAAGTTTTGCAACCCTGCTTTCTTCCCACACAAACAGCAGGGTTTCTAGTCTACTTACTGATAAATTATGAGTTTCCTGAACCAACTGGAACCCGAAGAGAAAAATCAACACCACATATTCTTGAAGTCACAAGTAAAGCCCAAGTTCACTACCTAGAAATAAATTCCACTCACTGCCATGTGCCTCTTATGTACTGTGCTTTGCCATGAATGTCTCAAATCCATTTTTGATGCTGCAAAGGCGCATATTTAATAAAATGTGTGATAACTGCACACATGTGAGATTAGAATTTGGCTGATTGTCCTTTCAAATGCTTAATAAAACCAGGTTGATTGCTATAGCACTTTGTTCAAAGATACCAAACGTAATCCATGTATCACAAATAGAAGCAGGGCAAACTCATACCAGAGTCGAAATCTAAATATATAAAGTATTTCTTCAGAAATATCTTTCCATAGGCCAGTATTATAGTTATATCTCTCTTAACATTAGAATATCTTCTTTAATAGCATGGGCATAACTGATTCAAGAAGTAGTTCTCCTGCCATGATCTAACTATTTTAAAAACATTCCCATATTCTAACAGTACCAAACTTTTCATCTTAGATCAGGATTCTATAAAATATTTATAAATGACACCTAAAATGGGTAAAAAGTCTTTATCTAGTGTTCTTGCCCTTCATTAACTCTACAGAGTGATGTGAATAATAGCAGTAAATAAAATGCGTGATAAATGTAACAGTGCACAAAATTTACTTTACATCTAATCAGACTCTGATGGAAAAATAAACTTAAGTCTCAGAGAGTTAATTAATGGGATGGCAGAAAGTTGTAATTATCATAAAATCATCTGTACTGATAGGCTTTCATGAAATTACATTTGAAATAAATCCAACTTTGTTAATGGTTTTCGAAAAGTTGATGTTGACTGTTGATTTTTTGTGTGTGTTTAGGGGCTTAAACCACACCTGCGAGAACATGAAGGGTGGGTTGATACCAAAAATCTCAGCAGCCAAACTCCCTGTTCAAGATTTTTCAGATCTAAGAATATCACTACAGTATCTGCTATTCCTTTCTAGGAAAGTTATGATCTATCAGCAGTTATTCAAATAGGGTTGAGAGTGGTCTTTACCTGATTGGGTAATATAAATCTCAAGACCATAGTACAAAAAACGACTAGGGAGGAGAAATAAATCCTTCAGTGATTCCATAAATCACGGAGAAGAGCCTTCAGTCCCTCTGTATCAGGGTGAAATTTACACATTTTAGCACACTTTAATATAATGTGTGGACAGAGATGAATATTGCATTGGGGGTGATTTATATGAGTTTTGGAAGATCCTATAAAACTAATTTTGTGTTTCCGTATAAATTAATATCACACACGTATCTGGAATGAGTACTTAATGGAAAGCTTTCATTAATATTTAAACTATAGAGGTACACAAAATATGGAGACTTTCAAGCACTCACCGTTTCCTGAATAAAATTTTGCCAATTCCATTAAGTTTAATATCTTTTTCTAAGAATAAATCAAGTGTTAATGTCAAGGTAGTTCTCACAGCAATAGATCTAGATGTCAAGGATAGTCTGATGTTCATTAATCCATAATGAAAAGCAAAAACACAAAAGAAAACAGATTATTTCTCATTTAGTTTCAATTTAATTAATCAAATACTTAGACAGAAGCAGGACAAACATATTGAAAGTGAAACTAAATATTCACTTGTTTAAGGTGTGGAAGAGGTTGAATTAGACACCTTGAAAGGCTTCATGTTTCTACCACTAAAATGTCAGAGGTAATACATTTTTTTCTTTTCTTTTTTTTTTTTTTAAAGAATCTTTTTTATGTATTTGAAAGGCAGAATTACAGAGAGAGGAAGAGACAGAGAGAAAAACAGAGAGAGAGTGATCTTCTTTTCACTGGTTCATTTCCCAGATGGCTGCAATGGCCAGGTCTGGACCAGATCAAAGCCAGGAGCTAGGAGTTTGTTCCCGGTCTCCCACATGGGTGCAGGGTCCCAAGCTCTTGGACCAGCTTCTGATGCTTTGCCAGGCACATTAGTAAGGAGATGAATTGGAAGTGAAACAGCTGGGACTGGAATCAGCACCTATATGTGATGCCCATGCAACAGGTGTCAGTCTTAATGCTGACAATGCCAGCCCCCAGAGGAATAATATGAATAAGGATCAATGAGTACTGAGTATCCCAAAAAAAAAAAAAAAAAAAAAAAAAAAAGCAAAGGAGAAGAGGAGGAGGAGGAGCTTAGTAGGAACACACTGTCAACAATTTATGTATATAAATCCTTATATTGGGGCAGATATTGTAGCTTACTGGATTAAGCCACCTCCCGGAATATGCACAACTCATATCGGAGAACACACAGTAGGGTATACGGCCTCTGAATCTCTGATCCATCTCCCTGCCAAACAACCTGATTTGCAGCAGACCCAGGTACTTGGGTTTCTGCGACCCACATGGGAGACCAAATGGACCTGGCTCCTAGCTTTGGCATGGTTCAGCCTCAGCTGTTGTGTGCATTGGAGGAGTGAAGCAGCAGGTGGAAGATTCTCTGTCTCTCCCTTCCTCCCTCCCATCTTCCCTCCTGTCCTTTTTTCCTCTGTCACTACACATCTCAAATAAACAAACACATAAATAATTATTCTAATAATAATAATAATACAGTACATGAATGCCGTTTGGTTATAAATCATATGATGATGGAGCGGCTACTGACAGTGTCCACAATCACACCAAAGAACACTTAATGTAAATACCCACGGACTTCTTCCTACAGCTTTTGTCTGGTTGTGACTACACCTGTCCCATGTAGAGGGCAGATACTTGAGAGTAAAAGCCCTTGAGAATTTCTTTATCAGTTCTAAAGGTCATTTGTTGGGAGTTTAGATTTTTCTGTATATGAAATTGTGTCATCCTCCAACAGGAATAATTTGACTTTCTCATGCCCTAACTGTATGACTTTTATTACCTTCTCTTCATCTATTTGCTCTAGAGTCAGTATAGTCCAGGGTGTCCTTGTCTGGTGCACCAGATCTTTGAGGAACTGCTTTCAGCATTTTACCATTCAATATAATATTGATAGTGGGTTTGTCATATACAGCCTTTATTATTACGTTGAAGCATGTTCCCTCTATACCTATTTGGATACTTTTTAAAATCATGAATAGATGTTGAGTTTTATTGCATACATTTTCTGCATCTATTGAGATGATCATATTATTTTATCATCAATTCTATTTATGTGATGCATAATATTTATTAATTTATATACATTGAACCATCACTGCATCACTAGGATTAATTCCACACAATCATGATGAATGATTTTTTTGATGTACTATTAGATGCACATTGCTTGTATTTTGGCAACTAATCATCAGGGACATTGTTCTATAGCTTTCTTAAGGTTTTAGAAAAAAAGGTAATGTTGGGGCCAGCACTGTGGCACAGCAAGTTAACGCCCTGGCCTGAAGTGCTGGCATCCCATATGGGTGCTGGTTCGAGACCCGGCTGCTCCACTTCTGATCCAGCTCTCTGCTATGGCCTGGGAAAGCAGTGGAGGGTGGCCCAAGTCCTTGGGTCCCTGCACCCGCGTGGGAGACCCAGGGGAAGCTCCTGGCTCCAGATCGGCGCAGCTCCCGCGGTTGTAGCCAATTGGAGAGTGACAGCAGATGGAAGACCTCTCTCTCTCTCTCTCTCTCTCTCTCTGCCTCTCCTCTCTCTGTGTAACTCTGACTTTCAAATAAATAAATAAATCTTTAAAAAAAAAGAAAAAGAAAAAAAGATGATGTTAGTCTTGAAGAATGAGTTTGGGAATGTTCCCTCCCTTCTGATTTTTTGAAAAATTTTGAGAGGTATTGCTATCAATTCTTCCTTAAAAGTTTGATAAGCTTCAGCAGCGGAGCATGATCCTGGGCTTTTCATTCTGATAAATAAATCCTGGAAATTCACTGGATACAATCAACACAAAAAAATCAGAAGCATTTTTTACATTAATAGAAATGTACTGAGAAAGAAATTATAAAAGCAATCTCATTGACAATAGCTATAGAAAATAAAATAAAATACTTTGAAATAAATGTAACCACATATGTACAAGTTCTCTACAATGAAAATTACAATACACTAATGAAAGAAATTGAAAAAGATACAAACTAGTGAAAAGACCTCCCAAGTACATGTGTTGGAAGAATATTGTTAAAATGTTCATACTGCCAAAAGCAATTCTAAGTTTCAATGCCATCCCCCATCAAAGTACAAGTGACATACTTGAAAAACTAGAAAAATTCTAAATTTTATATGGAAGTACAAAAAACCCTGAATAGCCAAAGCAATTTTGAACTAAAAGAACAAAGATAGATGCATCACAATACAAGATTTCAAGACATACTAGAGAGCTATTGTAACCAAAACCACATGGTGTAACATGAAAATAGACACACAGACCAATGGAACAGATTAGACATCCCAGAAATATGTCCACACGTCTATATATTTAACGATTTCTAGAAAAAGGTGGCTAAAATATATGCTGAACAATGGGTAGTCTCTCGATAAAGAGTGCTATTAGGGAGTGAGCGTTTGGCCCAGTAGTTGTGACACTATTTGAGACACCCTCATCTGATCATCAGAGTATCTGGGTTTGAGTCCTGCCTCAACTTCCAGTTCTAACTTCCTGCTAATGTGCACCCTGGGAGGCTAAAGGTAATGGATTCAAATATTTGCGTTCCTGCCACTTATGTGGGAGACCTGGATTAATTCATGGGATTCTGACGTCAACCTGCTCAGCTATGGCTATCTCAGACATTTGGTGGAATGAACTAGCTGACAGAAAATCAATCTCTCTCTTCCTCTCTCTCTGTCTCCTTATTTTAATTTATTTATTTGAAAGTTAGAGTGACAGAGAGAAAGAGAGTGAGAAATCTTCCATCCACTGGTTTACTCCCCAAATGACCATAACAGCTAGAATTGGATCAGACCAAAACCAGAAGCCAAGGACTCTATCCAGGTTTCCCACATTGGTGGCAGAGGCCCAAGCACTTGGGCCATCATCCTGCTTTCCCAGGCACATTAGCGCAGAGCTGTTTTGGAAGCAGAACAGGTGGGACAGGATACAGCATCAAAAGTGGCAGCTTAACCTGCTGCACCACAACACCAGCACAAGATCTCCCTCTCTCCTCTCTCCTCTCTCTCTCTCTCTGATTTATTTATTTGAAAAGCAGAGTTAGAGAGAGAGAGGGAGAAAGATATCTTCCATTTGTTGCTTCTCTGTTTCTTATTCTCTCTCGCTTTCTGTGTCTCTTTGATTTCAAATTAGAAAAGAGAAAGCAGGCTGTAGTAACAGGATATCCACATGCAGAAGACATAACTTTGTTATCTACCTCTCATGCTAAATGAAAATCAACTCAAAGTAACTCCAAATGTAAGGCCTGAATCTGTGAAAACACCAGGTTTCACACTAGGTAAGCACAGAGGAAATGCATCAAAACATTGTGTAGCCAATGAATTTTTTTGGGGGATAAAACCCCAAAAACAAAATCCCAAACAATAGGGATTATACCAAACTGGGAAGCTTCTGGAAAGCAATGGAAAAAATCAATAGAATGAAGACATAAATGACACAATAGAAGAAAGTATTTTCAAAATATTCATATAACAAAGGATTACTATCCAGAACATATGAAGAACTCAAAACTCAACAACAAAAGACAAAACAACTCAGTTAAGAAATGGCAAAGGATCCAAATTGACATTTTTCAAAATAATAAATACAAAGAACCAATAAACATATGAAAAATTTTTTCCACCAGAGAAATGCAAATTAAAACTACAATGAGGCACCATCTCCCTCCAATTAGAATGTCTTGAATGTCTTTTCTCAAAAAGACATATATATATAAATATATCATACCCTGCTGATGAGGATTAGAGGAAAAAGAATACTTAATCACTTTTGGTGAAAATGTAAACTGGTACAGCCATGATAGAGAACAGTACAGAGGTTCCTCAAAACACTAGAAGTAGATTTACCATACAATGTAGCTATCCCACTTCTTGGCATATATCCAAAAATGAAATCAGCATATGAAAGAATTACATGCACCCTCATGTTCATCCGCACTTTTCACAATGGCAAGATATGGAATTAACATAGGTGGCAGTTTATAGATGTCCAGTAAAGAAATCCGGGGCCAACGCTGTGGCAGAGGAGCTTAAGCCTCCACCTGCAGCACTCGCATCCACTATGGGCGCCAATATGAGTCTGGCTGCTGCACTTCCAATCCAACTCCTTGCTGATGCAGCTGGGAAAGTAGTGGAAGATGAACCAAGTAGTTGGGCGCCTGTACCCACGTGGGAGCCCCAGAAGAACCTCCTAGCTCTTACTTTAGTCTGGCTCAGCCCCAGCCCCAGCTGTTACGGCCATTTGCAGAGTGAACAAGCAGATGGAAGATCTCTCTCTCTCTCTTTCTCTCTTTCTCTCTCTCTGGATTTCCCTCTGTATCTCTGCCTTTGAAATAAATAAACCTTTGAATTAAACAAATTTTTTCTTTAAAAGAAGAAAATCTGTTATAATATCCACAGTGTAATATTATTCACCCTTTAAAAAGAATGAAATCCTGATATTTGTAGCAAAATGGATAGAATTTAAGATTATGTTAAGTGAAATAAATAAAACACAGAAAGGTAAGTACCATATGTTCCCTCACTTGTATGGTGAAATTTAAAAAAAAAAAAATTGTCACTCTGAACATAGAATAGTGATTGTCAGAGGCTGGGAAGGGTGAGGAAGAGGAGGGGGAGAGGGAGGTCAGATAATGGTGGGAACACAATGTAGGTAGAAGTAATGAATAATGAGTCCTGGTGTTTCACAGCAGAGTGATGTGACTAGAGTTCACAAATATATGTTAAATACTGCGTAAAGAACTAGAAGAAAGTGTTGGTGTTGTGGTACAGCAGATGAAGCCACAACTTGTAACACTAGCATCCCGTATCCCAGTGCCACTTCATGTCCTGGCTGCTTCACTTCCCATCCAGCTCCCTGCTAATGCACCTGGGAAATCAGTGGTGCAGCCCTGGCTTTTGAGGACATTTGGGTAGTAAACTAGTAGATGGAAGATCTTTCTATTCCTCTTTCCCTCTCTCTCTCTCTTTGTAATCTGCCTTTCAAATAACTAAGTAAATTTTAAAAGAAAGGACTAGATGAGAGAAGCTGGTAAGTTCTAACTACACCTTTGTATATGTTGAAATATTGCACTGTACTGCATAAAATCGTGCAAGTATTACATGTTAATCATCCACTTTCAAAAATAAAAATAAAAACCCTGAGAGCAATCTTCAGTCAATGACAAAGACAAGCTGGTGGATATATACCAGCTCCCTTGTCCCTCTGTTGGAATAACCAAGAGCAGACCTCTTCCCTATCTCCCAGGGCCTTCCAGCTCTGGTTGCCTATCGTGGTGAGTGTCCTGCTAACACTACATCATTGATTGTCCTTTTTCCCAACCGCCCCCCTTCCCTATTTCTTACTGGTGTCTTCAGAGGTCAATCCTCCACCTCAGTTCCACAAATATACCACATGCACAGCACTCCTTATCTCTGGGTTGACTTCTGGGGTATCTCAAACTCTGGATAGATATAATGACTGTAGAATGAATCAAAAATCGAGCCGGCGCCGTGGCTCAATAGGCTAATCCTCCACCTTGCGGCGCCGGCACACCGGGTTCTAGTCCCGGTTGGGGCGCCGGATTCTGTCCCGGTTGCCCCTCTTCCAGGCCAGCTCTCTGCTATGGCCAGGGAGTGCAGTGGAGGATGGCCCAGGTGCTTGGGCCCTGCACCCCATGGGAGACCAGGAAAAGCACCTGGCTCCTGGCTCCTGCCATCGGATCAGCGCGGTGCGCCGGCTGCAGCGGCGGCCATTGGAGGGTGAACCAACGGCAAAGGAAGACCTTTCTCTCTGTCTCTCTCTCTCACTGTCCACTCTGCCTGTAAAAAAAAAAAAAAAAAAAAAAAAAAAAAAAAAAAAAAAAAAGAATGAATCAAAAATCTTTTTATATGGTCAAGTGAGACTAACTTTGGACAAAAAAGGAAATTCATTGTTTATTAACTGAAAGGCCATTTCATAAAGTATGAATAGAAAATATAAATAACCCAAACTGCTGTATATTCTAAGAGAGTTTCTCAGCTTGGCACTTTGGTATCTTGAGATGGGTCATTCCTGTTTAGCAGGATGTTTAGCAGGATCCCTGGCCTCTAACCCCTGGATGCCTCCTCTTTCCTGTTATGACAATCAGAAATCTCTCCAGATACAGCCAAATGTTGTGGGCACCAGGGGGAAAATTCATTCCCCATTATCACCCATTAAGAACAACTGGATTATGGAAATTACTTCATTTAATGTATCCAATTAGAATAGTTCATTTATCTACCATGTACAGAATGAAGACTATGCACCAGGCATTGTCTTTGTATGATGAAATATACAGGTAGCCCTCAATTTCACATAACCTCCCTCCCACCCACAACCATCCTATCTTCCACTCCCTCTTCCATCCCATTCTTCATCAAGATTCATTTTCAATTATCTTTCTATACAGAAGATCAACTTAGTATATACTAAGCAGAGATTTCAACAGTTTGCACCCACAGATACACGAAGTATAAAGTACTGTTTGAATAGTAGTTTTGCCATTAATTCTCATAGTACAACACATTAACGACAGAGATCCTACATGGGGAGCAGGTGCACAGTGACTCCCATTGTTGATTTAACAATTGACACTCTTATTTATAATATCAGTAATCACCTGAGGCTCTTGTCATGAGCTGCCAAGACTATGGAAGCCTCTTGAGTTCATCAACTCTAATCTTATTTAGACAAGGCCATATTCAAAGTGGAAGTTCTCTCCTCCCTTCAGAGGAAGGTACTGCCTTTGATGGCCTGTTCTTTTCGCTGGGATCTCAATCACAGAGATCTTTCATTTAGGTCTTTTTTTTTTTTTTTTTTTTTTTTTTGCCACAGTGTCTTGGCTTTCCATACCTGAGAAACTTTCATGGGCTTTTTAGCCAGATCCAAATGCCTTAATGGCTGATTCTGAGGCCAGAGTGCTGTTTAGGGCATTTGCCATTCTATGGATCTGCTGTGTATCCTGCTTCCCATGTAGAGAGTTGATTTTCTAGTCAAAGGAAAATAATTAAAACAATTATCTCACAGTGAGAAAATATCCTTAATTCTGAGGCATTTTCCAATGGGCAATCTTATAACTATTTCAGAAGTATAGATGTGTACATCTACAAATTGTCTCTGCCTTTAATTATGATGAAATGAATGACTGCTATTTTTCTTTGCATGGTTTCTTAATGTTGGGTAAGGGATAAAATATCTGACCTTGGTTCTTGCTTTAGCCTTTATGCTAAAACATGAAGAGAGAATGAGCACATTTTGCCTTCTTTCATAACTGCAACTTCACTCCTTTTCTTTGCTTCATTTACTTTGCCCATAACTTACACCTACCTTTTCCTTTAAAAAGTTTTATTAAATTGCATGTGTGCCACTGTTGAACAAGTTTAAATGAATATAATAACAGCAAAATTTAAGAAGCATTAGAAAATGATTTTTCTATATTTTTAGACCAGTTTTCCTAGAATTTCTATGAGTTTTTTTCTAACCTTACATAATTTCTTTCTTATGAATCATATGGGAATCATCTTCACCATGTCCTGGTATGACTGTTGGAGGAGGCAAAACTGGGTCCCACAACCACCCACCCCACAGTCATAGCCTTTGGTACTCACCAATCCCATATGTATGAAAGACTGTGGTGACATTGTCTACCTGAGGGCTTCTCTTGTTCTGCAGATCCGTGCATACATAGGACATGCAAAACCTGGGATTGCAAGGCATTGAGGTGTCTAGCACAAGCCTTAGCCAAGGAGGTATGTCAGCTAGAGAATAACTACCCAAGTGCTGAGGTACTTTTCTCACTCTCTTCCAGACTTTTCCGGAAGGTTTGAGCCACTGTGTAATAAGATGATTGGCTTTCTTATTTCTTTATGCCACTTCATCATGCCATTATGATGACATTTCCAATAAAATGTTCTTTGCAATAACTGTGCTCCTACTTAAGTGGGAATGAAAGGGTAAAGAAAGAAGATAATCACTTCTGGGAGTCCATGGTCTAGTGTGAATGGTAGAAATCATTAGTAATATGTAAAATATTCCTATTCTGTTAAACACTAGATAGGATCTGGAGTTAAAAGAGGAAGCTCAGCCTGGGAGTATAAAATTATAACATACACACGTATTTTCTCCATATCGAGTCCCTTTCTAAGGGGAGACAGAAATGGAAGAGGATAAGGTTATAATAGGATTAAATAAAGTCCTTGGGTATTTTGACTAGTGTCTTAATACTTTGGATTTTTTGTAACACCATCCTGTTCTCCTGAAAGTCAGAATTCTGACAATCAATTCCCAGGAGAGCTCATAAGAAAAAGCATAATTTGTTCAGCAGGAGCATGATCTTTATTCACACTCTGATCCAATGAAAACTGTATTATAGGAAATATCATCACATCATGCTTAAAAGACACATTCAGGCACCTGGTATATCTACAATGATTGCATTTCTGCACAATCCATGGCTGACATTAAGATCAAAATACTGCCTGGTTCTCCAACACGTAGAAAACATAAATTGGCCAGTTGCAGCAGATAACAAGTGTGTGCTCTTAAAATAACAGACTCTCAAAGTCAAGGTCTCAAGTAAAGGAGAAAAACTGCTATTTAAAATTTAACAGTGGAGTGTTTTCCCCAGGTCTCTTAAACTCATATTACATGTGATTTATACAGTGCTGTTTGACTATTTTCAAGCCTATGTAAATAAAGTGGCTGGTATTATCCATACGTAATACATGATTTTAAGCCATTTTGTGCTTCTTTTAGCTAAATGTGTTAAAAGATAATATATGCATTTATCATTGTATCTGTGAAAAAGGTATTTTTAAGTAAAGGTATTGACTAAAGGATAAATTTCGCAATTGAGAGATAAATATTTTCAATTTTTTCTCCCACTGAAAACAAAAGATGATACAATAATGCAAAATTGACAAGCACATGATTTTGGTTGAATAAGTACTTTCTCTAGATAATGGAACATTGCTTTATGTTCTTTTTTAAATTTTATTTATTTAGTTGAGAGGAAGTTACAGACATAAGGAGAGACAGAGAGAGAGGTCTTCCATACACTGATTCACTCCCCAAATGGCTGCAGTGGTTGGAGATGGTCTGATCTGAAGCCAGGATCAAGGAGCTTCTTCTGGATCTCCCATGTGGGCACAGGGGCCAAAATACTTGGGTCATCTTCCACTGTGCTCTCAGGTGCATTAACAGGGAACTGGATCGGAAGTGGAGCAGCAGGGACTCACACAGGCACCCATATGGGATGCTGGCACTACAGACCGCAGCTTCAGCGACTATGCCACAGCGCCAGCCCCACTTTATGTTCTTAATTTATTTAAGAAGCAGAGAAATAAGAGGAGGTGAGTTGGGGTAAGGAGGAAGGGATAGCAAGCCCTTGTATGAACAGTAATCATGGCCATGGCTGAGACAGGGCTAAAACAGGGAGCCAGAAACTCAATCTAGGTTTCCACATGGATGGTAGGCACCCAATTGCTTGAACAATCCTCTCTGCCTCCCAGGGTCTGCATCAGCAGGAAGTTGGATCAGGAAGTGAAGGTTGGTGTCTAACCTAAGCAGTCTGACATGCAATGTGGTGCCAACCTCTCAGAGCATCACTTTAGAGCAAGAGGATTTCATATTTTCTTATTTCTAGTTTTCTTTTTCTCTGGTCAAGATGCTTCTCAGAATATTGTTAAATGCATAAATGAAAACATGTATGATTAAAAAGGAAACACATTATTCTGGAGTACAATTATCAAACTATGAATCAAATATATTTGTGATACAGTAAAATACATGCACATATTTTATAACATTATATATTAGATTATATATCTTTTAAAAAAAAAAATTTTTGACAGGCAGAGTGGACAGTGAGAGAGAGAGAGAGAGAAAGGTCTTCCTTTACCATTGATTCACCCTCCAAGGCCGCTGCGGCTGGTGCGCTGCGCAGCGCGCTGATTCAAAGCCAGGAGCCAGGTGCTTCTCCTGGTCTCCCATGCAGGTGCAGGCCCCAAGGATTTGGGCCATCCTCCACAGCACTCCCGGGCCACAGTAGAGAGCTGGACAGGAAGAGGAGCAACCGGGACAGAATCCGGTGCCCTGACCAGGACTAGAACCCGGTGTGCCGGCGCCTCAGGCAGAGGATTAGCCTAGTGAGCCGCGGCGCCGGCCGATTATATATCATTTTTAACAGTGAGCCTAATAACTGCTCTAAGTTTTAAGTAAAGATGAAAAGTATTTCACAATATCTGTAGGTCTTATAAAGTGATACAAAAATACCTGCAATTTTTATTAGTGACAGAGTCTTTAGCAGGGATTGCTAATACTGCTGTGGTTTATAGTCAAAACTCACAATTAAAATGCATGATGAGTTTTTGAACTCAAGAGGCTTCCATAGCCTTGGCAGCTCATGACAAGAGCCTCAGGTGATTACTGACATCATAAACAAGGGTGTCAAATTGTTAAGTCAACAACGGGAGTCACAGTGCACTTACTCCCCATGTAGGATCTCTTTCCTTAATGTGTTGTACTACGCGAATTAATGGTAAAACTAGTATGCAAAGAATACTTTATACTCTGTGCGTCTGTGTGGGTGCAATCTGCTGAAATCTTTACTTAGTATAAACTAAGTTGACCTTAGTATATACTAAGTATTAGTATATATATATATAATATATATAATATATAGTATATATAATATATAACATATATATCTTTATCTAATTATCTTAGATAAAAATAATTGAAAATTAATCTGAATGAAGAATGGTGTGGGAGAGAGAGTAGGAGATGGGATGGTTTGAGGGTGGGAGAGAAGTTGGGGGGGGAACCGCTATAACCTAAAAGTTGTACTTTTGAAATTTATATTTATTAAATAAAAGTTTTCTAAAAAATAAATTGATAAGATACACTAAAAAAAACACATGCTGAAAATACAGAACTCATTTTGTATGTTTTACTAGTTAAGTTCACAATCTGGGTTCTATCAGGGCTCACTAGATAAGAATCCCTGCTTTAAAGTAGCAATCTGATATTGGTTGACATTGCTATAAGAACCTTGAGTATATTCTATTAACCCACATTGTTTTAACAAAAATAACAAGGATTGTTTTCAGGTTCTACCAAGTAAAGCTTTTTTTTTCATAATGGAGATTTTTAAGAGCTGCAATAAAAACTCAACGGCATACAGGAAATGTAAGTTAAAATTAGCAGCCTATAAAACAATAGGAGTTATGACGAATATTGTAAACTAGAGAACACAGGTTCTCTCTACAGGATATTGCACATATATATGCTTTTATGTGTGCATGTATACATCAACCAAATAAAATGTCTTAGGGCCCAGCTCATCTAAGGACCACCAATTTGTAATCTCTGATAAGATGTACAAAAGTCAAGACATGTATACACATTGTGTATATAAAATCTATTTATTTAACTGAAAATCAGAGCTACAGAGAGAAAGAGGGAAAAAGAGACAAAAAGAAAGAGAGATCTTCCATTCACTAGTTCACTCCCCAGGGGGCTTCAATGGCCAGCACCAGGCCAGGCAGAAACCAGGTTCATCTGGCTCTCTCACGTGGGTATCAGAGGCCCAAACACTTGGGCCATCTTCCTCTGCTTTTCCCAGGCAATTAGCAGGGAGCTGGATGGGAAGTGGAACAGCTGGGACACAAACCAGTGCCCATATAGGATGCTGTCACCTCAGGCTGTGATTTTACCCTTTATGCCCCAATGCCAGTCTACATTTTCTATTTTTTGAAAGCTATTTGCAAGCATTGCCTTCTGTCCTTCCAATCTTCCTATGTTTCCATGGGTCAATACATATTATTCCATTTCACAGAACAGGAAAATAGGTAAAGAGCAGTCAATGGCTCATCACTAGCAAGAAAACATAGGCTTGAAATCGGCATAGTTGCTCAGGGAGTTTAGCCTCTGTTTGAGACTCAAACTGGTGCCTCATTTGAGTACTGGTCCTGTGCTTCCTCAGTCTCCTGATAATGCATCTGGGAAGGCAGCATGTTATGGCTTTGATGACAGCACCTGCCACCCAGTGGGAGACCAGATGGAGATCCTGGCTCTTAGCTTTGGTCTGAACCAGCCTTGGGTGATGCAGAAGTCAGGGGAGTGAACCAGCATATGGAAGATTGTCTCTACCTTGCCCTGTCTCTCCATCTTTCAAATAAATAAATCTTAAAAATAAGAAGTAGGCTTTAACAGTCAATATTCCCTGTAAAGATTACTTCCCTCTAAAGAATAAGTCATTGATGAGATCTTGTGTTGATGAGATATATTTAGAAAATATTTTGAAAGTCAAATTTATCTGAGTGCATGAGCAAACAGTAAAACTTACCTTGCAAATTAGCAAGATACTGAGATCCTTTGTGTTGAATGGTCTGCTATATACACTGTGCTTAATTCCTGATGGGTATGTAATTATGGTCATACCAATTGCGTAACACATTTATTGGCATAACTATTACACACCAAGACTTAGACATAATGGGAGTTTGATTAGAGAAATTGCAAAGCCATCAGCCCCATAAAGTGAAAACATCATCATCATTGTTTTCTCACATTTCCACTTCAGCATTGGCATAAACTAACTAAAACTTCTAAAACCAATGCTAAGATAGAAATACTATTTTGGGCCAGCACTGCAGCTCACTAGGCTAATCCTCTGCCTTGCGGCGCCAGCACACCGGGTTCTAGTCCCAGTCGGGGCGCCGGATTCTGTCCCGGTTGCACCTCTTCCAGGCCAGCTCTCTGCTGTGGCCAGGGAGTGCAGTGGAGGATGGCCCAAGTCCTTGGGGCCTGCACCCCATGGGAGACCAGGAGAAGCACCTGGCTCTTGCCATCAGATCAGCGCGGTGCGCCGGCTGTAGCATGCTGGCCGCGGCGGCCATTGGAGGGTGAACCAACGGCAAAAGGAAGCCCTTTCTCTCTGTCTCTCTCTCTCTCACTGTCCACTCTGCCTGTCAAAAAAAAAAAAAAAAAAAAGAAAGAAATAATATTTTAATTAGAATGTGACTATGTCCAGTTTTGTCAATTCCAGATTGAGAGAGTCCTTGTGTACTTTCTTAAGGAGGCCTGATTAATCAGGTTAATTCATTCTATCAGTTTTTTTTTTTTTTAATAACGTTTATTTATTTGAGAGGCAAAGCAACAGAAGAGAAGGGAGAGACAGACAGACACACACACACACACACACACAGATCTACCATATGCTGGTTCACTCCGCAAATGGCCACAACAGCCATGAACGAAGCCTGAAGCCAGGAACTCCAACCTGGTCTCCCACATGGGTTGCAGGGGCCCAGGTACTTGAGGCATCGTCCACTGCATTCGCTGGAAGCAGAACTGGAAATGGAGTAACTGGGACAGAAAGCAGTGCTCCATAAATATGGGATGCACTGTTGCAAGCTACATCTTTTTTTTTAAAGACTTATTTATTTATTTGAAAGTCAGAGTTACACAGAGAGAGGGGAAAGGCAGAGAGAGAGAGAAAGAGAGGTCTTCCATCCGATGGCTCACGCCCCAATTGGCTGCAATGGCCAGAGCTGTGCTGATCCAAAGCCAGGAGCCAGGAGCTTCCCCTGGGTCTCCCAGGCGGGTGCAGGGGCCCAAGGACCTGGGCCATCCTCCACTGCTCTCCCAGGCCACAGCAGAGAGCCGGATCCGAAGTGGAGCAGCCGGGTCTCGAACCCATATGGGATGCCAGTACTTCAGGCCAGGGCTCCAACCCACTGTGCCACAGCACTGGCCCCTGCAAGCTACATCTTCACCCACTGTGGCCCAACGCTTGGTCCACTTTATGACACTTTAAAATTATGATTATGGAATCCATGCCTTGCAGAAGAGAGAAAAATTTAATTGCATTAGAAAAGTTTAGAAATTTATTCATTTAGTTAACTGAAAATAAACTGTTTCAGTTAATGTCTAGGGATAGGCGTTTAGAACTGCAGTTAACCAGCAGCTTGGGACACCTGCATCCGAACCAGAGTCCCAGTTCTGCTTTCGTTCCCACTTCCTGCCAAGGTGTACTCTGTGGGGCAGCAGGTGAAGATGGCACAGGCAGTTAAGTCTGCCATTTGTGTGGAAGATCCAGAGTTCCAGGTTCCTGGTTTTAACCTGGCCCAGCCCTGACTGTTTCAGGCATTTGGGGCGTGATCTGAAGTTTCAAAAGCTAAGCATTTCGCCCTAGCCTCTGCCCCCGCCCTCTCCCCCACCCTTCAGGTAGATAAAAATAAACTTAAAAATAATTTTTTACAAAATATATGTGTAAGCACCAATACCAGTTAAATAACAGTTTATTTATCCAATTCTGTACACAAAAATAGTCGGTTGAAAGTTTGATTTATGTTCTTACCTCAAACACAAAATTGGATAAATATGTGAGATAACATGTATGCTAATTAGCTGGATTTAGCCCTTCCACAACGCATACAGATTTCAAAACTACTTGTACTCAGTAAATGCACACAATTTTAAAAAAGTAATCAGTAAAAAAATCATTGCAAATTTGTACAAAAAATTTACAAATTTTACAAATTTATATTAAGAACTATACCACATCATTTCTAATTCTTTCTTCACATCACATAATTTTTCCAAATTTTTCAACTCTCAATAGTTAAATTATTGTAATTTATATTCAGAACTTAATGATGCATATTTTTATTTGTATTAAAAACTTTAGAAATGAAAATGGAAAATTAATTAATACAGCATTTGCAGAGAAAACTGAAAAGTGTTCAATTTAAATGTTTGTCACTGCATGGTAGATTTTTGTTCTTTTCACAAAGAACATATTATTATCAGGATGAAAACTAAACTTGCATCTAAAAATTGCTAGACTGGTTCACAAATTTTCTTATTCTGCCAATAGAAAATTGTATTTCTTAAATGAAGAAAAATAGAGCAGGGTTATGGACTAGGGAAGAGCTGGAGAGGGAGTGAGTAACTGAGATTTTAGAAAAGGTGGCCTAGGCATTGGACACGGCAGTTAAGAGTCTCTCTCTTTCTCTCTCTCTCTCTCTCTGCCTCGTTCTCTGCCTTTCAATACAATGGAAATAAATTGATAAATAAAAAAGATGATGGGATCATTAGTAACCAAGTGAACTTTTTTGGGCAGAGTCTGAAGGAAACAGTGCAGCAATGAAGGATGGTATTGGAACAGGCCTCAGGAAGGGGGAGTGGCAGACTTCCCAGAGGCAGTTCAGGTGCAAAGAGCATTTATAAGCACCTGCACCCGGGCCACAGTTTCTCACCAATGGCAAGCACCACACCACCAAAACATGACTCCTCCTCTTTAGAAATTTTAAGTTGAGCCAGGGGACAGTGTGAAAAACAAAAAAGAATTACACATAGACAATTTGAAGTAATTACTCTTATGTTTTAAAAAAAAAGTAAACCTATTTTAAATCTTCTTTTCCATTTATTATAGAATATTAAAGGCAGATTTTGATTATTGAATGACGATTGTAATTTCTATTTTATAATTAAAAGCTATTGGATATGTCTCCTTTCAAGTGAACCAAGGAGAAGAGTCTATACTTTGTTCACAATTTTATTTTTAAAACTAATTTATCTCTCCTCCAATGGTTAGTATTAAAGCAGATCCTATTCTGATAAGTTACTTTTGAAAATCCTTCAGCGGGCTCTAAGACATCCATGTAGCATTAGTTACAGTGGATTTCACATTTAGGAAAGGCTCTTTCTGAAGTGCTGTGTCACACCTAAAAATGCCAGAAGTATTATTTCAAATAAACACTTTGCTGTTTTGCATTATAACGCCAAAGCACACCAGTTAGCTTGTGGCCCTCTTGTGTGCCCACATTTTCAGTCTTGTGTCAAATTCACCTCTGCTGCAACTTAAGAGCTATTTATTACTGACACATGGGCTAGATGGAATGTTGAAATCATCAAAACGTGGGACATCATGGAGAATGAAACGGTGTAATATCACAGGAGCATGATGCTACACCAGTTCTGAAAAAATAATCACACGGTTACTAGTCCAAAAAGAGCTCTGACTTAGGACGAAGAAAGCAGTGACTACAAGCCTGGTAAACAGTGGTACTTAAAGAGATCGAATTAAAAGGCTAGTAAGCACCTTGAGCACGAACAATGGATGCAGTTCTTTCTCCTTCAAGGGTGTCACCAATACTCTCAGGTGTGCCTCCAAACAAAATATTTGAGAACCAGTGAGCAATTATGTGCTTAGCTCTCTGGATAAAAATTTTCTACATAAAATTCTGTAAAGCATCATTTATTCATTCAACAAATATTTAATATATACAAGAGTAAGAAAGCCAATTGTAAATAAATTAAAGATTTTCTTTGACCTCACCCAGCTTATGATCTAGGAAGGGAGTAAAAACATCATTAGAGAATGCTCACTTTGGCAGCACCTACACTAAAATTGGAACAATGCAAAGAAGATTAGCAGAATCTTGAGAAGGGATGACACACAAATTAAAAGTATTATGGTTTCAAACACTTGGCTTTCAAAAATTATTATAGAAAAGACTAAAAATATTACAGATATATAATTATATACACATATATGAGGCTACTTCAACAAATTCATGGAAAAATGGATTTAAAAGGTCCTTTGATAAAAAAATTTGAAACACATGGGTTTTCATAATATGCATTTTATGAGCTTTTTGAATGTCCTTTTGTGCGCATAAATTTCAAATATATTTTCCACCAAAATAAACATGGCTGATTTTAATCCTATTTTCCACTAACTTTGAAGTACCCTCTGTGTATATATATTGTAAAATATAGTTTTAGGCTCTCCACAGAAAATAATTTTTATACAAATCCTGGATTAAAGATAAAATGACAGAAATAAATTTACCGTTCCAACACTAACCAACAAAAAAACCAAAAGGATGGATATAATAAAAGAGAAAGTAACAAGTGCTGATGCTCTTAAAGAGAATTGCAACTCTCATAAATTGCTGGTGGGAATGTAAAATGGTGCAGTTACTTTGGAAAGAATTGAATACGGAGTTATTGAATGGCCCAACAGTTCCATTCATAGGTCTACATCAAAGATAAATTTAAAAATATGCACAGGAAGTATAAAGTACACCAGGGTCTGTCTGCTTGGGACAACGCCAAATCATCACCTCAAGCAGAATGCTGCATCTTCTTGTGACAAGAAAAGGACACAGAGATTCCTTTCCTAAAGCAGCAGCCTCCTGGAGAAGCGGTTTGCCAGGGCTTTTATAAAAAATTGGCCCGGGGGGAGGGGCATGTCCAGCATGTAGAGAAGGGGGAGCAGGAGGGTCCTTCCCATCCATCAATATACAGTCCATACACCCTATGTTTAAAATTATGACCCAGATTGGTTTCTTGCAGCATTCGATGATTGATGGCCGGCCTGCCCCCTTGCCAAGTACCATGTTACAAGATAAGCCTTCTTGGAGCATCCTCTGAAAAGCAACCTCTGATGAGTAAACTCTTCTAGATTCTTTGTCCCTATGCTTGTGTCTCTCTGCTGGTTACCATCTATAGTAACTAAAAGCTAGAAGCAGTTCAAGAGTCCATCAGTCAATGAAGGGCTATGTCAATGTGGCATATTCCAACAAGGTACACAAGAAACTCGCCCTGCAAAAGTGCACATGCCCAAATCCCCAAAACCTGTGATCACGCTATTCCTTTATATTTTTTAAAGATTTATTTTATTTATTTGAAAGACAGAGCTATAGAGAGGTAGAGCCAGAGAGAAAAGTCTTCCATTCTGCTGGTTCACTCCCCAAATGACGGCAACAGCCAGAGCTGAGCTGATCCGAAGCTAGGAGCCAGGAGCTTCTTCCAGGTCTCCCACACGGGTGCAGGGCTCCAAGGAGTTGAGCCATCTTTTACTGCTTTCCCAGGCCATAGCAGAGAGCTGGATCAGAAGAAGAGCAGCCAGGGCCGGTGCTGCAGCTCACTAATCTAATCCTCCACCTGCAGTGCTGGCACCTGGGGTTCTAGTCCCGGTCGGGGCACCGGATTCTGTCCCAGTTGCCCCTCTTCCAGGCCAGCTCTCTGCTGTGGCCCGGGAAGGCAGTGGAGGATGGCCCAAGTGCTTGGGCCCTGCACCCGCATGGGAGACCAGGAGGAAGCACCTGGCTTCTGGCTTCCGATCAGCGCAACATGCCGGCTGTAGCGGCCATTTGGGGGGTGAACCAATGGAAGGAAGACCTTTCTCTCTGTCTCTCTCTCTCTCACACTAACTCTGCCTGTCAAAAAAAAAAAAAAAAAAAAGAAGAAGAAGAAGAGCAGCCGGGACTCTAACTGGCATCCATATGGGCTGCCAGTATTGCAGCCTGGGGTCTTAAGCTGTGCCACAGCGTCAGCCCCCTATTCCCTTACATTGTAAAAGGGATTGTGCAGGGGCTGGTGCTGTGGCGTAGCAGGTAAAGCCACTTCCTGCAGTGCCAGCATCCCATATGGGCACTGGTTCAAGTCCCAGCTGCTCCATTTCTGATCCATCTCTCTGCTATGGCCTGGGAAAGTTGTAGAAATGGCCCAAGTCCTTGGGCCTCTGCATGGGAAACCTGGAAGAAGCTCCTGGCTTCGGATCGGCGCAGCTCTGACTGTTGCGGCAAATTGGGGAGTGAACCAGCGGATGGAAGACCTCTGTCTGTCTGTCTGTCTCTCTCTCTCTGTGTAACTCTGACTTTCAAGTAAAATAAATAATAAATCTTTTAAAAAATGCGGGGGGTATATTGTGCAGAGGCATGAGGCATGTAAGTTAAGGACATTGGTGGAAGGAGGGGATTATCCTGAAGGATCAGAGTGGGATCATTTTAATCACAAGCATCTGCACAATTAGAAGGAGGTAGAGGAATCCATCAGAGTGATTTTACATGAGTGCTATGTGCTTTGTGCACTTGGTCCAGGAGAAATAGGGCCATGAGCCAAGAACTACGGGCAGCCTCCAGAAGAAGGAAAAACAGTGTAGAGCCTCCTTAAAGGAATACAGCCTTGCCAGTGGCTTGGATTTAGTCAAGTGAGAACTGTATTGCATGTCTAACCTACAAAACTGTAGTTAATACACAGGCAGTTCCAAGCCACTAAGCTTGTAGTAGTTTGTTACAGCAACAACAGGAAGCAAATACGTCACGCAATGAAATACTCTTCATCCATGGAAATAAGTGAGTGTTAACACAAACTACAGCAGGGATGAACCTCGAATACTTTGTGTTAACTGAAAGAAGCTAGTCATGAAAGATCACACAATTCTAATAATATTCAATGTCCAAAATAGTTGAATTTATAGAAACAGAATGTATATGTGTTAATCTGCTTTTCATTACTTTAACTAAAATACCTGAGTAGAGCTTCTTTGGGAGAAAAAAAAAAAACGTTTATTTCAGTTCACAGTTCAATTATAGCTCAGAACTGGGCAGTTCCATAGCCAGCATCTGTGGAGCTGGTGTAGAGACACAATTACATGGCAAGCCAGGGACCAGAGAGATCATAGGCCTAATTTGAATTCAAATAATAACACCCCCAATAACTCAAGACCCCTCATAGGCCTTACTTCCAGATGCCACAATTTGGTCAAATTTCCATCTTTATTCTATCAATCATCAACCTTAAGATATCAGAGTTTAAAAACCTTGGTGAATTTTGGGGAGACAAGTCCTGCTGTACCTGTAACAGTAAATCAGTTATTTTTAACTTGGGGTGGGGGCCAGTAAATGGGAATGACTGCCAAGATATGGAGCTCTTTTGGGGGAACAAAGTTCTAAATTAGGTAGTAGTGAGGATATGACAACCTTTGAATACATATTTATTCACTTTAACTGAGTGAGCTGTACATTGTGTGAATTACCTCTCATGCAGCTATTTTTAAAACATTGAAAGCTAGAATGGCTACTGTAACAGCAGATGAAATTTACCTTAAAAATTACCAGAGATAAAGATGGGCATCATATAATGATGAATGTGTCATCAAACTCTAATAAGAAAGGACTCCCAGTACCTACATCTTGGATTCTAACTATCCTCATTAATAAAAGGAACCAGGTACCCTTTAAAAAATGTCTGAATCCAGGACTTGATCATTGAAAATACAGCATAAATGTAGAATATTTCATGCATGATGTAAAAAAGTGTCCAAAGAATCATGAGAACATTAAGACAATACTGGTATGGGGCCAGCAATTCCTAATCATGGCAGTTGTTGTTGTGGTAAGAGACAGGATACCTAAAAGGGATTAAGTATACTGTTTGCTACTGCACTGAGTTCTTATAAAGTAAAATTAGATCTAATTTTGAAAAATGTACAGGGCCAGCACTGTGGCACAGCAGGTAAAGCCATCGCCTGCAGTGCCAGCATCCCATATGGGCACCAGTTCGAGTCCTGGCTGCTCTACTTCCATTCCAGCTCTCTGCTATGGCCTGGAAAGCAGCAGAAGATGGCCCAAGTCCTTGGGCACCTGCATCCATGTGGGAGACCTGGAAGAAGCTCCGGGATCCTGGCTTCGGATTAATGCAGCTCCAACCATTGCAGCCAACTGGGGAGTAAACCATCAGATGGAAGAACTCTCTCTCTCTCTGCCCCTCCTTTGTCTGTGTAACTCTGATTTTCAAATAAATAAATCTTAAAAAGAAAGAAAAAAAGGAGGAAGGAGGGAGGGAGGGAGGAAGGGAGGGAGGAAGGAAGGAAAGGTGGGAAAACTAGGTCACATGTTTGGCATAAAGTTAAAACACCATTGGGATGCCCATATTCCACATTGGAGTCCCTGGATTTCAGTCCTAACTCTAGCTACATACTAATGCACACCCTGGGTGGCAGCAGATGATGGCACCAGTGGTTGGCAGCAGATGCCAACCACTTGGGAGACTTGACTGAGTTCTTAGCTCCTGACTTCAGCCTGGTCCAATCCTGTCTGTTGTGGGCTTTAGAGGAGTGGTCTAGTGGCCGGTGATGTGACTCACTTGGCTAATCCTCCACCTGTGGTGCCAGCTCCCCGGGGTTCTAGTCCCAGTTGGGGCGCTGGGTACTAATCCCGTTGCTCCTCTTCCAGTCCAGCTCTCTGCTGTGGCCCGGGAGGGCAGCAGAGGATGGCCCAAGTGCTTGGGTCCCTGTACCTGCATGGGAGACTGGGAGGAAGTACCTGGCTCCTGGCTTTGGATTGGCGCAGCGCCGGCTATAGCAGCCATTAGGGGAGTGAACCAATGGAAGGAAGACCTTTCTCTCTGTCTCTCTCTCACTGTCTATAACTCTACCTGTCAAATAAAAAAATAAAAAATAAATTAAAAAGTAAAAAAGAAGAGTGGTCCAGCAGATGAGAGATCTCTGTTTCTATCTTTCAAGGAAATAAATATTTTTCAATGTGAGAAAACCAAATAAATAGAAGAGGAATAAAAATTCTTCCTAAGATTACAATTCCAATCACAAATGCAGGAATACTGATAGCATAAAGAAAATCAGTACAAGGCAGTCCCCACAGTAATAATTTTTTCTATCAAGAACCATAGATAGATGATAAACTAATGGACAAAAATCTGAAAGTAACTCTTTTCAAGATACTTATTAATTATAAAAAGGGAATTAATAACTCTGTAGTAAAGACAGTAGCTATCTCCTTAAATAAGTCATCTAAGTTAATTTCCCCAGTAATAGGTCATATTGACATTGTATGCCTCCTGGTATAATGCACGGAGAAGGATACTTCAGTGGTATTCCTCCCAAACATTCACCACCATAATCTAATCATACAGAAGATCATCAAGTAAACCATATTGTGGAGCTTTCTGGAAAATAATTGGCCTGCACTCTTCAAAAAAATGTTCTTGATGTGACAGACAGTAGATCACAGGAAAGGAGGGAGAAGGAGACAGGACGGCTAAATTGAATGGTGTGATCTTTCATTGAGTCCTAGACCAGGAACTGAGGGAGGCTCTAATGATAATAATGAGATGACAACATTTGAATAAGGATCAATATTGAATATCTAGATTTCCATAACCATCTTGAATTACACAAAAAACACCCTTGTTTCTAGGAAATATGGGCTATAGCATATACAGGTTGTAAAGTGTCATGGGAAGGCCTATGGAAGAATGTCCTAGGGATGTGGAACCAAACTCTGGGTAGGAGGGAAAGCCTTCCTTAGGTATTGACACCAATGGTATTTCAGTTTCATATGCTCTTTGCAACAAATTACACAAACTTGATAGCTTAAAACAATCCAAATTGGTTATCTTAAAGTTTATCTTAAATTGATTATCTAAAGGTCAGAAGTCCACAGTGTGCTCCCATTGGAAGCTTTAGGCAAGATTCACTCTTCTTTCCACCAATAATCAACATTCACTAGTGCTTTGCCCAGTCTTCCTTCTTCAAAGCCTGAGTGGGTGGCCAGACCTTTCTCAAGCTGTATTGCTCTGACACTACAACTCCTCTTCTTTACCTCCTAATTTAAAGGAGGCCTTTGATTACTTTGACACTTGTCTATTCTGAGGTCAGCTGACTAGTAATTTTAGTTCCATCTACAATCTTAATTCTACTTTGCCACATAACCCAACCTATTCACAGGTACCAGGACCTAAGACATGGATAATATATTTGGATAGCCATATTCTCCCTACAAGATAAAGACTTACTTTACCTTCAGTCCCAGGTATGAAACTACTATTTGCATATTGTTTAATATTTATTTTTTATTTGTTACTGACAATTTCAAAAGAATGAGCCAAAGAACACTTGATCTCTTGAAAGGACTAGTTTCTCCCAATTTCATTACTCTGCATTCCTTTCTAAAAAATATTATGTACTTGTTTATTTTTGTTTGATTTGAGAAACAGGAGAGAAAGACACAGACAGACAGACATAGACAAAAAGATCTGCCAATACACAGGGTTACTCCCACAATGCCTGCAATGGCCAGGCTGAGCCAGGCTGAAGCTAGGAGCCCTTAACTCAATCCATATCGCTCGCAGTGGGTGACAGACACCCAACTACTTGGACCACTGCCACTACCTCCCAGGGTGTGTATTAGCAGGAAGCTGGAACCCCAGCAGAGTGAGGCTTTGAATCCAGGCACCCCGATATGATGTGGGGGGCATACTAGCCAATGTCTTAAACACTATGCCAAATGACAAACTGTCCTCTGTTTTCATCACCTTGATGTCACCCTCATGATCCCAAGATGTCAATGCTTGTCGGTTTCATAGACAAAAATTGCTTCTGCCATGTGAGGAACACAATATGGGCATTTCTGTTTCAAAAATCTGAGCACAGTTCCCCAGATTCATTTCAACTAGATCAGCTCAGAATTATTTACCTTTCACTACTTAAACCCTGTGGCAAGAGGAATGGAATGTGGTAATGGGCTAAGCCCTGAGTCCCTATCCCAAGAATGGAGTCTGGATCCCAAGGCCAACAGTGGCCTAAAAGGAAAAATCTTGAGAAAAGAGTAAGGACAAAGACATGGCAAGGGGATTCCTTTAAAAGTTATCCTATGCTCTTACAATCTCATATTCAGATGAAGATCTTTTATTGATAAAAGGGTGAATAACCCACCGTGTGGTAGATTTTACCATTTAATAGCATCAAGCGAAACGATGCAAATTGAATAAAATACATACATATATACAAGCCCTTATTGCATGAATTATAGAATCTGGGTATGTTTGCCTTATATTTCCGCAGCAAATGTTTCCCTTTGTAGTAAAATTTTTAAATTTTGAATCACTTTTTTTCCTCTTTACTATTATGTTAAGGGAAACTGTCCCTTCAGTACTCAGCTAGTTTTTTTCTTCCCCAATTCATTGCTTAAATGTAGAGACATTTTGGTAGCAAGCTTGAGAAGCCTCTGGCTTTCTGTGCAGCCCTGTTATGCCCTACATTGCCCTTCCCTTATGGAACTTAATTCCTCTCATAAGAGACACAATTGAAAACAATCTTATTAAGTAGCTTATATTGAATCATTGTTTTTTCGTGGCTGAGAAGTTTTTATTTATTGACTTATTTAATTTATTTGAGAGGCACTGTGATAGAAGGGGAGATACACACACATACACAAACAGATGTTTTTTTTTTTTTTACAGGAAGAGTGGACAGTGAGAGAGAGAGAAAGGTCTTCCTTTTGCTGTTGGTTCACCCTCCAATGGCCGCCGCGGCCAGCGTGCTGCAGCCGGCACACTGCACTGATCTGATGGCAGGAGCCAGGTGCTTCTCCTGGTCTCCCATGCGGTGCAGGGCCCAAGTACTTGGGCCATCCTCCACTGCACTCCTGGGCCATAGCAGAGAGCTGGCCTGGAAGGGGGGCAACCGGGACAGAATCCGGCACCCCGACTGGGACTAGAACCCCGTGTGCCGGCGCCGCTAGGTGGAGGATTAGCCTAGAGCCGCGATGCCGGCCACACACACAGATCTTACATTTGCTGGTTCACTCCCCACATGGCTGGCATGATCAGGACTGGGCCAGGCTGAAGCCAGGAGCCTGGAACTCCATCAGGGTCTCCCACACAGGTGGCAGGAGTCCACGCACTTGAGCTCACATCCATTGCTTCCAAAGTATGTTAACAAGGATCTGAATAGGAAATGGTGTAGCCAGGACTCAAACCAGTGCTATGATATTAGATGATATCATCATAAACAGCTTAACCCAGTGCAGTACAACTCCCACAGACATGAAGTTAAGTTAAATATAGAAGAACACATGATCAGTTAGTTTCTTCTTTAGTGCTTCTTAGATATGTATAAAAAAGTTCAAAGGTAATGTTTATTTCTTTTTAAAAAAAAACCTCCAATGAATGGAGGTTTTGTTGTTGTTGTTGTTGTTGTGTTTTTTTTGTTTTTTGTTTTTTGTTTTTTTTTTTTTTTTGGTTTTTTTTTTTTTGGACAGGCAGAGTTAGACAGTGAGAGAGAGAGACAGAGAGAAAGGTCTTCCTTTTTCCGTTGGTTCACCCCCCAAGTGGCCACTACAGCCAGCGCGTTGCGGTTGCTGCGTTGCACCAATCCAAAGCCAGGAGTCAGGTGCTTTCTCCTGGTCTCCCATGCAGTGCAGGGCACAAGGACCTCGGCCATCCTCCACTGCACTCCTGGGCCACAGCAGAGAGCTGGACTGGAAGACAAGCAACTGGGACAGAATCCGGCGCCCTGACCGGGACTAGAACCTGGTGTGCCGGCACCGCAGGTGGAGGATTAGCCTATTGAGCTGTGGTGCCAGCTGAATGCAGTGTTTTATTGGTTGTTTTCTTTGTCTTTACTTTAATTTCTAAAGCTAACCTCAGTAAAATGACTTTGTGTATATACACTCCTATCAGCTTTTTTAAAGATGTATTTATTTAAGAGGCAGAGTTACAGAGAGAGAGAGGGAGAGACAGAGAGGTCTTCCATCTGCTGGTTCACTCCCCAAATGGCCACAATGGCAGGAAATGGGCCGATCTGAAGCTAGGAGTCCAGAGCTTCCTTCGGGTCTCCATGTGGGTGGAGGTGCCCAAGCACCTGGGCTTTCCCAAGCAACCAGCAGAGAGTTGGATTGGAAAAGGAGCAGTGGGAACATGAACCTTCAGTGCAGGCAAAGGCTTAAGCTACTATGCCACAGTGCCCACCCCCAATCCTATCAGTTTTAATGTAGACATTGGTATGTGCCATGATGTCCACCCAGAAGATAAAGCATTGCTCCAACTCTCCCAAGAAAACACCCTCATATGATCAACTCCATCTCAGAGTTAGGAATTCCCTTTGCTGCTCCCTGGCCACAGAACTAAGCTCAAACTACCACCACAAAGCTCTAGATTGGTGTCTTCAACAACTGACATTTACTTTCTCATGGTTATGGAGGCTAGAAATGCAATATCAAGGTGTCACAAGTCTGGTTTCTTCTGAGATCTCTTTAATTTGGTACAGTCAACTGTCTTCCTGTTGTATCGTCACATCTCTGGGCACACGTCCTGAATTCTCTTCCTCCTTCATGTACAGGACACCAGCTCTGTTGCACAGGGCCCCAACTTACGATCTCATTTAAGCGACATTACCTTTCTAGAAGTTCTAAATCCGAAAACAGTCACATTCTAAGTAATGAGAGTCAGAACTTCAACATGTGAATTTTGGGGGAAAATAATATAGTCCATAATGCCATCTTAATCATTTTAAGTGTACAATTTGGTAGTATTAAGTTCATTTATATCATTGTGCAACTGTCACTACCCTCCCTCCCCAGAACCCCTTTCATTATGCAAAACTGAAATGGAAATCATTGAACAACCCCAATCTCCTCATCCGCTAGCTCCTGGTAATAGCAGCCCTCCTTCTACCTTTAGACTCTATGAGATTAAACTACTCTAGGTGCCTCATACTAATGGAGTCAATTAGTATTCCTCTTTTTATGAGTGGTTAGTTTTTTACACAGAATGACATCCTCAAGGTCATTCGTGTTGCAGCACGTGTCATCAAATTTCTTTTTGTAGACTGAATAGTACATTCATACCACAATGATCCTTCAATGAACATTTTGCGTTGCTTCCACCTTCTGGTTATTGTGAGTATATTTTCTTTAAGATTTCTCAAATAGATTTCATACCTGTGTCTTGGTATATTTTGAGCTGTCATAACCTAATTCCTGAGACTGGACAATTTATAATGAACAGAAATTAATTTTCCCATGAGTGGGAAGCCCAAGATCAGGGCACTGAGGGCCTTCTTGCTCCCGCATTATGGGGAGGTTGGAAGAGCAAGGAGTCAAATGAGGCCAGACTTGTCCTTTTTCAACTACATTGACTCCACACAGCCAATTCTCTCCCAAAGATTCCGTCTCCTAGCCTTGCCACAGTAGAAACCAAATTCCACCATGATCTTGGAAGGAGAAAAACATCCAATTGTTCAACCCACAGTACCTGCTGTTCAGGCTTTTTAGCTACTTTCTGTACCAGAATCCACTAAGAAGTTTCATTTTGATCTGTAAGCAGGACACTCATTATAATCATTTAGAAAATGTCCCTGAGATTTGACATAAAAATAGCAGTTATCCAAATATATTTCCTACCTCTAGTACTACCTAGATAAACTTTGTTGAAATTAAAGTAACGCTAGCACATATTTGTTTGAAGATATGAAAACAATTCTGGGAAATGTAATACAAAATTTCGAATACAATATTAATCATCGATTTCTCACTATGACTTACTTTATGGGTTCTTTCTTCTTCATAATTAGTGGAAAAGTGGGTCAATGAGCAACTTATAAATAAATAACAACCCAATCTGCAAAAACATGTTTCTACTCCATCTACTTATTGCCTGCAATTATCCTCAAATGGTATTTATCAACTGACTATTTTACATGAGAAAATTATATATGACAATAAAAGATCTTCATGAAAAAAATATTTCTATCAAAAGAATCACCTTAATTCCTGTCGCTCCCCCTCTTCGTGGAGGAACGACACAGGACCCTGCGCTGTTCTTTCATCTGCTCGGCCCTCCCCGGGTTTGCTGCTGGTTCTTCCCGGGTTGGCTACTATCCCTTCCACCTCCGTGGAAGGGCAGTTCCCCCTGGCCACATTCCCCACTTCCGCAGGGGAGCGGCACACCGCCGGCCGGCTCTTCTCGGGGGCTGCACAGGTGTTCCTTCAGCTGGATGTTCCCCTTAGATGTTCCTCATAGATGTTCCTGGTGCATGCCGTCTCTCTCCTCCTTTATAGTCCTCCTCTGCCAATCCCAACTCGGCTGCCCACACGCCGAGTACGCTGCTCTCCTCCAATCAGGAGCAAGTCCTACAGTTTATTAGTTGAACTGGAGGCAGCTGTGCGGAAGCTGTTTACTTCTCTCCCAGCGCCATATTGTGGGAGAGCAGATGCATAGAATAAGTCTTAATTCCAGTAACTCAGTCCAGTCCGGATTGCTCCCCACAAATTCCAACCACCATAATAGGGAACTCAAAAGTAATTTTAGATCCTCTTTAGGGCGTATTTAAATTAAGTACAAAAATAATCTTAGCCCAGAATTTTCTGTAGATGTTCTTTGATGATGCCAAACTAGATAGTCTTTTTGTGGGAATAGAGGATTGGCCACACAATGAATGCAACCTAGGTACTAACAAATAATCAGTATAATTATCTTAACCATAAGAAGTTTAGATTAAGTCTTTCCTAACGTGTAAAGATTTCAATTGCTAATAGGATTATTGCATCTGATTTCAACATACAGACTGTAGCTTCCTTTCTTAAGAATGTATTTTTTAGAAATAGAGCAATCCTTCCCATGGAAGAATGATGAAAAGAAAACAACTGTGTTATCCCTCATTCGCTAGTTTATTGCTGTATCTCATATGGATATACTTCATCATAAATAGATCGGTCCTTTTCCTTTTGTTTACTTGTATGTGTTCCCATATTGAACTCACTATATTATGCTTATATCAGCAATTAGAAAAAAAAATAGGATTGTTTCTCCTTATTACCATCAACCTATTAATTTACATTGGGAATTCCCTCTACATCTTGCCATTTCTGTCCTGTTCTGTGTTGAGCCAGCCGAGGTCTCAAAAAGAGCTCTTATTATTAGATTAATTCTAAAGAAGCTTTTGACCTGCCTGGTTTTTTTTTTTTCAGGAGAGACCCTACTAACAGATGTTCTTTTATGTTGTACACATAGCTCGGTATCCACTTTGGGGAAGTACACTTTGTATGATGCAAATGAATTTTGAATTATTTTTAAAAATGATGCAATGCATTTCTTTGGACTTATTTTCTTAGTCAGATTTTAGTGAAGAGTGGCCTTTTCTCTATTGTAGGTTTAATTAAATCTCATGCCTCAAAAAAAATTTTCCCCCATAAGTTAAACTTGAGAGTACTGTTGAAAACATCTTTTCAGTCAATAATTACATATTATCCACTTCTCAATCAGCAAATATAATTCTCAGCAAAGTTGTGCTTCATGAGTTAACATTGATTGATTGCTTATAGTGAAAATTACTGTGTCTCAAAGAATACATTCTAAAAACTTAACCCATATGCAGAGTAAAACCTTATTTTTTATATTTTATTTGCATATAATCTAGTATACAAATAAGAAAGAAAAAAGTTTCATAGCTGTAAGTTTTAAAAAATGCATCAAATTCACCTTCATTAGTATCTGTAATTGGGACAATATATCCTAATACAGAAAACAAAAATTAGTTTCTACTATGGATGAAATAGTCCCACTAGTCTGTAAGAAATCACAATGTACCATGTATTTCAGATGTGTGATATTGCAAAACTTTCACGCATGTCTGCCTCTTCTGTGAATTTTTTTGTCTACAATTTTGTTGATGCTAAAATGTTAGAATACTTTTACTTCAATAAATACAATTCTGTGCACAGTGTCCTCTCTAAAGAACAAAGCAAGTGTTTTGAATTTTCTTGTGGTTTAGGGCTATCAGTGCAAAATAAAGTCTCACATCATGTCTGGCACCTTTTATGGAATTGTTTTGTAACACACACAAATCTAAAAGATCTATATGTTCATATAAAATGATTCATTCATTCAACAAATATTCATTGAGCTTTTACCATCTCCCAGGCACTGTCCTAGGTGACTGAAATGTATTAGGGACACTACAGAGAGATATTCCCATCCTGATGGAGGGAATACTTTAGTGTGGGATGTACAGAAATACATGAGAGTAAATAAATTATCTAGTGTGTAAGGTGATAAATTCAACAGAGAAAAGAGAACATCGGACCAGGAAGAGGGTAGGCAGGAGAGTGTGGTTGGGAGAAAGTGCTTGTACTGAATGGTCAGAATGGGTGTCGAGCAAAGATGAGGTGGAGGTGAGGGAGTTGGACATGTAGATTCTGGGGAAGAGCAGTCCAGGCAGGGGAGGGAATGGCCATGGGAGAGATCCTGAGAAAGGTTGGGGAAGAACAAAGAGGTCAAGTGCTTGAAGAGAAAAAAAGAAAGTAGGAAAATATCAGGTCCTGGAGGAGGTGGAAGCTCCGAGGGCAGGTTTCATTGACTGCTGCCCATGAACTGCAAACTCTCATTGCATGAGGCCAGGAATTGTGTGACTATCTTTTTAAAATAAATATAACAATTGAATGTTTGCATTATCCTGAATTACTTTTAACTCATTTAACAAAATAAAATTGGGCAGGATTGCATCCTAAAAAGTAATGGCTCCAATATATTCCGCTCAGATTCAGGGGAAAATAAAAATGAAAAGCAGCAGCCGTCCGACATGATCCTCCTATTTCCATTCCAGCACCTTACCATGATAGACTGCTTGCCTGGCTAATAAAGCTCTGAGAGTAACTCAGTGTCTTACAGTTTTGTAACTGAGAAAATGTTACCAAAAATCGTGGATCCAAACGTCAAGTCCTGCCCTAACATTACAGATAAGCGTAGAAACAAAGCACATAACAACTGTTTTCCTCTGACTTAAACCTGAAAAGAAGGAAAGACTTGGAAGAGGAAACAGCGATGGTGGAAGTCAGGGCAGAGCAGAGCAGCTCCTAAGAATTTGACAAGGTGTATGTGCCATTTCAGCATAGAAATTACATCTGTTAGGGACATACTATGAAGTAAGCAAGTGGCACAAAACTTCTGCTTCTCCTACAGTTGGACTACACAGCCAGGGTTTCCTAGTAACAATGTGGACATTAAAATAAATGCATTTTGAAGATTTCATGCGATCCAGTATATTCTAATTTGTGATCTATTTTAAAAATCATAATGGGACGCCGGATTCTGTCCCGGTTGCCCCTCTTCCGGTCCCACACTCTGCTGTGGCCCGGGAGTGCAGTGGAGGATGGCCCAAGTCCTTGGGCCCTGCACCCCATGGGAGACCAGGATAAGTACCTGGCTCCTGCCATTGGATCAGCGCGGTGTGCTGGCCGCAGCGTGCTGGCAGCGGTGGCCATTGGAGGGTGAACCAACAGCAAAAGGAAGACTTTTCTCTCTGTCTCTCTCTCTCACTGTCCACTCTTCCTGTCAAAAAAATATAAATAAATAAATAAAAAACAAAAGAAAAAAATCATAATGCCTTGGAACTAGACAAAAAACTTTCCTTCTTCAGTGTATAAATGACCCAATCAATAATTTCCTGACATAAATGTTAATATTCTTTAAGAAGACCTGAGTTTACACAGTTTAACATAATTTGGGAGCTTAATAATAACTATTTATCATATATAAGGCCTAAGAAGAGTCTACCTATTTGACTAGCCCTCCAGATTTGAACTAAGGGATTTAAAAATAAAGACACCACTTGGGTCACCCAGATCCCCCATATCAGAGTGCCTGGGTTTGAGTCCCAACTCCACTATTCTCTCTCTCTCTCTCAGAATTAAATATATGTAAATTAAATATATAAATTAAACATAGATAAGTAAATACATAAAATATTTAATTTCAGATGAGGAGGAAAGAGAAAAGAGAGAGACACACGCATCAACAGACTTGAATGTAATTGAAATTTTAAATAATCTAAAATGGGAAGTCATATGTTTGAACCCTTTAACAAATTAAATGTCTTCAGGATTATTTTAGAAACATCCATCACATTAAAATGAACTATTTTTATTAAGTGTGGTAAACCCACAAAACCTATCTAATTACCTATAACAGCTTAGGTTCTCTATTCTATGAGCAAAGTATTTTATTATATCTATATAACCTACCTTCTTATTATTAAATTTGTCAAATACAGAAATGTTTATATTTTAAATAATCTTGAACTTTGCTTTGCCCTCTTACATAAAGTTTAATTTTCATGCAGTGAACTTCAAAACATAAGAAATTCAAAATATTCCACAACCCTGATCATATATTATTACATTTTTTAACTTGCAATAAATACTACCCTTCAAAGACATGAGTAATTATGGGGTTGAGATTATTCTCACTTCTAATTACAGCAATGGGAAGTATGAGCATAAATTAATATAGTTGTTTAACACTATTCTCCGCTTGATAACCGGGATAATTGTCTTCCTTTTAGATTCAGTTTTACAGTCAGCCTATACCTATAAAATTTATCTTTGAGAAAATCAGTGCTGGGGCTGGACATTGTGGCTTAGCATGTAAAGCCACTGCCTATAACACTGACGTATCAAGTGAGCATGGATTCATGTCCCGACTGCTCCATTTCTGATCCAACTCCCTTGCTAATGGGCTTAGGAAAGCAGCAGCAGATGACCCAAGTGCTTGAGCTCCTGCTGCCCAGATGAAATTCCTGGCTTTGTCCTGGCCCTGTCTTGGCTGTTGGCAGCCCTCTAGGGGAGTAAACCAGTAGATGCAAGATTTCTCTGGCTGTCTCTCCCTCTCTCTGTAACTCTTTCAAATAAATAAACAAATCTTTTAAAAAAAAATAAAAGAAGGAAAGAAGGAAAGAAGGAAAGAAGGAAGGAAGGAAGGAAGGAAGGAAGGAAGGAAGGAAGGAAGATATCAATCTAGAAAAAATGCAATCAATAGTTGGCTTTCCAGAGCTGGCAATTGGAAAGAAGTGGGATTCTGCACTTTTCTTTATACTCAGTCTCAGCCAAGTGAAATCTACACGTTTTCTCTTTAGAAATTCAATGTAAATTTACATAGAATCCACCAACAAGAAAATGTTTTCTAAATGACTTACAACTATTATCTTTCCAAAATAGGAATGAATGTTTTGCCCAAATAGTAAACATCACTTACTTTACTTATAACAGAACCATGTCACGTACAGTGCACTTTACACTGTGATGCTGATTTACATCTGCGCATGTCCCTTTAAGTCACATGCATTTAATTGGGACGATGGAATAATATGAAAGACATTTGTAGCCTCAAAAATACATGCAAAAAGAAGGTATCTAATGACATTTACCCAGAAGCTGATCCTTTCTCTTATCACACTGTTTTCAGCACAGATGTTTGCATATGGAAAAAATTACATATATCTGTAATCCCCAGCATAATGTTTTGTTGTATCTACAATGTAAGAGAATTGAAGAAAATGAAAAGAGAATCCAATGATGAGGAGTGATGCAAATATGAAAGAGGTATATACTAAACCTTGAGTCTATCAGAGGGAACATCGCAGAAGTATAAACTTTTGGAAATAAAACTAAACCTTCTGAGACATTAAGAAATCTAATATTTTGGAGCAGGCATGTGGCACAGCATTCAAACCACTGCTTGAGATGCCTACGTTCCATATCAGCATCCCTGGGTTTGGGCACTGGCCTTGCTTCTGATTTACCTTCCAGCTGATGTGCATCCTGGGAGGCTTGTTTCCATGCCACACAAATGGGATACCCGGTTGGAGTTCCAAACTTCTGGCTTTTGCCTGACTCATCCCTGACTGTTGTAGGCATTGTGGAGTGAACCACTGTGTGTGTGTGCACATGCATCCTTATTTTTCAAATAAATAAGTATGTTTATGGAAGAAACTAATATTTAATAAATGACTATGCAACTATATCAACAATAATCTATTCATTCTTTTCTCTATCCTATTCCTGACATATTGTTGATTTTACTCCTAAAATTCGTAGCTTTTTCTGATCTCCTTATATGTGGTCATTCCATATTTTTCATGGGTATCACTAACAGTGAATAATGGGATATTTTTGGACACCGAACAAGAGAAGGCAATACAAACTTCATCTTTATTCCTTCTACTTGCAAGTGATTGTAAATGAATGTTAGCCAATCCTCCATTCTACTCACAGTCTATAAAGATTGGAGAAGTGAAGTTAAAATAGCAATGCTTCAACATCTCAGCTATTATATGCTGATTCTGTAAAAGTAGTGGGCTGCATAATTCCCTTGGAATATGTGATAGCTGAGTCCTCCAATTAGCCATACTGGTGTTACATACCAAGGATTATTTACAAGGCATTAAATCTTTATGGCCAAGGTATCCATATATAAATTATGGAGGAATATTTGCACACTAGTAATGGTGGTTTTCAGCTTCTATAGTGTGTGGCAAGAACCTTGCCTACCAGAAATCCTTTGAGTACTTTCTGCCTCCTTTCTCCCCAATCAATCACCACACAGAGCAGAAACAGACAGAAGAGCTGAAAGTTGTATTTCACTTGCATCTGCAAAGAGATGAATTTGACTCCAACCCCTCCAAGAAACTGAGAAATATTTTTTTTAATAAGGTTTGGCTTCAGTGAGTTTGTGAACAATATTTTCTCAGGATTTTCTATGGTAACTGGTACTCTGCATTTTGAGGAGAGCCCAAACAAAACCAAGAACTCTGAGGTGTTTATTATTCTAAGAATGAATTCAAAATACTGTATACTTGAAAATCAAAATCTCCTGAATATGATACAAGTGAATGTTGTCTTTATAGATTGACCTATAATAGAAGATTATACTTTATATACTGTGTTTATCTTTGAAAAGATCCTTTTCTTAAGTAAGTACTAGGTACTGTATTAGGAATTCTAATGGCCATGGTCCCAAATGCAGTTGTTTATTTGAACTATATCAACAAACCATAATGTTTTGTTAATATGCTTCCTATATGGAAACATTTTGCTTTCTTGTTATATTTGTTTTGAAGGTCGGAACTATTCTGTTGTGCTAATGTAAGAAGACTCTTATACTTAGGAGAAAGATGACAGTTGTCAGTAATCAAGTCAATAATTGATGGGTAAGGACCTATTTTTCATCCCAAGTTACAAACTACCCATTGCACAGTGGTGTGGGTCAAGTAGTCTCGAAGTCACCACCAGTTTGTGGTGACACAAAGAGCACTGACTCTGGAGTCCAGAGGTTAGGTTCAGAACTTGCCTGCCAATGAGTGCAGTTGTGTGACCTTGGGCAACTCATGTAACCTATCTGGGGCTACCTCCCATTTTAAAATTGGTTATAATTATACCTGCCCTATATATCACAAGGGTTATTTTGAAGCTTAAAATTAAATGATGAGCTAGATCTTCTGCCCCAGATATGAGAGAAAGAAGAAAAGAATAAAAAAGTATGTGACAGCATACAAAGTAAATCAGAAATCTTTTCCAAATTACTGCGTTTATTTTGGTAGAGATGATCATTGCTGAAAATGAAGATCAAAGCATATCAAAAGAGATTACCAATAATCATCAAGATGTGTGCCCTTTTTTGTAAAACCAGTCATGCATCAGAGGTCTCTATTTTCTGACTGAATTGATCAAGAGAAAAATATGTGTCCCAAAAAAGATATCACTTTTCAATGTGATTCTGCTCCCATTTTTAAAACTGCCACTAATCTCACTGTATGCAGGAAACAGGATTTTAGAGATTATATGTCAGTTCACATTCTTATAAATTTCCACTCTTGTATTTTGTGATGATTTTTTTCAAAAGTTACAAACACTTTTTTCTTCCAGGTAATATTAAGAAAATGGGCTGGCATGGCACAAGCTGCACCTTGTGGCACCAGCATCCCGTATCAGAACAATGGTTCCAGTCCCAGCTGCTCTTCTTCTGATCCAGCTTCCTGCTAATGCACATGGGGAAGCAAGGGGAAATGTCTCAAATGCTTGAGCCACTGCCACTAAGGTTGGAGACCCAGGTGGAGTTCTAGCTCCTGGCTAACTATCACGCTGACATGCACTGTACAATGTGTCAGGTACTGAGCTGTTTTCATATCCTTTGTGTTATATAAGCCTAATAATAAAACTATCATTTTACTATTTCTACTGTTCTCATTTACAAGCAAAAAAAAATAAAGCTTTCTTCTTAAATAGCAGAACCTAGATTTCAGTTTGAATTTTTGATCTCCTTTCTTACTGACCAAAAACCCCACATTCATTTCAAAGTGCTAGGATGACTTATTTTGTCATTGTGGAAGATAATAAGCATTAGAAAGTAAGTTAGGTAAGGTGCAATCCTTGTTCCTAAGAAGTGTATAATTTGGAGGAGGAAATAAAATGAGAAAGCAAAAAAAAAAAAAGAATATTAAGAGGAGAGTTAAAAAAGCTTAATGACTGGTTTTACAATGCCAATCCTATTCAGGGCAAATGACACCCCCAATAGAACAGTGAGTTTGGTGTGAATGTTGTGTTCATTTTACAAAGACTGAAGTTACAGAAAGGGTATATGGTTTGCCCTAAGTCATATAGCTCAGGAATAGCAATGTTGGGATAAGAATGAGGCACCAGCCTCCAGGGTCATCTTGTGAAAGAAGCACAAAAATCAAAAAAGAACAGAATGCAAGCTGGCAAATGTCCAGTTAGGGTTAGGAATATGACTGCTTCATCATAAAAATATAAGATTCAGGTATGCTAACACATGCCTATATATACAAATAACTTGAAAATGTACTTTTTTTTTTTTTTTTTGACAGGCAGAGTGGACAGTGAGAGAGAGAGACAGGGAGAAAGGTCTTCCTTTTCCATTGGTTCACCCTCCAATGGCTACTGCGGCTGGCGCGCTGTGGCCAGTGCACCGCGCTGATCTGAAGCCAGGAGCCAGGTGCTTCTCCTGGTCTCCCATTGGGTGCAGGCCCCAAGGACTTGGGCCATCCTCCACGGCACTCCTGGGCCACAGCAGAGAGCTGGCCCGGAAGAGGGGCAACCGGGACAGAATCCGGTGGCCCGACCGGGACTAGAACCCGGTGTGCCAGCGCAGGCAGAGGATTAGCCTAGTGAGCCGCGGCACCGGCCTCTTTCTTTTTTAAAAACAAATTTATTTATTTTATTTGAAAAGCAGTTCCAGAGAGAGAGAGAAAGAGGGAATCTTCCACCTGCTGGTTCACTCTCCAAATGGCTGCAACAGCCAGGGCTGGACCAAGCCATCAGGAGCCAGAAACTCCATCCATGTCTCCCACTTAGGTGGCAGGGGCCCAGGTATTTGGGCCATCATCCACTGCCTTCCCAGGTGCATTAGCAGGGAGCTGGATCAGAAGTGGAGCAGTCAGAACCCAAACAGGGGCTCAAATAGAGGATGCTGGTGTCACAAGTGGTGGGTGGCTTAACATTATTTACATCGCTTCTGGGAATTATCAACACAGAACTTCTGAAGAGCTATCTAAGAAATAAATTAATTTTACCAGGCAAAATAATGATTTCAGGATTTTGTAGCAGGTAAACAGGAGATGAACTAGAACACGTGAATAAAACTCTGCCTGGTGAAAACAAGCTGATTTTCTTCTGCTCAAACCATGCTCTGATGTTACATACACATCATCAGGACTATGGATCCCACTGTGCCTTGAGAATTAAAGGTGAATGCATCCCATAACAATATGCCTGGGATCGAATCCTGCCTCTGCTGCTGGTCCAGTTTATTGCTACTGTACAACCTGGGAGCCAGCAAGTGATGGATCAAGCACGTGACTCCCTATAGCTGACATGCAAGACTCCAGGAGAGTTCCTGGCTCCTGGCCTTGACCTGGTCCAGCCGCAGGTGTTTGGAGACATTGGGGGAGTGAATCAGTGGGTATAAGATCTCTCTATCTCTCTCTCTCTTGCTCTGCCACTCTAATAAGTAGATAGATAAACTTTTTATATATAAAAAGGTAAACAGCACCCAAGAAAGAAGGAAAAAGAACTCATCTTAACTTGGAAGAATTTTAAGACTAATTTCAAGATGTTAAGATACTGAATCAAGCTGTACTAAAACTAAGCTGCTGACACTTTACAAAATGATTGAGATAAAAGAAAATTCGGAGAAGCTGTGAGGGTGTGTGAATGGGAATGGCTGTGCTTACTGGGGCTGCGAGCAACAGATTGTGTTGTTATAGTTAGTGCTTTCTAACAGCATTAGAAATAAATTTAGGTGCAATTGAGTCCCAGAAGGCACACATCTGACATGGGCAAATCAAACCTTGAAGTCAGCACAAAGTGGGGACCATTTCTTTATTTACTCCCTGCACCCCACCAGCCTCAACCCTATCCCCGAGTTAAACCCACAGCATAAATGCAGTGAAACAAAACAAGCTAATTTATTATTGTTAAACCTCGAGAGTCCTCGTCCAAGCTATTATGAGCAATTTAGCACCGACTTTCTAACCTAATCCCCAAGTAAGCAATGATTCCACTGTACATTTATTCATATTTTCCATGGTCCTAAAACTTCCATCTTCATAAATTACTACTATGTCTAATAATTAAATACACTCACTTTAGAGTGCTATGTCTGGATAGAAGGTCAATACCTTCATTAGTTATGTAATTTCTATTTATGCCGAATGTATCCAAGCAACAGTAGGGCGATTGGACTAAAATAATTTAAGGCTCCTTCCAAACCTGGTTTTCTGTGATGCTAATGGGAATATATTTATACACCAGCATGCACCTCAGAGAGGTTATTTCACTCTCAGCTTAGTTATTCATAGTCCAACTCATCGAAATGGAATTTTACTGGAACAAATTGCATGTGTAGGGCATTTTTATTTTTATAAACTCTATTAATATATGGTTTCCTTTTATTCTTTCTCCATGAAGAAAATAATACAGGTATTATACTAGTCTTTCATTGTAGAGATTCTGCTGTTCTTATAGCTTATGTTGTCATTCTTATCTATGCTAATATCAAAGTTTTATGATCTTAGTCACCTCTCTGTGACACATTAATCAAAGTAAAAATAAAAACAACAACAACAACAACAACAAAAACCATTCGGTTGAGAGAAAACCAAGATGGAAAATTGGGAGAAATTAGAAAAAAAGAAAAATAGAAATGAATTCAATTTTGTGGCTGTACCCAAAATCACAAAGCAAAATGATTAGACATTGGTCTCTTAGTGTGATCATTGCAATTAATCAAACCCAATGCTTGCCCTGTGCAAGGTGAGCAGGACTTGTTAGCAAGGCTTGGTTTCCAGTCCCAAATCCTGAATTTTAGACTTTGTCACTGTGAATAGCTCTCTTGCTTGACTTTGAATCTCCTTGGCTATTAAGTAAGGAAAAATGGCTAATAACTGCTAAGTAGCTGAAAGCCCTACATTGTTTGCCTTAATTGTGGTAACCTTTGCCCCAACAACCTCACAGATAAAACCTGCTATTCAAATATCTCCCTCAGTATGTGTGTTTTTTGTGAAGATTATCTGCAATTAGGTCTGTGAAGGTCTTCCATCACTTGCAGAACACTGTGTAGTGTCTGTGTTTGGATTTTAGGCAATTGATTTGACTTGTTGATATAGGTAAACCTTCAGATAGTCCTCAAAATTTTGCACTTCTGTCCATACTTATACGGCAAATTTTACTTCCTATGTAAAAAAAAAAAAAAGAAAAAGAAAAATGAACTAGTTGTCCTTTAGTCACCTATTTTAATGAACTTATCTTTTAAGGAATTCTAAGGCTCATATTTGAATTATGGATTTGAGCAGGAGTGACTTCAAAGGCATACATGAAAAGGACTTCATGTCTTTTTAATGAGTTCCATAGACTCAATGAATGAATTGGTCAAATCCAGGAAATTATACTTCACCCTCTTCATAGGGTTCAATTTGTTCTTGAGAAACAACCAACAACCTAAGTTTTGTCATTTATTTGTGTCTAAAATTATAATATATTTGTTAGTGGAAGAAACTATAAAAACTGTTGTTTCAATATGTCTATGAATATTCCTAGGCAATTAGTAAAAAAGGTTAAATATAAACTGATTAGTATCATACATCAAGATTTGCAAGAAGAAATGCGTTATAATGCTTTCATTAGGATCAAAGATCTAAGTATTATGAATGTCTTGGAATTCTACAGCCTTCTCACTGTTGCCCTCAACATATAAAACAGTATTTCTTTCTTATAACACTGAAGGGAAAGTAGTGCTAATATTCTGAGTAAATCACCTATCTTAATGATAATAAGGATCTGCAGAATGTTTGCAAAATTTTTTAATTGTAAACATAATTTTTGATAGAACTAGATTTTATTTAAATTTCAATTCAATAAATATGTCAATAGACTTGGGCCTTCAGATCAATTGTTACCCAATATTGATGCATTTAATAGAAAATAAATGATTTTTGTATCTCATCTTTGCTGCAGACACTTCTATTTTCCGTAGTCTTTGCCGAAGTCTTTCAATTTTCTCTCCTTTTCTCTCCCTGGCCTCCACCATCTTTGTTGTCTTCTGCCCTGCATAGCAGTCTGCTTCCCTCTGATAAGCACTCCCGTCTGCTGAGTGTCATCTCAGCTTCCATATGTGATACAGAATGGGGTATGTTACATGAACCCAGCATTACAAGATGGTGAGATTACTCCTGGGAGTCTGAGGACAAGTTGATATGACCTGAGGTCACTTGGAATGTAAGCGTCACAATGTTTCCCACAGATCCAATAAACTGGCACCAACCACATCTAAGCTATGAATCATGTGTGATTGAATGGCAGTGGCCATAGATTAGGAGCCAGGAGATATGACCTTCAGTCATTACCTAGCTCTCAGTATCACCTGTCCTCTTTACATCTGGCACTAGTTCCATCTTAATATCTTACAGGCCAATAATTTACAGCTTCAAATTATTTAAGATTCACCTGTGTAAAAAATACAGACTTTGTGGCTTCTACTTCCAAAATTGTCTATTACAAAACACCTAAGATGTAGCCTGGAAAATCAACAAACAATTCAGGTAATCATGGTACAAGGAATACACTAGGATTTGGGAAAAAGGGGTTGTTTTTAAACTACTTTATAAATTTATAGGGTCCACTCCTTAGCTTCCTATAAATAACATCACTTATACATAATTTGGTAAGGGAGAGCTTTTTGCACTAAAAATGCTTTTAGTATTAGTCCAAAACATTGATACTGTTGTTTCAGTCTTGTTTCATGACATTTTAGATTGGTTTAGTAAAAATAACACATACGTGGATCTTGCTTCCTGTATCTCTGGCCTAACTGAAATAATAGGTCATGGGGCCAGCACTATAGCATTGTAGGTTAAGATTCTGACTGCAGTGACAGCATCCCATATGGACACTGGTTCATGTCCCACCTGTTCCTCTTCCAATCCAGCTCTCTGCTAATGGCCAGGGAAATCAGTGGAAAATGGCCCAAGTGCTTGGGCCCCTGCACCCACAGGGGAGACCCGGAAGAAGCTCCTGGCTCCAGGCCCAGCTCTGATGGTTGCAGCCATTTAGGGAGTGAACCATCAGATGGAAGACCTCGCTCTCCCCCTGTCTCTGTCTGTAACTCTGCCTCTCAAATAATAAATACATAAATCTTTTTAAAAAATAAATAATAGTTCATAATTTTTTTGACAGACAGAGTTAGACAGTGAGAGGGAGAGAGAGAGACAGGGAGAAAGGTCTTCCTTCCGTTGGTTCACCCCTCCAAATGGCCAATATGGCTGGCGTTCTGCGACCAGCGCACTGCGCTGATCCGAAGCCAGGAGCCAGGTGCTTCCTCCTGGTCTCCCATGCGGGTGCAGGGCCAAAGCACTTGGGCCATCCTCCACTGCCCTCCCGGGCCACAGGGGAGAGCGGGACTGGAAGAAGGGCAACCAGGACAGAATCCGGCGCCCCAACCGGGACTAGAACTCAGGGTGCCGGTGCCACATTCAGAGGATTAGCCAAGTGAGCCGCGGCACCGGAAAATAGTTCATATTTTTTTTAAAACAGCATAATGAATTATCTGTAATTGTGTTTTAATAAACTTTTAGAAATGTGCCAATGTCACATTAAGTTGCACATTCACTCTACACCTTTTCAGACCACGTTAAACATCATTTAGTATTCCTGACAACACATAGTTAGGAGAACAATACTAAAGATATTTCAAAAAGTTCACAGAAAAATGAAATTAAAATTACAGCTTATTTTGGTAAAAAGCACTTGTGAAATCCATGCATAGTTTCCTTATAGCACGCATTTTCTATGAATTACTTTCCATGAACATTTTGAAGACCTCTCTTATGCACATACAAGTTGGTGCCAATGTGACACCATGGTTTCATAGACTTCCTATGGAATACAGGTATACAAACCTTCAAAAAAAAGTGAGTAGGTACATATTTTAAGAGTAGAGTTGGATACAAAGCATTTATAAATCTACAGAATTTGTAAGTCAAATGAGTAGATACAGTTATCTGACTAAACTCCAAGGATTTTGTTTCTAAAGTATCATTAAAAAGATAGATTTTTAATGAATTAATAAAGTAACAGATAAAAGGCCCAAATGAAGAAAAAGATAAAGTTATTGTCAGTGGAAATTTTCCAAATAAGAAGAAAAAGTAATGGTGGAGGAGGGTAACACAATAGAATTGGCTTTGGGGAAATTATGATAACAGACTGTTTTCTAAAAGTAGTTATTAAGTATGTACCAGAATTAGTGATTAATTATACATATAAGATTATGTTGAAATCTCTCATCTAGTTTATTAATTCTTTAGTTTGAAAATGGAAATGTTCTATTTTCTTCATAAATGTCTAATTCACTAAGTTTCTGTCCTGGGCTTTTATTACCCAATATGTTCAATAATATTTGCAAACTGTTTTTCTAAATCCTCAATATCTTTGGTTGTTATAAACAAAGGAAGAATTTGAAGGGGATTAGAAATATGTGAGTGAATTACCATTTAAATAAAGTTGATTCAGCCCAGAAGGGACAATAGAAAAGCTTTCAGTCTCCATAAATCCACTTTAATGTCAGTAAACAAATGGCCCAAAGTAGTTTTATCTGGTTATGGCTCTAAAGGGTGAAATGCAAGAAACAAGATCGGGAAAACTGTGTTGTCTGTATTGCAGCCAGCAAGACAGAATTGGTTTCTACTTTTTTGCAAGCGTGATTTGGGCTCCTTAGCTTGAATATTATCTGTTTATGTAATTCCACAGCTCTATTTACCCATCTATGTTAGTGTGCTTATAGCTTTCACACATGGCCTCAATTACTTCTTTAAATGATCATAATAAAAAAATCCAAAAACCAGCACTATAAATGACTGTGATGAAATTCTAAGTGGTACCATTTAGAGATCAAAAATGTATTATTGTTTGTAATGATTTAAATTGTACTAACTAATGTTTATGCTATTAATTGATTAGTACCTTGGCAAAATCATGTGACATTATTCCTTCAAATGCCCCTAAATCACTTCTGTGAAAAGACACATGGAAATATATTTGCTTTTAAAAATGATAGTTACAAGGCTGAAGTTAACTACACACACACACACACACACACACACACAGTTGCTAGAATTAATGCAATGATGGTTAATGCTGATGTTGCTAGTAATATCAAATTGATGCATCTGCATCAGATCTTTGTTGTTGTTGTTGAAAGATTTATTTATTTATTTGAAAAGCAGACTTACACAGAGAGAAGGAGAGGCAGAGAGAGAGGTCTTCCATCTACTGGTTCACTCCCCAGTTGGCCTCAATGGCAGGAGCAGCGTTGATCCAAAGCCAGGAGCCTCTCCCGAGACTCCCACATGGATGCAGGGGCCCAAGGACTTGAGCCATCTGCTACTGCTTTCCCAAGCCACAGCAGAGAGCTTAATCGGAAGTGGAGCAGCCAGGACTTGAACCAGCACTCATAAGGGAAGCCGGCACCGCAGGGAACAGTTTAACCCGCTATGCCACAGCATTGGCCCCTCTGCATCAGATCTTTACAAGAATGATAAAATGCCTAAACATGCAGGTGCAGCCCTATACCAAATGCTGTATATATTTTGTCCCCATTAATTTTCATAAAACCACAAATAAATACCATTCTGATTACTCCCACTTTACAGTTAACCAAACTGAAGTACACAATAATTAAGCCATTCATAGTAAATTAAGATTTAGCTTAGTCTGTATGTAGAGTACATAGGAAAGGACTTCAAGAAGCTTGTGGACAAATGAAATTGAGAGAATTTTATTTTCCTGAAATATTTTTTAATTTCATGAATAAAGGGGTCTTCAAAAATTCATGGAAATGTGAATGATGAAAAACTATTCATGAATTTCAAAAATTTTTGCACAAAAATATGCGTATCTTTTCATTATAGATCCGTGAACTTTTTGAAGCCCTGTTACACTATATAATGTAGGTTTACAGCTATCTATTTGCAGAGACTGGCACTTAGTGGCAACTTAAAAGTTCTCTCAGGCGAATAAATGATTTTGAAAGATTTAAAAGATTCCTTTTTTACAAATTAATTTATCATTCTTAATTTGGGAGCATTTGTGTTAACAACCAGTTACATTTAGGATAATGCATATATTGATCCTGCTACTTTCACTCAGTCATTGGCTTAGAAATTTGAGAGCATCTTATTGAGGCAAATCTCTCTCTACTTACTTAAACGTATTACTCTGGAATAATTGTAGATTTTCAGAAAAGTTGCAAAAATAGTACAAATTTATCAAATATCTTCCACTCAGCTACTTCTAATGTTACCTTATATAACTTAGTACATTTGTCAATATTAAGAAATGAACACCAGTTAAGCACTACTATCGTAATTGGATACATTATTTGGATTTCATGTGTCTCTTTTTCTCTTTTTCTGTTTCTTTCTTTGAAAGGCAGATCACAGAAATGAGAAAGAGAGGGAGAGAGAGAGAGAGAAAGAAAGGGAGAGAGATCACTCCTCAAATGCCCACACAACAGCCTGGGCTGTGCAGTCCAAATCCAGGATCTGGGTCTTCTCATTCTAGTGCATTAACAGGAAGCTGGATGTGAAGAGGAGGTGGGATTCAATACTAGGCACTCCAACATGGTATGTCCCAAGTGGTGGCTTAATCTGCTGCACCACCACACTTAACCCAGATTTCATGAGTTTTTCCACCAATGTCCTCTTTGTGCACTGGGATCCAATCCAAGTGACTGCATTGCATTCGGCCTTCCCTGGACTGTGGCAGCCTGTCAACATTTCCTTGTTTTCCATGAGCTTTGAAGAATACTAATGAGTTGTTTTGTAGAATGTTGCTCTATGTGGTTAGTCCAACATTTGTTGAGGATTAGACTAAGATACTGGTTTGGGGAAAGATTATCAGAGAGGTGAAATGCCCTACTTGTGACATCCTAACAGAGATGTCAAGCTTGATCACTTCATTAAAGGAGAGTTTGCCAGTTTTCTCCACTATAAAGTTAATCTTTGTTCCTTTCTGCACACTATTCTTTACAGGTAAGATAGTAAATCTAAAGCATGTTCAAGTGGGAGGGAATTAATCTTCACTCCCTGGAAGAATTACCTACTTAAGTATGTATTATTTGGAAACTTTCTATAGGGAAGAGCCATTCTTTTCAGTGTGCCTTACTTACAGCCAAGAAGAGGATGAAAGAAATTAAGGAAATTGAAGGGAAATTCATTATTAGCCATGAATTAAATATCTGATCAATGACTTTGATTATTCTGGGAAGTTTGCCTTGCCATTGGAGTGGCCGCTTCCAGGATTCAGCCTTTGACCAGATTTTTCCATTCATAGCTCAAAGCTCTGCCCTCAAGAATCCGAAAAAAGAAAATCCATCCTCTCACCCCTTATTGTCTTCTAAGATCTATCCTAGAGGAAACCCATGAAAGCTGTGCACCCTTAATAAGGTTAATGTGTCAAAAAGAGCAATGGGGGCAAAAATAGGGCAGGGATAGCAGATATACCAACGTGCGGCCTCAGTTGAGTCTGGCCTTGGCTTGCTCCACAGTGGACTCTGGACTTTGCTCTTATCCAAGGAGGCCAAGTCTTTGGAGAAAGCAATAGCTGCAAGCTATTAGCTGACATTATTCCCTGCAGCTGATCAGTGAGTGCACTGGTCTGAAAAATGAGGATCCAAGGGGAGAATAAACAACATCCGGATGCTGTAGGCCTTGCCTCTCAATCTGAATGACCAAATATTTATGGAAGATAAATTATAGCCCTTGTAGATAGATTTAAGGTATTATGATAGATATCATATATATATATATATAACTGATACACAGTTTCAAATTCTGAAGAGATGTTAATAATAGGCTAAAATTAAAATCACTCTCACTTTGTGTGTTTTTTTCATTATATATGTATTATATATTCTATGGTGTAATAATATAATATAAATAACTGTACCATTATATATTACATATGTTAGATAGATAGAAATCAGATAGATATAGAGGTTGGTTTGCTTTTTCCTTTGCAGAAAATAGGCAGAACTCTATTTTGAGTGGATATGATCAAAATAATAAGACACATTTTTAGATACTAGGTTAAGACTGAATGTTTCCAGGGAAAAATCCTTCTGAGCACTAAGGTGCATTTTCACAGTCTCTAAGGTGCTAAGAACAAAACCTAACTCTTTATGTGAAAAGCAAATGCCATGCTTTTCCTGTATAAATGGCATGAAATTACCCTGATAAATAGGATATCTGATAGCAAAAGGAAGTCAAGTTTGCTTAAACCAAGTTTCCAAGATGGATGGCTCAGTATTTAAAAAAAAATCAGAAATCAAGGTCTTCAAACAAGTGCACGAGCAGCGACCAGTGCATATCTTGTGACTGAAGAAATGTGTAACAATGTGTAGGACAACAATAAATCAACTCTTTGGAGAAAACAGAAGGTGTCAGGGATTGCAACTAGGTCAGATACAGAAAATAAATTCTATCACCTCTGAGTGACTGGTTCAAATTCAAAAAACCCCACAGCACAATGATGGGCATAGGTTCTCAGAAGTCTGCCTGAGAGTCAGTTGTTAAGCAGCCTAACAAAACCCAAGTGACACTGTCCATTCTGAAGCAGCAGTTGTGCCCTTCTAAGCTCAGAGAATAAAGTTGGTCTTAGGCGCTAACATCAACTAAAATTTATTTTAAAGTCTCAAAAACCTGAAGGATAGAAAATATCTTGAAGTTTCAAATAAGTAACTAAATTTATGCCACTATTAATAGCACTGCTCATAAGTGTAGAGACCATGTCTGATTAGAGCAGTGCCCTTACGACCCAGCCAATGGCTGGCCATGTACAATTTTTTCCAGTACCTGCAGAATAAATTAATATGAGAATAAATGCATTAAAATACCAGGTAGCTGTAGAATCATCATCATTTCCTCTGCTCCTGTAAATGTAAATAACCACGGTGCTTAGCAGGCCCATGGCTCTGCTCTGCCTGTGTTAATAGCTACCTATGTGACCTTAATCAACAGCCTTAACCCCACGTAGCCCTCTTGTTTCATCTGCAAGATAAGTTATTCTAAAGGAAGATTAAAGGTACTCAGTAAATCTGATTTTCTAAAATTTGTTCTTTAACTGTAGTTATCTTCTTAGTGCCAAGAAAGAGAAACACAAGAAAATGGTGAGCCATATCCTGAAGCTGCCAAGGACATGGATTTGAGATCTAGAAATGGTCCCACATATGAGGTCTAAGTCCACTGCCTACCGTCTTTGAGCCTTCTGATCTTGGGCTGGCTATTTTGCAATTCTTTATTTGTAAAATAAAGACGTGATGGAGATGAGCTAATCTAATCAGGTAATAGATCAAGCTTCCTACAGGCACATCAAGAATGTTTTCCACTCTGTTACTGTGGCTACTGCTGGAGGTTTACCAAGTAAGATGGTATTCCTAGCAGCAGCATTGTTTCCTTTGTTTGTCTACCACCAGATGCTTTTTAGTCAACCAAACCATTACTGGCATGAAGGCAATGTTCTTAGAGCAGACAAAAATCACTTGGAAGCTGTTTTCAAGTAGAATGATACAGTAGTATCAAGATCCACCAGATCCTTATCAAATCTCTCTCTCTTTCTCTCTCTCTTTCTCTCTCTCTCTCTCTCTCTCTCACACACACACACACACACACACGCAGTGTTTAGCAGCTTCTTGGATGGTAAGACCATTTCAGATCAGGAATAAAGAATTTGTGTGCAACATTCTTCTCAGGAAAATAAAAACCACAAATATTTCACTGAGGGAAAAAAAAGGAAAACATAACATGGATTCCAATCTTTGCTGTTGTATTAACATCCTGCTACTTTATGTGGATGTTATTAGTGCTGGTTCACTAAATATTTTCTTGGTTTCTGTTTCCACTCACATAATAGATGCACAAGAGTACTTCAGATCCTCAATGGAACAATAGAATTAAAGGATAACTTCATTTCCATGTAAGAAATTTTAAGCTCCATGCATACAAGAGGTTCATGAATTGCATGATCTGAAAAGCTGTGAAAGTTGGTGTTACACAAGAGACCTCGAATAGCTAAAGCAATCTTGTACAACAAAAACAAAGCCGGAGGCATCACAATACCAGACTTCAGGACATACTACAGGGCAGTTGTAATCAAAACAGCATGGTACTGGTACAGAAACAGATGGATAGACCAATGGAACAGAATTGAAACACCAGAAATCAATCCAACCATCTACAGCCAACTTATATTTGATCAAGGATCTAAAACTAATTCCTGGAGCAAGGACAGTCTATTCAATAAATGGTGCTGGGAAAACTGGATTTCCATGTGCAGAAGCATGAAGCAAGACCCCTACCTTACACCTTACACAAAAATCCACTCAACGTGGATTAAAGACCTAAATCTACGTCCTGACACTATTAAGTTATTAGAGAACACTGGATAAACCCTTCAAGATATTGGCACAGGCAAAGAATTTCTGGAAAAGACCCGGGAGGCACAGACAGTCAAAGCCAAAATCAACTATTGGGATTGCATCAAATTGAGAAGTTTCTGTACTGCAAAAGAAACAGTCAGGAGAGTGAAGAGACAACCAACAGAATGGGAAAAAATATTTGCAAACTATGCAACAGATAAAGGGTTAATAACCAGAATCTACAAAGAGATCAAGAAACTCCACAAAAACAAAACCAACAACCCACTTAAGAGATGGGCCAAGGACTTCAATAGACATTTTTCAAAAGAGGAAATCCAAATGGCCAACAGGCACATGAAAAAATGTTCAAGGTTGCTAGTGAGCAAGATTGCTAGTGAGCAATCAGGGAAATGCAAATCAAAAGCACAATGAGGTTTCACCTCACCCCGGTTAGAATGGCTCACATACAGAAATCTACCAACAACAGATGCTGGCGAGGATGTGGGGAAAAAGGGACACTAATCCACTGTTGGTGGGAATGCAAACTGGTCAAGCCACTATGGAAATCAGTCTGGAGATTCCTCAGAAACCTGAATATAACCCTACCGTTCGACCCAGCCATCCCACTCCTTGGAATTTACCCAAAGGAGTTTAAATTGATAAAGAAAAAAGCGGTCTGCACCCTAATGTTTATTGCAGCACAATTCACAATAGCCAAGACCTGGAACCAACCTAAATGCCCATCAATGGTAGACTGGATAAAGAAATTATGGGATATGTATTCTTTAGAATACTATACCGCAGTAAGAAACAACGAAATCCAGTCATTTGCAACAAAATGGAGGAATCTGGAACACATCATGCTGAGTGAAGTAAGCCAGTCCCAAAGGGACAAATACCATATGTTCTCCCTGATCGGTGACAACTGACTGAACACCAAAAAGGAAACCTCCTGAAGTGAAATGGACACTATGAGAAATGGTGACTTGATCAGCATAGCTCTGACTGCAAATGGACAACTTAATACATTATCCCTCATAGTATTTTTTTTGTCTTTTCTACTTAATATGACTGGTTTAATTCTGTAATTATCACACAGTTATTCTTAAGTGTTGAAAATTAACTGAAATGTGATCCCTGTTAAACATAAAAGTGGGAATAAGAGAGGGAAGAGATGTATAATTTGGGGCAAGCTCGGGCTGACTTGCCCCAATTGGTAGAGTTGGAAACATACCAGGGGATTCCAATTCAATCCCATCAAGGTGGCATGTGCCAATGCCATCTCACTATTCCAAGTGATCAATTTCAGTTCACAATTGATCATAATGAAAGGACTAAGAGTCAAAGGGAGCACATAAACAAGTCTAGTATCTGCTAACACTAACCGATAGAATAAATAAAGGGGAGAGTGATCCAACATGGGAAGTGAGATACTCAGCAGACTCATAGAATGGTGGATGTCCTAAATAGCACTCTGGCCTCAGAATCAGCCCTAAAGGCACTCGGATCTGGCTGAAAAGCCCATGAGAGTATTTCGGGCATGGAAAGCCAAGACACTCTGGCAAAAAGATCTCTGTGAGTGAGATCCCAGTGGAAAGAACAGGTCTTCAAAGAGGGAGGTGCCTTTCTCTGAAGGGAGGAGAGAACCTCCACTTTGACTATGACCTTGTCTAAACAAGATAAGAGTCGGAGAACTCAAGGGGCTTCCATAGCCTTGGAAACTCATGACTGGTGCATAGGGAGATTACTGATGCCATAAACAGGAGTGTCAATTTGTAAAGTCAACAACAGGAGTCACTGTGCACTTACTCCTCATGTAGGATCTCTGTCCTTAATGTGCTGTACACTGAGGCTTAATGCTATAATGAGTACTCAAACAGTATATTTCACTTTGTGTTTCTATGGGGGTGCAAACGATTGAAATCTTTACTTAATGTACACTAAACTGATCTTCTGTAAAAAAAAAAAAAAAAAAAAAAAAGAAATTATCAATTCCCAACTTGACTCTCAGTGGGATTAAACATGACAATAGGTCTGATCTGATTTCATCATCATTTAAAAAAAAATCATCTATTATTTTTCACTTTATGTTTCTGTGTGGGAACAAACTGTTGAAATCCTTACTTAAGGTATACTAAGCTGATCTTCTGTATATTAAGATAATTGAAAATGAATCTTGATGTGAATGGAAGGGGAGAGGGAGTGGGAAAGGGGAGGGTTGTGGGTGGGAGGGACGGTATGGGGGGGAAAGCCATTGTAACCCATGAGTCGTACTTTGGAAATTTATATTCATTAAATAAAAGATAAAAAAAAAAAAGTGGAGCAGCTGGGACTCAAACAGGCGCCCATATGGGATGCTGGCACCACCGCAGCACTGACCCCACAAATTATTTTTATAACGCACATTTCCATGAACTTGTTTTGGAAGACCTTGTGTATGCATGGGTTTCAAAATGTTTACACCAGAATAAAATTATCTTTTTATTCCAAAAAAAAAAGAAAGTTGGTGTTACAATTCAAAGCCCAGGAGCTAGAGAGCCCCCATGCAGATTTCCATGAGACATAAGGCCTGAGATCAGGGAGCCTAAGGCAGATTTATGGTCCAGCTTAGCATTCAAGTGGAGAAAACCCCAACCTTTCTCTGCCTGCCAGCTTTATGCAGGCTCTCAATGGATGGGGTGATGTCCATATTGGCAAGAACCATGTGCTTTTCTCCATCCATCAATTCAAATACTTACAAGCACCACAGAAATACTGTTTAATCAATACCTAGGCAACTAGTGGACACGTCAAGTTGTACATACAGTTAACCATTGCAATAGGATTCCATTTCCTGACCCTCGTGATGCTGGACAGGGCCATGAAATTTGGTTGGACCCATTACTGTGAGTAGGAGTCATGTATGTTTCATCTGAGCTAAAACATTTCATCATCAGCCCAAGTACCTGCAGAGCATTCTTTTCCTCTGCCACAGTGATTAGCATTGTTCCAGATCAGTGCTGTCAGTAGAACTTTTTACAAAGCTTGAAATGCTTTATGCATTGTCCAATATAGTAGCTACTAGTCACATGTGTTGATTGAGCACTTGAAACGTCGTTAATGTGACCCAGGAGCTATCTTTATAATTGTATTGAATGTTACCTAAAGTCAGCTTTAAAAAAGTGCCTGTATACAACAGGAGGCTATCAAGTTGAGCAACATAGTTCTAGGTACTGGCTGCTCTCACAACCTGAAGTCTAGAATGAGAGGGATGCAGAGCAGAACCCCCTGCCCTCCAATGACATAAATGTACTGAGAGTAAGAACTAAAATATATCTAAGTCAAGGTGACTTTGGAGCTATTTGTTACCAGAGCTTAACTTACGTTGTTTTCATGGATGGGGCTGATCTTCCAACACTTAGTTGCCCAAAATTAATATACATTACTAATATGCAACAATATCACTTTGTAGATTGGCTCAAATACAGCCAACTCACTCAAGCTGGGCTAATTATATTCTCTGTCCAGAAAATTTAAAGAGAGACTAGAACTCTCAGTAGCTGAATCATTTACTGAAGCTGTTGAATTTGTTGTATTTTCTTGTCATCAAATTTTTCCCTTCAGTGAGATAAATCTTTATAACAGACCCTCCTTTTGTCATAACAAGAATAATATGTAATATATACAACTTATATATTATATACTATTCAATATATTATTAATTTTAGTATATTATATATTATAATAATGTATATATAATGTCATGTTCAATGAATGTATATTTATCTGCCTGCAAGGAATACATATTCATCTGCCTGCAAGGTGGTTATCATTGGAAAGTTCATCACTTGAAAACTTGATAAGAAAATAATATTTTTCAGAAATATTTTTAAGAAAGAAGGGGAAAGTAGAAACCCCTCAGGGGTGTAGTGCTTTAATGTTCTCCTTGATAGCTATATCAAATAATGTGTAGTTAGTGACTATTACTTTCCTGAATCTGGTGCTAGATACTAAGGATTCAGGTTGAAATAAAGCAGATAGGGTACCTGTCTCATAGCATATTCCAAAATTCCAATAGGTTTGCATGCTTCAATGGGGCCAAAGTAATTTCATTTCTAAATTCAGTGGAGCCACATTGATGGCTTGGGTCCACTCTATCATAGCCCAGGTATCAATAATAATAGCATATGCCTTCCTTCTGCCCACTTCCTATCTTTAAGAAAATCCTGACAAATGACATTGGAGACCATGATTAAGACTTTGCTATATTGGGGCTAGCACCAAGATATTGGTCTCTTGGAGGAGAGGAGGTGAGCATGAGACTACGTCCACAGAGCTGATCAAATCTCCCCTCTGATGAAAAAAGACAGAGAGAAAGAGAATCACCATGCCCAACTTGGCTAGATTCTTGAACATTCCCCTCACCCTGGAGCACTAAACAGAGCTCCCTGGCAACAGTCAGCACACATCTCTGGGTATTCACAGAAAGAGCAGACACTCTAGTAAGCCACAGAGGAATAGCCCAAAAATAAAAGCCATCATAGAAAAAAACTATCTAAACAAATGCCTAAAAATAAATTCAGAAATTCAAAAAATAAGAATAAGGAAGACAACATGACACCCCCCAAAGGAACACAACAACACTTCATTTCTAAAATGGGAATATGAAGATATTGAAGAAATGCTAGAAACAGAAGTCAAAAAATTTTCAAATTACTTAGAAGTAATCAGAAGCAAATCCACAAATTAAAGAAATCCATTCATGACATAAATGAAAAATTTTCCTATGAAATTGAGATTTTAAAGAGAAATCAAAATGAAACATTAGATATTAAGAATTCAATAGATCAAATAAAAATGCAGTGGAAAGCCTGAACAACAGACTCATATAGGCAGAAGAAAAACTATTTGAGTTAGAAGACTAATCTCTGGAAATTTTACAGTGACACACACACACACACACACACACACACACAAAACCAAGAAGAAGAAATTAGAAAACTAAAAAACACTATTGGAGATTTATGGGATATTATACAAAGACCCAAAATACAGGTTTTAAGAGTTCCTAAAGGTATAGAAAGAAAAAATGGATTAGAAGGCCTTCAGTGAAATAATTACAAAAAACTTCCCTACTCTGATGAAAGAGAGGGATGTCCAAGCATAGGAAACACATAGAATTCCTACCAGATATGACCAGGAAAGATCTTCACCATGACACATTGTAGTCCCTCTCCACATTAAAACATAAAGAAAATATTCTAAAATGTGCACAAGAGAAATGCCAGGTTAATTTCAGAGGATCTACAATTAGACTCACAGCAGACTTCTCATCAGAAACTCTACAGGCGAGGGGAGAATGGCAAGATATATCCCAAGACTTAAGAGAAAATAGCTGTCAACCCAGAATACTGTACCATGAAAAGTTCTTATTTATAAGTGAAGGTGAAATAAAGACCTTCCATAACAGATACAAATTAAAAGAATTTGTCACCACTCATCCAGCCTTACAAAAGGTGCTTGAGGATGTGCTACACAGAGAAACATGATCATCCAATGAAAGAATGTGAAGGCAGAAAATCTCCCAGTAAAAGTACAAAGGGAATCCAAGTAAATAATATGATTATTTATAGAAAAATGGCAGGGCCAAGTCATTACTTATCAATAGTCACCTTGAATGTAAATGGCCTCAACCATCCAGTTAAAAGATACAGACTAGCTGAATGGATTAAACAACAAGAACCATCTATTTGCCGCCTACAAGAAACACATCTCACCAACAAAGATACCTGCAGACTGAAATTTAAAGAATGGAAAAAGATATTCCATGATAACAGAAACCAAAACAGAGCTGGTGTATCTATCCTAATATCAGACAAAATATACTTTAACACAAAAACAGTCAAAAGAGACAAAGAAGGACACTATGTGATGATTAAGGGACCAATTCAACAGGAAGAATTGACTATAATAAATAATTATGCACCTGACTACAGGGGACCTGCCTATTTAAAATTGTTAATGGATCTAAAGGGGATACGTAGACTCCAATATGATAGTAATGGGGGAATTCAATACCCCACTTTCAGCAATGGACAGATCAACCAGAGAGAAAATCAACAAGAAAAAACAGAGCTCTTTGACACTATGGACCAAATGGACCTAACTGATATCTACAGAACTTTCCATCCTAAAGCCACAGAATTCACATTCTACTCACCAGTGCATGCAACTTTCTCTAAGCTGGACCACATGTTAGGCTATAAAGCAAGTCTCGGCAAATTAAAAAAAAAAAAAATTGAAATCATACTATGCATCATCTCTGACCACAACAGAATGAAGCTGGAAATCAACAACTCAAGAATCTCTAGAACATATGAAACATCTGAACATGAAAACATGGAGACTGAACAGCATGCTTCTGAATAAACAGTGGGTTATAGAAGAAAGCAAACGAGAAATCAAAAAATTTCTAGAAACAAATGAAGATGACAATACCTCATATCAAATATTATGGGATACACAGTGTTAAGAGGAAATTTTATAGCAATCAGTGCTTACATCAAGAAATTGTTAAGGTACCAAATCAAAGATTATCAATGCATCTCAAGGACCTAGAAAAAAAATGAGTAGGGGAAAGGAAATTCTTAGAGTAAAACAAATTGAAACAAAAAAAATACAGAGCTTTTTTTTTGAAAAAATAAACAAAATTGATACACCAACAGCTCCATTAACGAAAAAAGAGGGAGAAAACACAAATCATAAAATCAGAGATGATAAAGGAAATATAACAACATATACCACAGAAATAAGAATTATCAGAAATTACTACAAATAGCTGTATGCCAACAAATTGGGAAACCTAGAAAAAATAAATAGATTCTTGGGCACATACAACCCACCTAAACTGAACCATAAAGACATAGAAAACCTAAACTGACCAATAACCAAGATGGAAATTGAATCAATTACAAAGACACTCCCAACAAAGAAAAGCCAAGGACCAGATGGCATCACTGCTGATTTCTACCAGACATCTATAAAAGAACTTACTCCAATTCTTCTCAAGCTGTTCAAAACAATTGAAAGGAAAGAATCCTCCCAAACTCCTTCTGTAGAGCCTTCATAACGTTAATTCCTAAACCTGAAAAAGATACAAAAGAGAAAGAGACCAATTTCCCTGATGAACATAGATGCAAAAATCCTCAACAGAATATTAGCCAATTGAATCTAACAATACATCAGGAACATCATTCATTTGAACCAACTGAGATTTATCCCTTACATTAGGGATGGTTCAATATTCACAAATAAATCAATGTGGTACATCACATTAACAAACTGAAGAACAAAAACCATATCCATAGATGCAGAGAAAGCATCTGATAAAATACAACATACTTTCATGAAGAAAACGTTAAGCAAATTGGATATAGAAGGAACATTCCTCAACACAATCAAGGCAATTTATGACAAATCCACAACCAGCATCCTATTGAATGGGGAAAAGTTGAGGGCATTCCCACTAAGTTCCAAAATTAGACAAGGATGTCACTATCATCATTGCTATTCAATATAGTCCTGGAAGTTTTAGCCAGAGCTACTAGGCAAGAAAAAGAAATCAAAAGAGATACAAATTGGGAAGTAGGAAATCTAACTACAACTATTTCAGATGACATGATTCTATATGTAGGTTATCCAAAAGGCTCCACTAAGAGACTATTAGAACTCATAAAATCGTTTGGTAAAGTGGCAGAATATAAATCAACACACAAAAATCAATAGCCTTTGTATACACAGATAATGCCATGGTTGATAAAGAACTTCTAAGTTCAATCCCATTCACAATCACTACAAAAGACTCAAGTACCATGGAATAAATTTAACCATGGACATCAATGATTTCTACAAAAATCCCCTCAAAATGGATCAAAGACCTAAATCAAGACTCAACTCAATCAAATGATTAACAGACATTGGGGAAAACCTGCAAGACATTGGCATAGGCAAAGAATCATTGGAAAAGACCACAGAGGCACAGGCAATCAAAATCAAAATTGACAAATGGGATTACGACAAATTGAGAAGCTTCTGCACTGCAAAAGAAACACTCCAGCTGAGGGGGGTTACAAGATGGTGGAATAGCTACAGGATGATCTGATTTATGTGGGGTGAAATTAACATTTTAAAAAAGAGAAAGAGTACACTCTCAGGATAAATCTGTGAAAGAGCCATGGTGGAAGATCCCACCAGAGCAGTGGAGGCAGACCAGATCCATGGTGAGAGAGCTAAAATACAACAGTAGACTTGCCAACTTGGAACAGGAGAAGAGGACATCCACCTCAGTAAGCCTGATAAGAGGGGACTCCATTGTCTCAGGGCATTGTTGATACAACAGGAGGGAGATCTTAGTGAACTATTTTCCATGTGGAACATCAGGTGACCAATTGTCCAGAGTAGTGAAAAAGAAAAAAAAAGATTGTGCATCCCTTTCCTTCCCCACTTCCCTGCTAAGGAGAGACCTGCAGCCAGCAGGCTGAAAGCGATGCCATTTTCTGGAAACAGGTGGGGGGCAGCTGCCCCAGTCTGGTGCCAGTTGTACCAAGATGGTTTCCCAACAACACGAGGGGAGGGAGAGACTCCCCTATGAATTACAAAGAATTAAAGAAAGAAATAGAAGAAGATACAAAAAATGGAAAAAATCTGCCATGTTCATGGATTAGAAGAATCAATATCACAAAAATGTCCACACTACCTAAAGCAATTTACAGATTCAATGTGATACCAATCAAAATACCAAGAACATTCTCTCAGATATAGAAAACATAATGCTCAAATTCATATGGAAATACAGGAGACCCCAAACAGCTAAAGCAATCTTATACAACAAAAACAAAGCCAGAAGCATCACAATACCAGATTTCAAGATATACTACAGGGCAGTTATAATCAAAAACAGCCTGATACTGCTACAAAAACAGATGGATACACAAATAGAACAGAATAGAAATACCAGAAAGTAATCCAAGCATCCACAACCAACTTATCTTTGACAAAAGAGCTAAAATCGATCCCTGGATCAAGAATAGTCTCTTCAACAAATGGTGCTGGGAAAACTGGATCTCTATTTCAGAAGTATGAAACAAGACCGCTATCCTACAACTTACACAAACATCCATACAAAATGGATTAAAGACCATCAAATTATTAAAGTTAACATCAGGAAAAAGCAAGACAATATCATAGGCAGAGTCATTGGAAAAGACTCCAGAGGCACAGGCAATCAAAAACAAAATTGACAAATGGGATTATATCAAATTGAGAAGTTTCTGTACTGAAAAAGAAACATTCAGCCAAGTGAAGAGGCAAATGACAGAATGGGAGAAATTATTTGCAAACTATACAACTGATAAAGGATTAATAAGCATAATATTTGAAAAGATCAAGAAACTCAACAACAACAAAGTAAGCAATCCAAATATTAAATGGGCAAAGGACAATTTTCAAAAGAGGAAATCCAAATGACCAACAGACACATGAAAAAATGCTTAGGCTCACTAGCCATCAGGGAAATGTAAATCAAAACCACAATGATGTTTCACCTCCTCTCCTTTGGAATGTTGGGTTTTTTGGTTTTATTTTGTTTTTTTTTTTTGTTTTTTTGTTTTGTTTTGTTTTGTTTTTGACAGGCAGAGTGGACAGAGAGCGAGCGACAGAGAGGAAGGTCTTCCTTTTGCCGTTGGTTCACCCTCCAATGGCCACCGCGGCCGGCACGCTGCGGCCGGCGCACCACGCTGATCCGAAGGCAGGAGCCAGGTGCTTCTCCTGGTCTCCCATGCGGGTGCAGGGCCCAAGGACTTGGGCCATCCTCCACTGCACTCCTGGGCCATAGCAGAGAGCTGGCCTGGAAGAGGGGCAACCGGGATAGAATCCGGCACCCTGACTGGGACTAGAACCCAGTGTGCCGGCGCCGCAAGGCGGAGGATCAGCCTATTGAGCCATGGTGCCAGCCTGGAATGGTTTTTATACAGAAATCAACAAACAAATGCTAGCAAGGATGTGGGGAAAAAAGTACCATAATCCGCAGTTGGTGGGAATGTAAACTGGTACAGCCACTGTGGAAAACATTATGGAGATACCTCAGAAATCTGACTATAGACTTATCATATGACCCAGCCATCTCACTCCTGGGAATTTACCCTAAGGAAATGAAATGAAATCAGCATATAAAAGAGTTTTCTGCATACCCATGTTTATTGTGTAAATTCACAATAACTAGCATATGGAATCAACCCAAATGCTTCTCAACTGAATTCTGGATAAAGAAATTATGGGAATATTAGACAGCATTAAAAAATGAAACAGACATTTGCAACAGAATAGATGAAACTGGAAATAAGCCAGTCCCAAAAGGACAAATATCATATGTTCTCCCTGATCTGGGGTAACTAATAAAGCACCTAACAGGTAATCTGTAGAAATGAAATTGACACTTTGTAATGCAATGACAGTTTTTATGCTTCATAGTATTTGTTGAACTCTTTACTTAGTATAGACTTAATCTTATATGTATAGAGTTAATTGAAAATAGACCATAATAAAAAATAAGAAAAGGAATATGAGGGGGAGGAGGAAGAAGTGTGGGAGTGCAGATGGGAGGTCATGTAGGATGGGAAGAATCACTATGTTCCTCAAGTTGTATTTATGAAGTGCATAAAGTTTATATACCTTAAATAAAAGGTTTCTGGGAAAAAATCGAATAGAATTAAGTCAAATTTAAAGAAAAGACTTTGGTTTATAAAAATTAAAATCTTCTAGAGATTAATTTATCTCTACTAGATTCCCCAGAGATGCATAGGTTACTGATTATTAGTATCTCTATAGATCAAAGTGGTGTCATTTCCTGATCAACAAACCAACTCACCACCAGGAGTGACAGCCACAATACAACCACAGTTCAGCAGTAACATTCAATTGTTTACCGACTTTGGCCAGACAGTGTGCTAAGAGTTTGTAAATTATTGTCGATAATCCATACAAGAACGTTGTGAGGTAGTTAGTTATTATTGCCTGCATTTTTTAAGTAAAGAAATTGACAAAAGGCTAGAAGGAGGTAGAACAATACAAATTTAATTGTATCTGACTTCAAAGCCTCTGTCTCCAACCAACAGCTAAGGAGGCAGAGAAAGAACGGGAAGCAGGTAGCATTGGTTCAATACACTAACGGTACTGACACCACATAGACGTCCATGTTCCACTAGTGGAATGTTTTTAGCTTTTTGAAATAAAATTTTTCCATGCTGACTCTGTAATTGATGCACTTGCAACATATCGATGTGTTTCTAAGGATGGAAAACACAGAAGTTTTACAATAATCAGTCCTCTTTCTTGGTATTTTCACTGAAGGTTGAGATTGATCCAGAATCAATATTTGAAAACCAAATTACTTTAGTTGTTATACTCAAGGTAAAAATTGTGGACAGACTAGGAAATAAGCAGCCACCACAATTTCAAAATTATATGTTGTCTATCTGAAGTATACTCAAAGCCTGTGGCATTCGGCTTGGTGAATGTTACGAGTTTCAGTTCAGTAAGTTAACTTTCAATATTTAAAGAACAAAATTCTAGGTCTTCAGTCCCATGGAGTCTCTCTCTCTCTCTCACACACACACACACACACACACACACATACGTGAGTGAGTGTGCACGCGCACACACATACACACACACGTACAAACTTTATCTCAAAGGCAGTGTCAGTCACTGCCTTGTTTTACAGAGGACCAGTGTAGTGCTGCACTAAACATCAGTGGAAATCATTAAGAGCAAGCTGTCTGAAGACTTACTGTAAAAAATCATCTCTTAGGAAATCATCAATTGTGGAGATTACAATGTGGAAAAATTACAATATGGAAGAAATTAATTTGCCTGCATTATTGAAAGCCATCCAAAACTTGGGAATTCTTACTAATTAGAATAAGGAATATTCTGCCTTGTAAAACATAGAAAAGTGTTGATTGCAAGAAATCACATATTTTAGTGAAGTGCCATTAACGATACTACATGGTGCTATTTTCTCAAAGATGAATTTAGAATCTGTATATTTGTTTGAAGGACATGATTCAACAAGTAAATGAAGAAATGAAATTAACTACATATTCTTCTGATGAATACCTCTCTATGGGTAAATATGGGGACATGTTTAAATTTGAAAAGCTTTTCAGAAAACACTATCAAAATTAAGTATTATTAAGAAGAAAAAGTGAGCAAAACTAGCTTATTATAGCACCATAAAGCAGGTTGGTCATTTAGCTCAGCAGCTAAGATGCCCACATTCCCCATCAGAGTACCTGGGTTTGATACTCCAATCCACCCCTAACTCCAAATTTCCAATTGATGCAGACCCTGGGAGGCAGTGGTGATGGTTCAAGTAGCTGGGTTCCCACTACCTATGTAGGAGATTCTGGCTTGGGCCTGGCATGGCCATTGCAGGCATTTTGGGGATGAGCCTGCAGATGGAATAAATAAATAAATGAACCATAAAGACATTGTATTACAACCTAATTTTAACATAAAGATTCTGTATCTCAACATCTGTAAACACATAAAATAATGCCAATCCATGAAATATACTGGTCTATTTGAAAGCATGTGTTTATATCTAGTTTAAATCTATTGTTTGTGCATTTCTTTAATCAGATCTAATTTTACTTTACAAGAATTCAGCCCAGTGGCAAATACTATACTTCATCTCTTTTAGGTATCCTGTCTCTTACCACAATAACAATTGCCATGATTAGGAAAGGTCTTTAGAAGTAAAAACTGCTCAAAGGAGTGCGAACCTGGTTAAAAGATGATCCACCTAATTTAGGTAACATTACGGAATGCTTGCATGCATAGTAGACTAAGCACAATGATATCTCTTCCTATAAAATATATCAAAAATATGTGACTAAACTTTTAAACACACATTTTATGATAGTCAAGTTCAAAATGATTATGTGTTTCTAAGAAAATATTTCTCAAACATGCTAGCAGAAAGGTCTCTGCTTTAAATCAACCTCATTCCCCATTGCCTCTGTCTCCTCTCATTAAATCCTATGTAAAATATTCAGAGTGGCATCATCACAAACAATAATGGAAAAACAGATGAGAGATATTTGCAGAAAATAAAATCCTCCATCTAGTATACTGCACCAGTAAGTACAATATGTTTTTGGAGAGAGAAGGGATTACATTTTTCTTTATGGCCATTCTTTAAATCTTATTCTAAAATACTGCTTAGCAGTGAGAGCAAAAATGATTGCTCTTGTCATATACACCCCACATAAAAAGTTAACTGCCACAACACTGACAGGCTGGCCTTTGCTACAGAAGCCAGAGGAGTGTGGGACAAGGCAGGCCCTGGAGAAGTGCCCATCCCCAGGCTTTGCCTGATGCTGAATTGTCCAGTTTGACTCCAGTTGTTTTTTCGTTTTTCTTCTTTTCTATCTTTTCAGATGAAATTCGGTGTGACTGGGAATCTGTATTTTAGAAAACAATTTGGGAACAGAGAATAAAGAAATGTCGACTTTTCTGGAGGAAAGGGTATTCATCATCCAAAAGATGCTATCAGTCCTGGATCTAATATAAAGAAACACTTGTTTTTGACGTTTCTACCAAAAACATGTATGTGTGTGTATTATGTGTGTGTGCATGTGTGTGTGTGTGTGTGTGTGTGAGAGAGAGAGAGAGAGAGAGAGGGAAAGAGAGGAGAAAGAGAGAATTGTTTGTGTGATTGTGTGTGTGTAGATCAACACCAAAATAAGTACATTTAAGATGTTTGAGAGTAAGTTACTCAAATTATTTCTCACTCTCCTTTAGCTTTCAGATTTGTATGATCTTCCTGAAGACTTGAACACCCACATACTTTGCTTTACTTATGTTCTCTCTTCTACTCCTCTTCCAGCAAATGAAAGAATAATGATCTGCCATAGATGGTTTCCTTTTTCCGTGTTTGTTGCTTCTTTAATTACAATAATCTCAGTGACAACTACATTTCCCACAAAATTAATTTATCTCACAGAGCTTCTCAAATTATCAATTAATCTTAATTAACCTTTACATTGGTCCTTCAACTAAATGCAAAATTTTCTATTAGTTACCTCATTCAATGATAGGAAGAAACAAATGTGTCATAGTCTTTCAGTTCCATCTCTTTGTCATTCCCTCCTTTGGGAAACCATATGCTCACATCATAGTTATAATAATCCTTCTTCTTCCTAATAATAGAGTGGACCCAATGATCCACGTCTAACCAGGGCTCTGGTGCCAGACTATCTGTTCTTCCACTCACTGGCTGTGTGACTATGGGCAAACCATTTAATGTATCTGGGGCTTACACTTCCCATCTCCAAAATGGGAAAACAATAGGACCTATCTCTAACTCACAGATCTTTCATGAGAATTGAGAAGTTAAGCCATGTAGTTTACTAGTGCTTAGTCAATATCTCGTAAACTTTACTCCGTATTTCTTCTTGGGTGATAGAAATTGCTATTCATTGAGAGCCACCATCTTAGTGTCAACTGAAGAAAGCTTATTTGATAAGTAAGCCGAGATTAGTCAAGAAGGGGAACAATGTCTTTTTAAAAAATTATTTATGTATTTGAAAGGCAGAATTAGAGAGAGATTGTTTTTCCATCTGCTAGTTTTCTCCCCAAATGGCTGCAATGGCCAGGGCTGGGCCAAAATTAAACCAGGAGCCAGGAACTCCATCCAGGTCTCACCCATGGATGCAGGGCCCCAAGTTTCTGGGCCATCTTCTGCTGCCTTCCCAGGCACATTATCAGGAAACCAGATCAGATATGGAGTAGCCAGACTTGAACCAGAGCTCATATGAGATGCCAGTGTTGCAGGTTGTGGCTTAATACCCTGTACTACAACACCGGCCCCAGAAACAATATCTTATGGCTGCATTTCCATGTTAGACACAGTGAAGCCAAAAACAAGTACTCAGACTACCAAATATGAGAACCAATGAAATACATTCTTTCTCTCTCTCTCTCTTTTTGTATCTCTGTGTGTGTGTGTGTGTCTTCTAAGCTCATTGAGTTGTGTATTTCTTACTTGTAACTTCAGACCCTAGACTAATACAAAATACAAGAATTCACATAGAATCATAGGATAAGGGTATTTATTTCATTTTTCTTTGTTTCCTTGTTTTTGTCACCCCTAAAATAGATTAACTGATTCCTGGTATAAGGGATTAGAGAACTTTTTGCCTAATTGAACAATCTGAACAATTTAGAAAGAACAGGCTCTACTGGTAGATTCACAACATGGTTACCTTTAAATTATAGTTATTGATCTTGATAATAAAAGGCAGCAAGAATCTTGCTGCACTGAGAAGTGTTTTGAGCACTGCTCTGAACATTGAAACTCACCTTGACCCTTCATGCTCACCTAGTAAGTTATCGTCTCATGTCTGCATTCACCTTGTGTCGGAAAACTGAAATCCCCATGGAGGCTTACCATGAATTAGTCATCACTACCTGTTTTCTCTCCCAAGTTCTTGATTCATTTGCTATTGGTCATAGGTGAAGGGCACCAGTATGCTATGTTCCAGGCTAGTTGGATTAAGGTCTTTCTGTAATCTCTTTAGAGTTTGTATTTATTAAAAGAAATATCTGTTGAAAGTTATTTATTTTTATGTATTTATTTGAAAGTCAGAATGACAGAGAGAGGCAAAGGCAGAGTGATCATATATCTGCTGGTTCATTCCCCAAATGCCCAAAACAATTGGGATGGCAGCAGGCTGGAGCCAGGAGCCAGGAACTGCATCGGATCTCTCACGTGGATGGCAAGGACATAACTGCTTTAGTCATCATCTGTCTCCCAGGGTACACATTAGCAGGAAGCTGGATCAGAATGAAGGGAGGACTCAACCCCAGGAACACAGATACGGAATGTGGGTGCCCCAATCAGCAGCATAACCCATTGCACCACAAAATTCACCCCTTAAAATATTCATTTTATTTTGTCTCAAAGAGATGCACAGTCTCATTGCAACATATGATTCTATTGTAAGCTGTTATGACAATACTGACTTTTCAAAACGATAAACTTAGAATATATTATGTAGCTTCATCTGGCTCTCCTGGTGTCATAAATTTTATATCTGGGATGAAGCTTCCAAGAAAAGGTGGGCTATTTCTGAGTCTCCCCAATCTGATAACACATTGGCATCATTTCAGTGCTCATAAAGTCTGGAACTTTTGCCTCAAAGATCGTGATTATTGGATGTGACATGCAGCTTGAACACCTGCTTTTTAAACCCTCCCAGGTAATTCTAATCAACTATATTGTGAACTATTGGTTTGATGAAGACTCTATGTCTTAGAAAGATCCAGAAGTTGGGAAAGTTTGCTCAAGGTGAACAACTACCTTCAGGCAAAGCTAAAAATCAGAGCCTGGTATTTTAACTACTGAATTGGGAGCTTTCCTATAGTACCTAAATCTCTGTAGTGGTCTTGTCTTATAGCCTACTACTCAGCATGCCTTATCCCCTCTAGATGAGGGAAGAAGGGAGACAAAGGGAGGAAGGGTTGGAGAGGAGAGAGAGAATTTCTGGATTCTCTGGAATTAATCCCATCATGAAGTTTCACCATGACATTAATCAATAATGTTTTTTTTTCCTTAAGGTAATTTGAGTTGTACTTCATCAGTTCAGAAAGTAGCCTAAATGATATGTATGTGTTCTAAATGCTAAATAGGATAAAGGCAGGGCCTAGATTGCATGAATTAAACACATACCAGCTTGACAGAGAAGTTTTCTGGAATCATAAGTAGTCAAGAATAGCAAACGGACACCGTGACACTGCACACGGGAAAACAAAATGTGCCAGGCCTGATATTCCTGTCCAGGAGAAAACTGCCCTCATCCAGGACACATTCCTGAATGGGGGCTTTTACTTCTGACAGGGAAGTCTCCTTGGTTCAGGCTGCATAGATTTGAGCTAGAAAAATGATGGTGAAACTGTTCTATGCAAGAAGTGTGTGTTTGCCTTGGGGAAGGGAGCTAGGAGGAGTTCTGCTCCTAGCAGAATGAGATTTTTTCAGGATAAGACAGAAAAGAATTGAAGGCCGAGATGCTGAGGCCAAGTGCTGGCCTTATTCCAGACGAGGGCAATGAGAAATTCCTCTGGTGTACACTGAGTGACTTTTTAAAATGAAGATGACTAATATTTAATTTCCATTCATTTCATGAATGCATAATTTATAAATGTCACTAGCTGTGTTGAATCAGGTTATAAATTCTCCACTGCACACCCAAGCCATCCCTGTTACACATGCCAGTGCACTGTGTGAGTGGTGTTAGGAGTGTGGCCACGCCCTGTCAGTACTGTAGGCATGAGGGAACAGCAGGTCTGCAGGTGCACAGCAAGACTGGGGATAGTTGGGAGGGAGCAGGAAGACACAGCACAAGGTAAGCATGGAAGCTTTTTGAGATTCAGACATCCTAGAGGGAATACTATACTTCCTCCGGAAAGCAAGCTAGGTTGGAACTAATTTCACTTGAATCTCAGAGGACAGGATGAGTGACTTCAGTTGTTATCTGGGTTACACCTAGAACACAGCTGGCATTCAGTCATTCTTCCCGAATGACCTACTTCTAAGTGGATGTGTTGAAAGTTTGCAAATCTACTTGCTTTTTGCAGTAAAGATTCAGGCACTGCAAGGAGCACTAATTGGTGGGGTCTGAAAGGCAGGAGCAAATAATTTGCACCAATCAGACTGACAGCCTTTAATAATAATGACATTTGTTTTCAGTATGCATTGTTAGCGTTGGGAGGAAGTTGCTTTCTTATGACCGGTCATGGTAAAATCTTTTTGAACAACAGTTCTGTGAGATCCATCAAAAGAATCAAAAGTATGAATTCTGATCAAAAAATTTTCACTTCTAGGGTTTCTGTAAGGAAGTGCTTGGCGACACATGCTGAGAAAATCTCTGTGATAATAAATTGTCTAACTAAGCCCTACCACATCCACACAAAAAGTGAAACATACAGATATTGAAACAACTTGTAGAAGACTCTTGCGTGGCATCAGGAATCTTTTTATATAGTATGCCTACAAACCTATAATGTATGTGATTAATTTTATTTTTTAACATTAAAGTATAAGATATAAATAAAGAGTTCATACATCCTTAATTTAAAAATATTTACAGGATATATGAGCACAATTAAAGAATAGCAACATACACATTAGTTATCTCTAATTTTTGTATTCATTTATTTTATTTAAGAGACAGAAAAATAGAAATAGAGAGAGAGTTCCCATTCCAAAGCCAGATATCAGGAATTCAATCCTGGTCTCCCATGTGAGTTTCAGGGATCCAACTACTTGAGCCATCAGCAGCTGACCCCCAGGGCACACATTAGCAAGAAGCTGGAATGAAGAGTAGAACAAGACTCAAACCCAGGCATTTCAACATAGGTTGTGAGCATCCCAAGCGGCATCTTTCTTTGAGATTTTTAAAAATGTATTTGAAAAGCAGAAAGAGAGAGAGAGATTTTCCATATGGTGGCTCACTCCCCAAATGGCTGCAACAGCCATGTCTCGGCCAGGCTAAAGCCCAGAGCCTAGAACTCCATCCTGGTCTCCCTCACTGGGGCAGGGGACCAAGTATTTGGGTCATCCTCCACAGCCGTCCAGGTGTCTTAACAGGAAACTGGATCATAGGCAGAGCAGCTGGGACTCAAACCTGCATTATGATATGGGCTGCTGGAGTCTCAAGCAGTAGCTTAACCCACTGTGCCACAATGTTGATCCCCAAGTGGCATCTTAACCTAAGCCCCAGGCCTCACACTCACACCTAATAATGAAATGTTGAGTCATCTTTGTTGTACCCTTTACTGTATTTACTGCAATTAATATATGAAATATGTGTGCATAGTAACTTCGTAGACACAATCTCTTCAAATGTAATTTATAATATTCACATAATTAAATAAAATAGTGTGAATGTTACCAGTGGATGAACCAGTTTAAAATGGGAAGACAAGGGCAATCATTTTGTGTAGGCTGCTGCTTGGAATACCTGTATCTCATATTAGCAAGCCTGGGTTTGAGTCCTGGCTCTGCTCCCAATTCCAGCTTCCTTGCTACTGCACATATTAGCAGTGTGTTAGAAGACTGATGCTGTTCAAGGGATTGAGTCCTGCTAGCCACTTGGGAGACCTGGATTAAGTTCCTAACTCCCAGCTTCAGCCTGGCCTGACACAAGCTGTTGCAGGCATTTGTGAGATAACTGGCAGGTAAGCTCTGTCTATCTTCTGTCTTTCCCCCTTTCAAAAAGATTTTAGGAAGAATAAACTAATCAATTAGTTAATTTGAAAGAACGGGGAGACATTTGGTTCCAAAACCAGTGCTTGAGTTTAGGTTCTATTCCAGCCTCCTGCCTTGGCAAGTACATAGCAAATCTGAGTCTCCATGTCGTCATCTTTCTAGAAAAACAGTGTTTTATGTAGTTTCTATTATGTTTTACAATTGAAGTATGTTTTCATCACAAAAGTATTCTTATTGTTAAATACAAGTATTAATCAAATATGGAAGTATATTGGTATACATTCTATTGTCAGTGTCTCAATCCTCTCCAGTCTTCTAGGCCATCCCCTCAACACTCACATGCACTCATACACACACAGACATACGCATAGAAACATACACATTGGAGCCAGCACTGTGGCTCAGCAGGTTAAAACCCTGGCCTGAAGCGCCAGTATCCCATATGGGCACTGGTTCTAGTCCCTGCTGCTCCTCTTCCAATCCAGCTCTCTGCTATAGCCTGGGAAAGCAGTTGAAAATGGCCCAACTCCTTGGGCCCCTGCACCCTCGTGGGAGACCCAGAAGAAGCTCCTGGCTCCTGGCTTTGGATTGGCACAGCTCTGGCCATTGCAGCCATTTGAGGAAAAAACTAGTGGATGGAAGACCTCTCTCTCTGTCTCTATCTCTCGCTGTAACTCTGTCTTTCAAATAAATAATTAAAAAAACTTTAAAAAAAGATCCGAAGCCAGCAGCCAAGTACTTTCTCCTGGTCTCCCATGCGGGTGCAGGGCCCAAGCACTTGGGCCATCCTCCACTGCCTTCCCAGGCCACAGCAGAGAGCTGGACTGGAAGAGGAGCAACTGGGACAGAATCCGGCACCATATCGGGGACTAGAACCTGGGGTGCCAGTGCCGCAGGCGAAGGATTAGCCAAGCGAGCTGCAGCGCTGGGGTGAAATTTTTATCTTAATATTATGTCCCTTCCTTCCCATCCCTCTATGTCAGTACAAAGAATTCTATCTTGCTATAAAATATCTGCACATTATTTTATGTTACTGGTGCATCAACAAATCCAATCATCTTTTTTTTTGGTTATTTAATTATTTTCTATGCTCTGAGATTTGTTTTTAAACAGGTTATATACATAATTTATTTGAGCCTATAATGGCAATTGGGGAATTTGTGAATGGTGCATATGTAGGCATAATATTTATTTTTAAATAAGTCTTAATGTTTATTTGTGAATTTTTTTGAAAGAGAGAGACAGAGATAAAGGAGAAGAATCTTCCATTTACTGGTTGATATATCAACTGCTTTCAATAGCCCGCGTTGGGCCAGGCCCCAAGCCAGGAGCCTGGAACCCCATCCTCATCTCCCACACAGGTGACAGGGACCCAAGGAATTGAGCCATCTTCTGCTGCCCCCCAAAATGCATTGGCAGGAACCTGGATGGGAAATGGAGTAGCTGGGACTTGAACCTGCACTCTGCTAAGAGATGGGGCATCCCAAGTGGAAGTTTAACTTCTAGAGTCATATATTCTTAATATTTGTTCTTATGAGACTTTTCCTCCTCATAATTAAAATAACTTCATTTTTAAAAAATTTTCATACCCCATAAGTTAAAAATTCAAGAAGCAAAGCCAGATCTCAGGGATTCACTCCCTTGGAAAATATCGGGACTGGGGCTGGTGCTGTAGTGTAGCAGGTAAAGCCACCATCTGCAGTGCACTGGCATGCCGTATGGGCACCAGTTCGTGTCCTGGCTGCTCTGTTTCCAACCCAGCTCCCTGCTAATGCACTTGCGAAAGCAGTGGGGAAGGGAAGATGGCTTGGGCCTCTGCA